>NC_064928.1:66978636-67578636 GCF_023897955.1 Schistocerca gregaria | reverse complement strand
GGCTGTGGCTAAGCCATGTCTCCACAGTATCCTTTCTTTCAGGAGTGCTAGTTCTGCAAGGTTCGCAGAAGAGCTTCGGTAAAGTTTGGAAGGTAGGAGACGGATACTGGCAGAAGTAAAGCTGTGAGTACCGGACGTGAGTCGTGCTTCGGTAGCTCAGTTGGTAGAGCACTTGCCCGCGAAAGGCAAAGGTCCCGAGTTCGAGTCTCGGTCAGGCACACAGTTTTAATCTGCCAGGAAGTTTCATATCAGCGCACACTCCGCTGCAGAGTGAAAAAAAAAATCTCATTCTGGAAACATCCCCCAGGCTGTGGCTAAGCCATGTCTCCACAGTATCCTTTCTTTCAGGAGTGCTAGTTCTGCAAGGTTCGCAGAAGAGCTTCGGTAAAGTTTGGAAGGTAGGAGACGGATACTGGCAGAAGTAAAGCTGTGAGTACCGGACGTGAATCGTGCTTCGGTAGCTCAGTTGGTAGAGCACTTGCCCGCGAAAGGCAAAGGTCCCGAGTTCGAGTCTCGGTCGGGCACACAGTTTTAATCTGCCAGGAACTTTCATATCAGCGCACACTCCGCTGCAGAATGAAAATCTCATTCTGGAAACATCCCCCAGGCTGTGGCTAAGCCATGTCTCCACAGTATCCTTTCTTTCAGGAGTGCTAGTTCTGCAAGGTTCGCAGAAGAGCTTCGGTAAAGTTTGGAAGGTAGGAGACGGATACTGGCAGAAGTAAAGCTGTGAGTACCGGACGTGAGTCGTGCTTCGGTAGCTCAGTTGGTAGAGCACTTGCCTGCGGAAGGCAAAGGTCCCGAGTTCGAGTCTCGGTCGGGCACACAGTTTTAATCTGCCAGGAAGTTTCATATCAGCGCACACTCCGCTGCAGAGTGAAAATCTCATTCTGGAAACATCCCCCAGGCTGTGGCTAAGCCATGTCTCCACAGTATCCTTTCTTTCAGGAGTGCTAGTTCTGCAAGGTTCGCAGAAGAGCTTCGGTAAAGTTTGGAAGGTAGGAGACGGATACTGGCAGAAGTAAAGCTGTGAGTACCGGACGTGAGTCGTGCTTCGGTAGCTCAGTTGGTAGAGCACTTGCCCGCGAATGGCAAAGGTCCCGAGTTCGAGTCTCGGTCGGGCACACAGTTTTAATCTGCCAGGTAGTTTCATATCAGCGCACACTCCGCTGCAGAGTGAAAATCTCATTCTGGAAACATCCCCCAGGCTGTGGCTAAGCCATGTCTCCACAGTATCCTTTCTTTCAGGAGTGCTAGTTCTGCAAGGTTCGCAGAAGAGCTTCGGTAAAGTTTGGAAGGTAGGAGACGGATACTGGCAGAAGTAAAGCTGTGAGTACCGGACGTGAGTCGTGCTTCGGTAGCTCAGTTGGTAGAGCACTTGCCCGCGAAAGGCAAAGGTCCCGAGTTCGAGTCTCGGTCGGGCACACAGTTTTAATCTGCCAGGAAGTTTCAAAAATTTGTTTGCATGGAGTATAGATTTAAATGTCAGCAAGTCGTTTCTGAAAGTATTTGTATGGAGTGTAGCCATGTATGGGAGTGAAACTTGGACAATAAATAGTTTGGACAAGAAGAGAATAGAAGCTTTCGAAATGTGGTGCTATAGAAGACTGCTGAAGATTAGATGTGTAGATCACGTAACTATTGAATAGAATTGGGAAGAAGAGGAGTTTGTGGCACAACTTGACTAGAAGAAGGGGTCGGTTGGTAGGGCATATTCTGAGGCATCAAGGGATCTCCAATATAGTATTAGAGGGCAGCGTGGAGGGTAAAAATCATAGAGGGAGACCAAGAGATGAATACACTAAGCAGATTCAGAAGGATGTAGGCTGCAGTAGGTACTGGGAGATGGAGAAGCTTGCACAGGATAGAGTAGCGTGGAGAGCTGCATCGAACCAGTCTCAGGACTGAAGACCACAACAACAACAACAACATAAAAGTATTGGGTGCCCGGTAAAATTTCAATTCTTTTTTTTTCATTTACTTACAAATGAGAGAAACTAGGGCGAATGTCTGAAGGGTGTAATACCAGGGATTTTGGCCTACATCACTTTATAGATGTATTCAAACATTCGATCCCACCGCAGGGAACCTCTCCTTGTTAGGAGAATCCATCGCTTCGTGCGTCTGAGGGTGATCTGAGTCGCACAAGGCGGACATGAGATTTATTGTCTGTTGCTTTTTCCCCCTTCCGCCACGCGCACTGTAAAACTTGTACCCCCTGAGCGGAAATTGCCTGGCTGCCGGTTTCCGCGACACGCCATCCGCTCTGGCGTCTGTGATCGACCGTTAAGAACGAAAGCGGCCGCTCACTCCAGCAGGCCCGCTGACCTATTCTGGGGTAAGAGCCGGCAAAAACTGACCCACAGAGGTTCCGCGGCTCTGTCCGACTCTACGATCAGCCACACTGCTACGGCAGCGCGCAGGAGTTGAGTGGTTGTCACTTGGTTAACCGGCTACGCTGTCAGATTATTTCCAGCCGCATCAGCATCTTAATTGCGTTATTCCAGATCAGTGTTGATTGGAACACATCTTTGAAATTCTGACGGTAACTGCAATAAAGAACAGGGAGCAAAAAGTTATCTGCAAGTTGTACAGAGAACGACCTACAGTTACAAGAATAAAAAGACATGAAAAGGAGTGACAAAGGTTTGTATCCTATCCCGATGTCATTCTGATTGTACAGTTAACAAGCAGAGAAATTTAACCTTTCGTCTTCCACCTTGCTGAAGAGCTGGAATCGTCAGCCGACGTACTATTCACGAGCGCAGAAACTATTTCTTTTCTTAATTTTGAGATGTTAAACGACATTTTTTGCATACTAAGGTAGCACTGCTTTTTATACTTTTTTAAATTTTGTTGTTGTTGTTGTTGTTGTGGCCTTCAGTCCAGAGACTGGTTTGATGCAGCTCTCCATGCTACCCTATCCTGTGCAAGCTTCTTCATCCCCCAGTACCTACTCCAACCTACATCCTTCTGCATCTGTTTAGTGTATTCATCTCTTGGTCACCCTCTACCATTTTTACCCTCCACGCTGCCCTCCAATACTGAATTGGTGATCCCTTGATGCCTCAGAATACCAACCTACATACCGATCCCTTCTTCTAGTCAAGTTGTGCCACCAACTCCACTTCTCGCCAATTCTATTCAATACTTCATCATTAGTTATGTGATCTACCCATCTAATCTTCAGCATTCTTCTGTAGCACCACATTTTGAAAGCTACTATTCTCTTCTTGTCCAAACTATATATTGTCCATGATTCACTTCCATACATGGCTACTCTCCATACAAACACTTTCAGAAACGACTTCCTGACACTTAAATCTATACTCGATGTTAACAAATTTCGCTTCTTCAGAACCGCTTTCTTTGCCATTGCCAGTCTACATTTTATATCCTCTCTACTTCAGCCATCATCAGTTATTTTGCTCCCTAAATAGCAAAACTCATTTACTGCTTTAAGCGTCTCAATTCCTAATCTAATTCCCTCAGCATCACCCGATTTAATTCGACTACATTCCATTATCCTCGTTTTGCTTTTGTTGATGTTCATCTTATATCCTCCTTTCAAGACACTGTCCATTCCATTCAGCTGCTCTTCCAGGTCCTTTGCTGTCTCTGACAGAATTACAATGTCATCGGCGAACCTCAAAGTTTTTACTTCTTCTCCATGGATTGTAATACCTACTCCGAATTTTTCTATTGTTCCCTTTTCTGCTTATTCAATATACAGATTGAATAACATCGGGGATGGGCTACAACGCTGTCTCACTCCCTTCCCAACCACTGCTACCCTTTCATGCCCCTCGATCCTTATAATTGCCATCTGGTTTCTGTAAAAATTGTAAATAGTCTTTCGCTCCCTGTATGTTACTCCTGCCACCTTCAGAATTTGAAAGAGAGTTTTCCAGTCAACATTGTCAAAAGTTTTCTCTAAGTCTACAAATGCTAGTAACGTAGGACTGCCTTTCCTTAATCTATTTTCTAAAATATGTCGTAGGGTCAGTATTGCCTCACGTGTTCCGGATCACAATCCAGCACACGGTCGTCTTCAGCGGTCTTATATTTTTCTTCATAGAAATTTCTACAGATGTTCTATTATTTTCCTGTGATTCATAACATATTCTCATATTAGTGTAACATTATAATATCATGAGTACTTCATAATGCATGCAGGATCAGCACATGCAGTAAGGAAATTATTTCAAGAAGAATTTCCCCACGTTCAAGTTACCAGTGGAAGTACAATCCATCGATTCATAAATTAATTTCGTGAAATGAGAAGTGTCCTTGACAGCAAATAGAACAACCACGTACAGCGCTTACAGAAAAAAACTGTGGACAACATTGCACACACTCGGGAAAGGTCTCCTAGTAAAATAGTTCAGTGTCTTTCTCGACAATTGGGGATTTGCTATGGCTCTGTTCAAAAGGCTACGAAGTTACAGGCTTATAAAATGACTGTAGTGAAAGAAATTAAACCGGGTGACCCTGCAAAAAAAGTTGAGGTTTTGTGATTGGATTTGAAAAGGGCGCATGACGTAGAACTGACCCTCGTCTAACTTTGTTGTCGAATAAATCATTGTTCTACCTGAATGGATGGCTTAATTCATAAAATAACTGATACTGAATTTCTCAAAAGCCTAATGTATTATACGAGGCACCTTTGTAGACTAAAAAAATAAGAGTGTCGTGTGCTCATAGGGGTGACAGGGTAAGAGTCACAGTTTTTTTTTTTTTATCTGGATACAGCCAGGAGAGATTTGTGTCCTGACCTTTCAACAGGAGTCTTTGACGGTATGTACAACCAACGTCTCACAACAGGAAATTCGTGATGTCTTCCAAGAGTTTTCACTAAAAACATAATTATGGTCTCCTCGTTACCCCCATTTAGCCACGTGCGAGTATTTATCTGGTGGACGGGGGTGGGGTGGGGAGGGGGGGGGGGGAAGTAAGGTACACCTTATTTGCAGATACGTGCATATTTTACTTTGCTTCCAGTTTTGACCTTTCGCATACGTGAAGGGAATCTATCTGTGCTGCAATAGCAGAGGCGGTCGGCCTTCTGAGGCTTTAAGACGCGGTGGGATGAGCTGCCGCTGTAGTAGTCGCTTGTGACGTCAGCAAAGAGATACGTAGGGAAGTACATTTACTCTGGAGCGAATCAAGTAATTGTCATTAATAAATATTTGCCAAAAAATGTTACATTTTGCCACTCAGATATTAGGAGTACAGGTCATAAATACTATCTCTCAGTAATTTTACAGTGCCACGTAACGTTGATATTAATAAACACATGAATAACTTTGGCATAACAAAAGATCTACGATCGCATTCGAACTATATACTTTGTACATTCAAGTACGCCATAGTCGGCAATCGTCATCAGGATGCCTTTCGATCTAGTCATGTACTAGATCATGCTGTCGCAATGTTAATAGTTACAGCATGTGATCAAAAGTATCCGGACAACTGCTGAAAATGACTTACAAGTTCGTGGCGCCCTCCATCGGTAATGCTGGAATTCAGTATAGTGTTGGCCCACCATTAGCTTTGATGACAGCTTCCACTCTAGCAGGCATAGGTTCAATCAGGTGTTGGAAGGTTTTTTGGGGAATGGCAGCCCATTCTTCACGGAGTGCTGCACTGAGGAGAGGTATCGATGTCGGTCGGTGAAGCCTGGCACGAGGTCGGCGTTCCAAAATACCCCAAAGGTGTTCTGTAGGATTCAGGTCACGACTCTGTGCAGACCAGTCCATTACAGGGATGTTATTGTCGTGTAACCACGCCGCCACAAGCCGTGCATTATGAACAGGTGCTCGATCCTGTTGAAAGATGCATTCGCCATCCCTGAATTGCTCTTCAACAGTGGGAAGCAAGAAAAAACAATGTAAGCCTGTGCTGTGATAGTGCCACACAAAACAAAAGGGGGTGCAAGGCCCCTCCATGAAAAACACGACCACACCATAACACCACCGACTTTGAATTTAACTGTTGGTTCTGCACGCGCTGGCAGACGACGTTCACAGGGGATTTGCCCTACCCACAACCCTGCCATCGGATCGCCACACCGTGTACCGTGCCTCATCACTCCAACAACGTTCTTCCACTGTTCAATCACACAATGTTTACGTTCCTTACGCCAAGCGAAGCGTCGCTTGGCATTTACCGGCGTGATGTGTGGCTTATGAGCAGCCGCTCGACCATGAAATCCAAGTACTCTCGCCTCTCGCCTAACTGTCATAGTACTTGCAGTGGATCCTGATGTAGCATGGAATTCCTGTATGATTGTCTGGATAGATGTCTGCCTATTACACGGTAAGACCCTCTTCAACTTTCTCAGTCAACAGACGAGGTCAACCTGTTCGCTTTTGTGCTGTACGTGTCCCTTGATGTTTCCAGTTCACTGTCACATCGGAAACAGTGGACCTAGAGAAATGTGAAAATATCGCGTACAGACGTGTGACACAAGTGACACCCAATCGCCTGACCACGTTCGAAGTGCTCGAGTTCCGCGTAGCGCTCCATTCTGCTCTCTCACTATGTCTAATGACTACTGAGGTGTCTGATATGGATTACCTGGGAATAGGTGGGGGCCCAATGCACCTAATATGAAAAACGTATGGTTTTGAGGGTGTCCGGATACTTTTGATCTCACAGTGTACGTTATAATCATTGGAACAAACCTATTTTGCGGTGCCTATTAAATAAATGCGCCATAATGGCATTCTCTGTAAAAATTGTTTGCAGAAAACGACTTCTTCCCTCTTCATTGCGTAAAACATAGACAGTATTATTGCCTTTTCAGAGTAAGACGGCGCTGTTATGGCTCCGCAAGCCGACATGAAACTACGAGAGCATCTCCACTTAAGGGGCAGGGAGAATTCCTACGCAGCGGCTCACTAAGTCACTTCGAGGATGGACTGGCTTAATTATCGTAATACGCGGGTGGGAATTCGTGGCCAGTTATACTGCACGCCCGTTGTACCACCACTAGGGACTCACGGGCTAAACTGACATTTCTGGAGGTTTAACGAATGGGGTGTTTCTTGCCGGGGCATTAAAAAAAGAGAAAGTGTGCATATTAAATACATAAATTTTAGATGAACTTAAACACACACATTTGTCAAGGAATTGCTGCCATTTCTGAGAGTTAATGCGGTGTGATGAGCAGTTTCCTAAGCAGGTGTCAGATATGCTTCAGCAACGATGGGGGGAGGGGGGGGGCAGCTCCAGCTTCTCCTTCTTTAATATACGTTAGTAATTCACATTTCAAGTGTTTACGGTATATATGTTAGAAACAACTTACGCGACAAACTGTACTAAATTTACTGCGGTCCTCATGCAATCCACTCCCGCATTAACGATTGATCAACCTGTATATGAGCATGACAGTCGTGGGATCCATACCAGTTCGGGAAGCAGTATTGCAGAACGATAAACCGCCGTCTCGATAAACTACGATCCCGTCACTAATTCCACACATACTGGTACTAACAAACAAGCAAGATTCAAATGTGATTTCTGGATGAAAAAGCTGCTGCGTAATTCTTCCGTTATAAAAGGTGGCAAGCAGTATTGTGGAGTCAGCAGAGAAGAAGATCAGCAGGATGGGTCGATCTGGAGAACGACTTCGAAATTGGACTAGTTCAAATGGTTCAAAGTGCTCTGAGCACTATGGGACTTAACTTCTGAGGTAATCAGTCCCCTAGAACTTAGAACTACTTGAACCAAACTAACCTAAGGACATCACACACATCCATGACCGAGGCAGGAATCGAACCTGCGAGCGTAGCAAATTGGACTAGTCATTTGATTAACAAATCCATCACAGTGCGGCGTCCGCATAAACAATTTATATATTTTACTCAAAGTATTAGTGTCATTCATTTTAATAATTTGTTATGTATGTACGAGCTGACAAAAACTGTATTACCTGGGTACTCATTTCGCTAATTTTCTATTAGAAACTAAAACAAAAAATGAACTGTGTTTGTAATGTAACACGGAAAACATTTCACTTCCATGTATTCGTGAAAGCACCTTTTAAATAATGAAACAGTTGCTATAATCTAGGCGCAGATGCTTCAGTTGCCTGCAACTCGATTTTGTAAACGCCTCTACGGCAATATCTCTATAGCTGTATAGATGGCTACTGTTTTCGCCCGCAGCTGTTTGCGCTGCCAGGTTGCAGGAATTTCCCTAAGTTCATTCGACTGTAAGAGTGTCTTAGTACTTGTTGTGTACGTAGTTCCGCGTGGTCAGCGCGAACACAACTTTCCCACTAGAGCGCGCCCCGCTAAGCACAACAGCGCAGGCGCAGCGCTCGTCTGTCTCCGCACTACGAGATGGCGCTTTCATAGAGACGGACCCAATTCTGCTTCCGCCGATCCACGTATTAATATGTAACGCAGCCAATGAGATTGCTGCTAACGTAGAACCTTTTCTTCTCGCGGATCACAGTGGCGCAGTGATACCTGAACGCGTGAGGTATTATTACAAGTGTACAGACCTCCGATTAGTCAGTCTGCATTTGTCTGCTCCAGTCTGTACCAGTCTGCATTAGTCTGTACCAGTCTATAGTCAAGTTTCAGTCTGCAGCTAATAAGATTACCATATTCCTGTACTTAGCCATGAAGAGAAATGTGTAGACACTTTGTCAAGTATCAGAGATACATGTGAGAATAAGATTAACGTACCAATATCAAAGGAACTTCAGGTTGTCAATTGTAAATAGCATCCAGAACCAAGTTAAGTAATTTTTATGCTTGTTATAGTTTTAATAAATTTGTGTGAAAATTAATCAAGTTCTGTTTAAAGTTGGTCACCGTCAATCTGCTAAGCGTGCAAGTGGCATTTCTATCATCTGACGTAACGGCAGAAGATAAACACGCCACGATAAGACGACGAGACATATTGCTGACACTCGCCTACTTCGTTAGAGCGACAGGTCAAATAATCTGATGGTGTGTGTACTGAAGGTCTTACAGTACACACACCACAGTACTAAAGAATAAATGTGTTAAAACTTCGTAGATGACGCTGTATTTTTTCACGTATCTCAATGTTTATGTTGCGAAAATAGTCAGTAGCAAAGGAGTAATAAATGTATACATCATGCTTGGTGCAACAGTTTTTCACGTATCTCATTCTTGCGATATCTTGAACTGTGATAGGCAAGTGGTCCTTACCCCAGCAGTGATTGTGGCCTGACAGTAAGGGAAGTGTGTACCAACAAGTCTGGTTGAAATTGATCCAGTCGTTTAGGAGGAAACGTGGAACATTCACACGCACATACATACATTTTTATAACAAATTTGGCTTCCTTTATCGAAGGTACCAAAAGAATGTTAACTCCAGAAAGAGATTTTCACTCTGCAGCGGAGTGTGCGCTGATATGGAACATCGTGGCAGATTAAAACTGTGTGCCGGAGCGAGACTCGAACTCGGGACCTTTGCCTCTCGCGGGCACTTGGTAGAGCACTTGCTCTAAAAGCAATGGTCGCGAGTTCGAGTCTCGCTCCGGCACACAGTTTTATTCTGCCAAGAAGTTTCAGAATGTTAATTATTCACAATTAATTTTTCAACTACATAAATCTGAAGTATAAATTTTCTCACAAATACAGACCTTGTGGTGCATGGGAGCGAATAGTATTAAGTGATTTCATTTCACTGGAATCAATATTTGCAGACATCGAATAAAGGAATTCTCTCTTAAGCACAAGCAAGTTTCAGATTAATAATAGAACGCAATTAGGTTGGTCAGTACAAGAGAAAACTGCAAGCAAAAAGTAAGTTTCACCTTCGTGATATATTTTTTCTATGTCTGCGTGATCAACACGGTGTAACAGTGGCCCTCCTCCTGTCCTAGCCTGTTTCCGTAGTGATAGTTAACAGTCTGCACATGGCAGCGGCAAATCGTGCTCTGCGCTTCGATGCCTCAGAATAGACCCACGTCAGAGAAAGGCAGGAAACAGACGGATAGGGAAGAGAGCTCAGAAACATATGATACGCGAAACTCTTATCAGCGATAATTCTATTTAATTCTCTGACGCTGTGACCATGGAAAATCTTCCTTCTGCGGATCTTTTACTTAAATAATGATAAAATCTGTAAGGTTTGGTGTTGCTATTATAAAGGACATTCGAACCCTTCTAAAGCTGTCCATGTTTCGACTGTTCGTGATGTGATCGTGAAGCGGAAACGCGAGGGAACGGCCGCAGATAAACTTTGGTAAATGCTTCATTATTTCTTTGGGGATACTGCATCCAAGGTCTTTTACATACACAAGTTATTGTCATGGACCTTACGGGTATGACTGGGTTACTGATGAGTAATATCAGTGGAGCACTTGTCTACTTGTATACCAGGTTTTAGAGCGTGTTGTATATTGTTTATGTTTTTGAGGTTGTTAGGGTATTTGTTATTATTTCTTTGGGTATTTATTTTCAAGTGAACGTTTGTTCATTAGGATTGGGTTGCATTTGTACGCTCCTGCTTTCTTTTTTATTATTGGTATATCTCATATTTCTAGTTATTCCGATGAGAGATAATTGTAAATTCGATCACTTTCCTGGTGTAACTCATTGTACGTTCGGACTCTCCTGGGGTCCATTACGTGATTGGTATATGTTTCCACAGGATTAAAAAAACTTGTAATATAAGATTTTATTTTTGTTTTGTATGGATAAGAATAGTCTATTTTTATTATGTAATTTTATGGTGTGACTTGCCCCCCTTTTAGTCACAAAATTTCATTTATGTTGCCCGTGCTCTCCTACTCTTCTATCGTGTTATTTCTGTTTCCATGTGCAGAACCCTAAAGATGACACCGGTTTCCTGATACTCACAATGGTCGTGCGGGAAAACCCCCACTTCATCGCTGTCTCGGAGATGCCGTGTCCCACCGTTCGTGCGCCGTCTGTAACAGACTCATTAAATCTCATAAGCTGCCGTTGTAGCAGCAGTAACCGAGCTAACACCTGCGCCAGACACTTGTTGTCTTATATAGGCGTTGCCGATCGCAGCACCATATTCTGCCTGTTTACATGTCTCTGTATTTGAATACGCATGCCTATACCAGTTTCTTTGTCACTTCAGCGTATAAACGAAACTCCACTGGATCGTTCAGCACAAGACGCGATTCATTGTAACATGTACAGTTATCATAAACACTGAATCGGCTTACATTGGATAAACTTCGCAAGAAGTCGGACTTTTTGAAGAGAGCTGTTCGGCGTTGAGAGTGGGGCACTAGAATCATAAATATAACGCAGTGGTAACGGTATTAAGCTGTCATGTAGGTAGATGCAAGATCGAGTCTCGACACATAAACTATTTTTTATTTCTAAACTTAAGCTAATCAAAGGGTATTATTACTTTTATTCAATCAACTGGTTTAAATCTACTTTTCTATTTCTAATCCCTTGTCGTATCATTTTCATCGTCATGTTGACTTTTTTATTTGCTCTTTTATGCATGTGTCGCGGATTGTCTATAATCTAGTGTCAGTCAGTACTGCTTAATTGGTAAGATGGCAGAGACGTGGAGCCATTGTGGGTATAGTTTCGAGTAACTAATGATAAATAGGATTTACACTTTGCTTTTAGCACTGAAACTGAAATGTTTCTGTCATGAGTTTGCTGGTAGAGGTTTTCTTTAACAGCCGTGAACAAAGCGACCATGATTTCCGTTGTGACACAGGTAGGTGAGAGCCGTCTGCTCGGACACGTCGCACAGTTGGACTTCGTGTTCAGGACACGACACGAACTTGAGCTCCTCCCACCATTCAGTCATTGCTCACTTCATATCATCTGTCGACAGAGCTTTCACATTTCAGTCAAATCTCGCGGCGGTCGCTTCCAACATTGGTCCGCGTTACCCTTTAACAGCACACATTATGTGATCAAAAGTATCCGGACACTTGGCTGAAAATGACTTACCAGTTCGTGGCGCCCTTCATCGGTAACGCTAAAATGCAATATGGTGTTGGCCTACCCTCAACCTTGATGACAGCTTCCACTGTCGCAGGCATACGTTCAATCATGTACTGGAAGGTTTCTTGGGGAGTGGCAGCCCATTCCTCACGGAGTGCTGCACTGAGGAGAGGTATCGATGTCGGTCGGGGAGGCATGGAACGAAGTCGGCGTTCCAAAACATTCCAAAGTTGTTTTATAGGATTCAGGTCATGACTCTATGCAGGCCAGTCCATTACAGGGATGTTATTGTCGTGTAACCACTCCGCCATAGGCCATCCGTTAGGAAGCAAGAAGGTGCTTAAAACATCAATGTATGCCTGTGCTGTGATAGTGCCAAGCAAAACAACAATGGGTCCAAGTCGCCTCCATGAAAACGCGACCACACCATAACACCACCGTCTCCCAATTTTACTGTTGGCACTACACATGCTGGCAGATGACTTTCACCAGGCATTCGCCATAGCCACACGCTGCCATCGGATCGCCACATTGTGTACCGTGATTTGTCACTTCACACAACGTTTTCCACTCTTCAATCGTCCAATGTTTACGCTTCTTACACCAAGAGAGGCGTCGTTTGTCATTTACTGGGGTGAGTCGTG
Organism: Schistocerca gregaria; assembly: GCF_023897955.1. Classification (NCBI taxonomy): domain Eukaryota; kingdom Metazoa; phylum Arthropoda; class Insecta; order Orthoptera; family Acrididae; genus Schistocerca; species Schistocerca gregaria. The sequence goes on along the minus strand of NC_064928.1, from coordinate 67,566,056 downwards.
GCTTATGAGCAGCCGCTCGACCATGAAATCCAAGTTTTCTCACCTCCCGCCTAACTGTCGTAGCACTTGCAGTGTATTCTGAAGCAGTGTGGAATTCCTTTTTGATGGTCTGGATAGATGTCTGCGTATTACACATTACGCCCCTGTTCAACTGTCAGCGGTCTTTGTCAGTCAACAGATGAGATCGGCCTGTATGCTTTTTGTGCAGTACGTGTCCCTTCACGTTTCTGCTTCACTATCACATTGGGAACATTGGACCTAGGGATGTTTAGAAATGTGGAAATCTCTTGTGCAGACGTATGACACAAGTGACATCTAATCACCTGACCACACTGAAAGTCCGTGAGTCCCGTGGAGCTTCCCAATCTTCTCTCTCACGATGTCTAATGACTACTGAGGTCGCTGATATGGAGTACCTGCCAGTAGGTAGCAGCACAGTGCACTTAATATGAAAAACGTATGTTTTTGGGGGTGTCCGCATACTTTTGATCACATAGTGTACGTGTATCACACGCCGTGTTTGTGTGTCACCTACAACCAACCGGTTGCCAGCAGCCGATGTGGCAACGCTGTAGCAGCAGACGTCAACTGCCAACTAATTTTAATCAGACAAAAGTTCTAACACTGAAGTACGGAAGAGGTGGTGCTATAGAATCAGATTGTTTTCGGGGCTTAAGTGTGGGCTCCTTACTCAGTTGAGAAAATAATGCTGAGGAATACAAAAACATTGGGTCGCGCGTGGCCTGTGTTCGTGCCATACCTCATTCGACATTCTGTTTTTACCGTACTACCACGTCGTTATGTTAATTTCAATTACTGGAGTCACCGAGTTGCCGCCTGTGAGCGGCAGCAGCGGCGCTTATCGATATAAGGCCTGGCGTATTATCTTTGCTGACTGCTATTACTTCCGGGTTGTCGTGTGTTCGGAGTTAGTTCGGATCTGCCAGTGAGTTGGCAGGCGCTGGCAGTGCACTTCGGACCTGGCAGTGTTTGATCTAGGAAGTCCAGTCGGGGCGCGGCTGCAGTGACGTCGGGACAGTCACGCCTCGGCCGACGGTTGCCGATACATGTCACTGGAGTGCGGGCCATCTCGGTCGGTCGCGTTGTCGGACGACGTGTGTGCTGGCCGACTCGTGATTCGTCCTTGTTATTGCAGAGTCGCTGCTGATAGTTTTGTCTAATCCCCTGTGCAAGTGTTCGTGAAACTGTGTGTAGCTTGGGATGTCGACTGCTCAGTTATTTTAGTGCTGTCTCTGTGCCGGTGTGTGGCAGTCGGTCACCAGGCGTGGATCAGCCAGGGAATCTCAGCACGGCGCAGTCGGCCGGGCCCGCTGGCGGTCTCTACGCAGTGTCGGAGTGTGCGGGAGCTGTTCCGATTGCTACGAGGTCCGTGGCTCACCGGCCCAGCACATGAAGGTTGGGTGGTGATTTAATTACTGAAGCCGGTCTGTTCACAATGTGCCGTTGGTTATGGTTGGCTCTTTGGGGTATTCCCATGAGCAACAGCGAGTGTTCGAGTTGGCGAAAGTTTGGCCGCTACCCAGTGGAGTTTAAAAGTATTCTGGTTATTTGAAGTACAAGTACACCAGCGGAATTTTCTGCCTTGTTAACGTTCCGGTTACCTGCCCTGGCCGCTGATGTAAAATTCAGGCAGTGTCCTTTCCTCACCGTATTTTCACTGTCTAACAAGTGTGTGCAGTTTTGACAGATTATCCATAGTTGGTTGTGGGCGGCTATGCCTTTTACGTTTTGGCATTGGAGTTCCTTGTGTACTACTAAGGTGGAAACCAAGTCGTCTTGTTGGTGGGCCCATTGAGTCTCTCTTGGTTGGGTTGCCGGCGGATCGGATATAGTTGGGCCGACTACCTGTCTCCCGTAAGTGTATGTTAATATTTCAAGTGTAGACCAACCCCTGGAAACTTCTGACTGCCACTGACTGCACTGCCTTTTCTTATTGGGGTTTGATTGTGTATTTTAATGGCTCATAGCCTATGGTTTGAATTTGGATGCTTTTAGTTGGGTTTTAAATAATGGGCCTTTAGCTGCTTTAAAATTGAAAGTTTCTTACTTGTCAAGTTTTGCATTGTTTCACCTTCAGCCTCGTTTAAAATATTTTTCCATAAAGCTTTGGGCCTTCTGCCTTTTCAAAATTTATTGTAGTTGTTGTTTTCAATAATGGGCTTTCAACCATCTTAAAATTAAAATTCCTTACTTGTCAAGTCTTAGGTTGTTTGCGCCTTCACCCTCATTTAAAATTTTTTGTGGATAAAGGTTTGGGCCTTCTGCCTTTTGAAAATCTATTGTAGTTGCATTTTTCACTCATGGGCCTTCAGCCGTCTTAAAATTAAAATTCCTTACTTGTTAAGTCTTAGATTGTTTGGGCCTCCAGCCTCTTTTTTCAAAATTATTTAAGGGTAAAGCTTTGGGCCTTCGGCCATTGAAAATTTATTGTAGTTGTGTTTTTAAATCATGGGCCTTCAGCCATCTGAAATTAAAATTCCTTATTTGTCAAGTCTTAAATTGTTTGGCCCTTCAGTCTCAAGTGAAATATTATTTAAGGATAAAACCTTGCGCTTTCTGCCTTTTGAAAAATTATTGTAGTTGTCTTTTAAATCATGGGCTTTCAGCCGTTTTAAAAATTAAAGAGGTTGTGCCCTTAAGCCGTAAGATTGTCTGACATATTCAGTCGATAGTTAAGGTTGGAAATTTGCGCTGTAATGTTTCGGCAGATAAATAAAGTTATATGTGTTCGAGTGTAACTGACAGCCGCTCATTTTTCGCCCCTTTCCACAATTCCAGCTACCTGCTCTGACTTGCGGATTTAACCAGGAGTTTCACACATTTTATGGAATGTTGTACGGCGTAGAGTAGAGTAACAGTTGAGAGATCGTAACTATTTGTATCAGCACGAAATGCACACTCTCACATAACAGCATCCATGGGGTAATGTTCTGTACACTATAACATTCCTGAAATGAACTTCCCAGCCCAGAGTCTCGACCTAAACCCAGCGAAACATCTTTAGGACGAGTCACAAAATCGTCTTCGCTCCAGACACCAGCTTTCTGCATTACTACCTTCTCTCATTGCGGCTCGTGAGCAAGAAGGCTCCACCATTCCTCGACAGACATTCTGAGTCCTTATTAAAAGTGAAGGAAGTACACACTCCATACTGTGGCCACCAACTGGTGCCCCAACACTTCTCATCACATAGTGTAGGCAAAATGTTACATGGCTACATTCCGACCTACTTTTTGCGACTGCGCGGAAATTTTAACTACTTGCATATCCAAACACTCACAAGGAAAGGTCCCCTGCTTTCGGATCGCCGTTTTGAAACCATCTGTACACTCATGTAGGTTAAGATCCCAGGTATTAGACACTGCAGACGCTCACACTAGTGAGTCTGACAGAAAAAAATTCGGAATTTTGTGTGTCACTCAACAGCGTTAAAAAAGGAGGGCGAAATAGTATAGTTGTGTGGTGTAATAGATAAGATGCTGCACAGGTTATGGGTTGAAATGTCGCCAGGTGCAGCTATATTCTTTATTTTTAAATTTTTATCGAAATGACATTGATCATCATTTTTATTCAATTAACTAACTAAAATGTAATTTTTATTTACTTTTCTATATCACGTCATATGATTCATAATATCAACTCCTTCACTTGCTCTCATTTTTCTTCGATCATTCTTTTCCCTCGTGAAATCTTTGTTCGTGTGTTTTTAATTAATTTTATGTATTAATTTCGGTTTTTGATTTCTTGTCATCTTGTGGTGCTGCAGTTCTTCTTGTTATGTCAGTGCTTACTGCAAAAATTGGGCAAGGAATTCTACCTTATGGAAGACACCTTTTTACTGTTTTGTTTCACCCAGACATGTTTCAGCACTTTTTGTGCTATCTTCATTGGGTTATTTTTTATTTTCTAACCGTAAAAGTTTTGTTGCATATTAACATTTAGCGAAACTTTTTGTACATAATATTTTCAATTGTGAATAAATAATTGTTGTAAACTATTATACATCATTTGTTCATAGTTCACAGTTGAGATATGTATTAACGACTTGATGCACTGTGTGTTGTTTATAACATTATGTCAGAGTTCAATTTACAGCTTGCTTGGCAAAAAGAGTGGATCTATGCTCTAGTTTACATACCTTACATGATGCTATTGGACATTTATTTTGATAGCTATTCTGCTGCACAATCTACAACTTCTCCTACGCAAACAGCAAAACGTAACTTTTATTTTTATTTTTATTTTGCATATACAACCGGAAATGAGTATATATCACGTTTCTTTGGGTGTAAGTTACGGTTTTGATATTGTGGTGCTTTCTCATATGTTGTTGGTGAAGTGAATAGGCTGATTTCGTGAACCTATGGTCGCTTAACACTGCACTTTCTCCGATTTTTCAAATCATAGGCAGAGTTTTCGCCGCCATTACGTGTTGTTGTGGCTGTGTAGTATTCATTTGTTCCGTAGCATGTTTGGCTGGGTGAAGCGGGCGAGTTCGAAGTGTATTTGGCGTCTGTGATGTTTGGTTTGTGTCAGCGTGCGTGCGTTTGTGTGTGTGTGTGTGTGTGTGTGTGTGTGTGTGTGTGTGTGTGTTTTATAAGGAATTATAACACAATAATTAAGCCGGAACCACTCTATGGAGCAGAGACACTAGTCATAGGGTGGAAAGGGCAAATAGAGAAATTGGAAATCAAGGAGAGGAAAATTTTGAGGAACATCTTGGGACCCAAATTCCAAAACAGCTAACAAGATTTCTACAGAAACGAAGCCCTCTAGGCAAAGACTCTCGAAAACCATGAGGAGGATTTATCTCTATGGACACATACTCCGAATGAATCCCGACAGACTGACTAAACAACTCTTTGACTTCTTTTACAAAAGAAAGACTAGACCCAATTGGTTTAAGCAAGTGCAAAGGATTTGACAGAACTCCGGATTACAGACTTCATGTCAAAGCATGGCACAGGCAAGACCGTGATCAAAGAAAGAACTAAGAGGTTCCAACTTAAGATCAACACCAGGAAACCGATTCATATATCAGGGGAGGAAAGAAAGATCAGATAGGGTGAAGAACTACTGGGAGAAAAAGAGAGCACAAGCACTAAGAAATCACTGATCTGACGTTCCGTATCCGAAAGCGGGGTGATTCGAAATGAAAAAAAAAATTCATTAAAATAATTTGCTTGAATTGTTGTTTAGCGATCCGACAAAGCAGGTTTCCTAGGCACCCTATATTTGACAAGTACAATACTACGATATGGCCATTTATTTTTTAACTGGTAGAGCAGAATTTTCAAATGATTGATTATTATAGTAGATAAATATAATTAAATTCACAATCACAGTCTGCAGATCGTGGTCGTGCGGTAACGTTCTCATTTCCTGCGCCCGGGTTCCCGGGTTCGTTTCCCGGAGGGGTCAGCGATTTTCTCTGCCTCGTGATGAGTGGGTGTTGTGTGTTGTCCTTAGGTTAGTTAGCTCCAAGTTGTTCTAAGTTATAGGGGACTGATGACCATGGATGTTAAGTCCCATAGTGCTCAGAGCCATTTGAACCATTTGTTTCATAACCACAAAAATTCCGATACGAAAAATAATGATATAAAGAAGAAATGAAAGAAAGGAAAAAAGTTCCTATAATGTGACAAACGAAAAGAATAAAAAATTACAATTAAACCAATTAATTGAGTAAAAATAATAATCAAAGATATTTCGATAAAGTTTCAAAACAAAAAGATTTACTGCATTTGACGAGATTCGAACTCCAACCTTATTATTCTATCCATTACAGCAAGCAACCATACCATGTAACTTTACTGAGCATCATGAAAAATTCCGAACTCGAAACCGAGGGTCCACCAGAATGAGCGGATGCACGGAGTGAAACGTGGCTCCCTAACCCACATCACTGTACATTTGGTTCAATAAGTGGATGCCAGTGCCGGGGGCGTCTCTTTGTCCGAACACTTGATGCCAGTTTTTGTGTGTTGCACGCGGTTTTCATGTTATTGAAGTATTAATAGTGAGCAGTGCAATTAGCCGTTCGAGAGTAGTAGCACGAAACAAGGAGGTAGCTGTAATGAACTCTCTCTCTCTCTCTCTCCGTTTTGCGGTCTGCCGGGCGAGTGGAAGCGCCATCCCTACCTGTTCTCAGGCCGGAGGCTGGAATGCAGGCCGCGACCGCGACGTGACATCTGGGACGGGTCGCGGCGGAAACAGCGCGCAGAGATAAGACTCTCACTCGTGCCGCATTTCAGTGCACGTACACGAGTCCAGGCGCCACATCTAATGGAACCGAGATTCCCCTTACTTACAGTTCGATTGCTGACAGCAAAAACAACCTGACTTAATTTTAAGAAAACGATATACAAACATCAGAAAAAGTTCTGCATCACCTCGGTTGCAGGAGTGCCGGAACCTGTACAGAAAAGTGGAATAGAGATCAACAAAAACATCAGTTCTGCCCTTTTTATTGCTCACGAAAACCACACATTGCATGCTGTACCAGCATACAGCGAGACCTTCAGAGGTGGTGGTCCATATTGCTGTACACAACGATACCTCTAATACCCAGTAGCACGTCCTCTTGCATTGATGCATCTCTGTATTCGTCGTGTCATACTATCCACAAGTTCATCAAGGCACTGGTGGTCCAGATTGTACCACTCCACAACGGCGATGGGGCGCAGATGCCTTAGAGTCGTTGGTGGGTCACGTCGTCCATAAACAGCCCTTTTCAATCCATCCCAGGCATGTTCGATAGGGTTCATGCCTGCAGAACATGCTGGCCACTCTAGTCGAGCGATGTCGTTATGCTGAACGAAGTCAGTCACAAGATCTGCACGACGGAGGCGCGAATTGTCGTCCATGAAGACGAATGCCTCGCCAATATGCTGCCTATATGCTTGCACTATCGGTCTGAGAATAGCATACAAGTATCGTACAGCTGTTACGGCGCTTTCCATGACCACCACATAATGTCATCCCAAAACAGCAAGGAACCACCGCCTTGCAACGCTCGCTGGACAGTGTGCGTACACGACGCTCATCGGTGAAGAGAACGTGATGCCAATCCTGAGCGGCCCATTCAGCATGTTGTTGGGCCCATCTGTACCGTGCTGCTTGGTGTCGTGGTTGCAAAGATGGATCTCGTCATAGACATCGGGGTTGAAGCTCGGAATCGTGCAGCCTATTGCGCATAGTTCGAGTTGTAACACGACGTCTTGTGGCTGCACGAAAAGCATTATTCAACATGGTGACGTTGCTGTTAAGGACCCTCGAACCCATAATCCGTAGGTAGCGGTCATCCACTGCAGTAGTAGTCTTTGGGCGGCCTGAGCGAGGCATGTCATCCACAGTTCCTGTCTCTCTGTATCTCCTCCATGTCTGAACAACATCGCTTTGGTTTACTCCGAGACGCCTGGACACTTCCTTTGTTGAGAGCCCATCCTGGCACAAAGTAACAATGCGGACGCGATCAAACAACGGTATTGACCGTCCAGGCACGGTTGAACTACAGACAACACGAGCCGTGTACCTCCTTCCCGGTGGAATCACTGGAACTGATCGCCTGCCCGACCTCCTCCGTCTAATAGGCGCTGCTCGTGCATGGTTGTTTACATCTTTCGGTGGGCTTAATGACATCTCTGAACAGTCAAAGCGACTATGTCTGTATACAATACCCACAGTCAACGTCTCTCTTCAGGAGTTCTCGGAACCGGGATGATGTAAAACTTTTTTGATGTGTGTGTAATGATAATGTTGAAATTTTCAAACATTCAGTGCTAAATTGTCAGTGCATGTAATATCTCGTCTCGATGTCTCAATAGAATAGCAAGTCTTATAAAACGAGAGTACCATTTCTTGAAGTCTACTCTTTCATTCACATCCACCAAGTGCACCATGAAATTACTGTTTGCATTTACTATGACCTCCCCTAATTATTTGATTGATACATTCTCTGATTTTTTTTGACAGCTCGTTTTGTTGCCCCCTGTCACACGGCAGGAATAAATAGTCGCGGACAGGGTAAAATCGTTCCGTCATTTTAAACTGTTGAACTCCACTAGGGCTAACTGCAGGCGGACAGTTGAGTTGTGTCTGTCCTGTCGCGGCCAGTTATTGCAAGGCGAAAGTAACATTTTCACATCTGGGGCAATATATATATATATATATATATATATATATATATATATATATATATATATATATATATTGATTGGTGTAGCTTAACAGCAAAATAAAACTTCATTAGGGCCTTTGTTCGCGTTCCCTTCGCCATAGAGATAAGACATAGATGACCTTGTTCGTAGAATACTGCAACAATCAACTGGCGCAAGTAGAATATTTCTTGTACAGGGACACGAGGAAGTTGAACATGTTGCATATAGTCGAAAACATAAAACAGTAGTTCCAGAATTGTCGTTTCCCATTTTGCACAGCATCATAAAACTTCTCAGATCTTCGGATATGAACAACCTTCTCCGCTACTGCTGCTCACTTTACGACGTCATTGAGTGTTTTGGAGTTAATCTTAAACGTCAACTGTTTGCAGGCGTAGAAGGTATCTACTTCAGGTTTTCCGAAAGCAAGTGAAAACTTTTCACGAAACACCTTATTATAGTTCTCTTTCCCACCGGCGTGTTAGGACTCTTAGCAACAAAAGGATGGTGCATTTTTTTCGCAGATATTTCACCATGTAGTTAGTGCATAGTGTGGCTGCCATAACAACTTTCCTTCATAACGAGTGACCTAATGTGATGACCTAATGTGACCTGTAATTTTGACAATTTCCTCTGAAGGCATAGCATTTACATTCTTAGATTTCCCCTTTCTATCTGTCGTTGTCTGTCCATTACAGAACAATTTACGAATCCTGTTAACTCCCTCATCAGTTATTACATAGCTACTTAGAAGAGCTTTCCAATATAACTCAGATAGTTTGTCTCCAGTCAGGACAAAGTAGCTGAAACATTTTTCACGCCCTATACCCCTTCTCATTTATTGGGCGGTGTCTTCTTACATCACTAGCTACGATCAGTCTTTGCAGGAAAACATGTGGCTCATTCTTGTATTCCATGTTCAGAAAATGTGTTAAGCGAGAGTTCTGTTGTCTTTGCAGTAATACCAAACAGCCTCTTCGACACTTGCAGTCTTCGCCCGTCACCTTTCTCGAAACTGCTATACCTCGATACTCTCCGTGAATTTTAGCTTTCTTCACAATATTTCTTCGATAATCCGAAGAATGTTTCACTCGTTTCTTTGCTTAGCTAGTGCTACAAGCCTCTTTGCCCATTTTCACAAGAATACTAACATCAACAACACCACTTTCTTCTATGCTGTAGCCGGCCGCGCTAGTCTCGCGGTTCTAGGCGCTCAGTCCGGAGCCGCGCGACTGCTACGGTCGCAGGTTCGAATCCTGCCTCGGGCATGGATGTGTATGATGTCCTTATGTTAGTTAGGTTTAACTAGTTCTAAGTTCTAGGCGACTGATGACCACAGATAATGCTGGAATTCAAGATGGTGTTGGCCCACCCTTAGTCTTGATGACAGCTTCCACTCTCGCAGGCATACGTTCAATCAGGTGCTGGAAGTCCCATAGTGCTCAGACCCATTTGAACCATTCTATGCTGTAGTACCACACATCTGAGATTAGTGTTTAACGTCTCGTCCATAACGAGGTCTTTAGAGACGGAGCAGCCACGCGGAGTGACCGCGCGGTTTGAGGCGCCATGCCACGGATTGCGCGGGCCCTCCCGCCGGAGGTTCGAGTCCTTCCTCGGGCATGGCTGTGTGTGTTGTTCTTAGCGTAAGTTAGTTTAAGTTAGATTAAGAAGCGTGTAAGCCTAGGGACCGATGACGTCAGCACTTTGGTTCCTTAGGAATTCACACACATTTGAACATTTTAGAAATGGAGCACAAGCTCGGATAAGGAAAGTTGGGGAAGGAAATCAGCCGTGCCCTTGTAAAGGAACCATCCCGGCATTTTTCTGGAGCCATTTAGGAAAAATCATGGAAAAACTAAATCTGGATATCCGGACATGTGTTTGAAGTGTTACCCTCCGGGATGCGAGTCCAATGTGCCACCTCGCTCGGTACCACACATTACTGTAGTACCAACAGTTGAGAAGAAAAATAACCAAACTTCTGGACTTAGGATTTTTCTGCGTCCAGCTAAAACTTCCTACCTCTGTTCGCATGGCAGGAAACAATGACTTCGATTGTTTCTCTTCACAGTCCGAAGAACCTACAAGTAGAGTACGCATTTCTGCCCTTAACTCATTTTAACTAAAAGTAGATTTAGCAGGTTTTTGCAGTCAGCGATTCAGTTATCGTTAGAAACCTGGCTTTGTGCCACATCAGATAGTAAGACATGCCCGCGTTCATGACCAATGAGGCAGCGAAACAGTAAAAAACATGCGCTATCAAAGTTCAGTTCCAAACTTAAATCTGTTTTCCTCTAAGGTAATACACAACAACGAATATCGCCTAAGTTTCTTCATTTGGGCTCATGCTTTTATGAAACATTTTTCTGCCTAGCAAAGACTTCCGTTACAACAGGAGATAGTGTGTGCTTAAGTGAAGAAAATACCGTATACAGCAAGAACAACTAACATCGAAGTATTGCGAACACATAAACAGAGAAAAATTCAAACAACGTTTATATGAAGAATAACAGCACGCCGGGAGATACACTATGTGATCAAAGGTATACGGACACCAGGCTGAAAATGACTAACAAGTTCGTGGCACCCTCAATCGATTAAGCTGGAATTCAAGATTGTGTTGGCCCACCCTTACTCTTGATGACAGCTTCCGTTCTCGCAGGCATACGTTCAATCAGGTGCTGGAAGGTTTCTTGGGCAATGGCAGCCCATTCTTCACGGAGTGCTGCACTGAGGAGAGGTATCGATGTCGGTCGGTGAGGCCTGGCACGAATTCGGCGTTCCGAAACATCCCAAAGGTGTTCCTCAGGATTTAGATCAGGAATCTGTGCAGGCCAGTCCGTTACAGAGATGTTATTGTCTCCACCACAGGCCGTGCATTATGAATAGGTGCTCGACCGTGTTGAAAGATGCATTCGCCATCGCCGAATTGCTCTCCAACAGTGGGAAGCAAAAAGGTGCTTAAAACATCAATGTAGGCCTGTTATGTGATAGTGCCACGCAAAACAACAAGGGGTGCTAGGACCCCCCAAGAAAAACACGACCACACCATAACACCACCACCTCCGAATTTTACTGTTGGCACAACATACGCTGGCAGATGACGTTCACGGAGCATTCGCCACACCCACACCCTGCCATTGGATCGCCACATTGTGTACCGTGACTAGTCACTCTACACGACGTTTTCCCACTGTTCAATCGTCCAATGTTTACGCTCCTTACACCAAGCGAGGCGTCGTTTGCCATTTACCGGGGTGATGTGTGGCCTATGAGCAACCACTCGAGCATGATATCCAAGTTTTCTCACCTCCCGCCTAAGTGTCATAGTACTTGCAGTGATCCTGATGCAGTTTGGAGTTCCTGAGTGATGGTCTGGATAGATGTCTGCCTATTACACATTACGACCCTCTGCAACTGTTGTCGGTCTCTGTCAGTCAACAGACGAGGTCGGCTTGTACGCTTTTGTGCTGTACGTGTCCCTTCACGTTTCCACATCACCACCACATCGGAAACAGTGGACCTAGGGATGTTTAGGAGTGTGGAAATCTCGCGTGCAGGCGTGTGACGCAAGTGACACCCAATCACCTGCCAGTACCTCGTCTCCTACCGCCCAAACTTCACAGAAGCTCTTCTGCGAATCTTGCAGAACTAGCACTCTTGGAAGTAAGTATAATGCGTAGACATAGCTTAGGGACAGCCTGGGGGATTTTTACAGAATAATATTTTCACTCTGCAGCGGAGTGTGCGCTGATATTAAATTTCCTTGCAAATTAAAACTGTGTGCCGGGCCGAGACTCGAACTGTGAGGACGTGGCGTGAGTCGTGCTTGGGTAGCTCAGGTGGTGGAGCACTTGCCTGCGAAAGGCAAAGGTCCCGAGTTCGAGTCTCGGTCCGACACACAGTTTTAATCTTCCAGGAAGTTTCATGATCCTGTCAGGTTCATGTAGGATGGCTTCCCGATGGCGTACACAAACGATGGATACGTCGATTTGCTTTTGGTGCTGGCCGCATCCGATAACCACGCTTCTGCAGTTGCTGCTGCTCGTGCGTAAGCTACACGGCACCCTGAAAGGCGCCATCGCGATCATAGTGTTTCCCGTCGCCTGGAGCAACGCCTTTCGGAAACCGGTAACCTTTGTTCACAAGTAATGGACAGAGGGCCTCCAAGGACTAGACGTACTCCGAAAAGAGAGGACGCCGTTCGTGAAACCGTTCACCAGTCACCTCGACGAAGTACCCGTGACATTACAAGACAGTTCCAGGTATCAGAAAGACTGGTTGTTGGGGTGTGGCACGATGAAGAACTGCATCCGTATCATTACACGTTAACTCGGCATCAGCGACCAGAAGACCGCATTCGACGAGTGCTGTTTTGAATGGCTTTTGCGCCAAGTGGAAGGTGACGTAAAGTTTATAAATGGCGTGATGTGGACTAATGAACCCATCTACACTCGTTTCAAATTCCACAACAGCCTATTGGTCGGATTACAACTAACGTCCCATCTGTGAATGTGGCTTTCAGGCACGCTTTGGCACAAACCTCTGGGCTGCACAAGTTGGAGGAGTGCTCTTGGATCCTTACCTATAGCCGGACAAGTTAAATGCGCCTTGTATGGCACGTTTCTCTGAAATACTTTCCCTGGCGCATTAGAAAACGTTCCTCAAATAAGTTTAAGCCTGAAGTCTTCAGTGGCTGAAACCGGACTAAAAGAAAAGATAATAGAACGGCAATAACCTTCAGCAAATATCCACATGATGGAATTCAAACTTACTTACATAAAACACAGTAAAACCAAGAATTTTTCTTTTTATCATTGGCTATGACAGATTGTAAACCGACAAGTAAACACCGGGGAGAAAGCCAGTCAATAAAACAGCACTCCTAAGCTTCCATGGGGTCGGTCTGCCATCGTTCATTTAGCCCAACTACACTTAATCCACTGGAACCCAACCAAGGGACAGCAATGGACTGACAGAAAAAAGACTTGCTTGCCACCAGTCGGTACATCAGAATTCAAACTCAAAATATTGCGGATGTGATTATCCGCAATCAAATGTGTGAATGTATTAAGCTATCAAAACTGCACACCGTGTTCGACAGCGACAACAGGTGAGGAAAGGAGGCTGAATGAAATTACCTTAGTGGGCAGGGCAGGTAACCAGAACACTAACGGCCACAAGGTAGAAAATTCCGCTGGTGCACATGAATTGCAGTCAACCAATATAGTTAATTCCACCACATTGCGGCTAAATTTCAGCAATACAAACACTCGGTGTTGCTCACAGGAAAACCTCCCCAACAGCGAACCACGAAAACGAAGTGCCACAACACGAATGGACTTGGGTAGTTGAAACCACTACTCAACTTTGACGTCCTGGGTCGGTGAAGCACGAAGCTCGTAGCGATCGGACAGCTCCACACACACTCCGAGACTGCGCAGGGACCGCCAGCAGACCCAGTCGACTGCACCGCAGCAACCGACCGACTCCTCTCAGAATGCAGACATCTAAAATAGTCGTCAGTGAAAATAACGCCAACTACACACACAACCTGGCAAACACTTGCACGAAGGCCTGAACGATACCCAGCAGTAACTAAGCACGCACGAAGACAAGTCGGAAGGCGATGCACACTCACACAGCCGACTCATGAACGATCGGAGAGCCAAAGCGCGTCGTCCAGAAGGATGACCGACCGCCGATCCACCGAGACCGTGGCCCGGCTCAAGTGACGCGTGGCGGCAATGGTCGGGCGAGCCGTGTCGACGCAGACCTCACTGCTCATACCGGACTGCACCAGTGCCGCATTGCAACTCCCCGACTGGCAGGTCCGGACTGGGCTCCAGACGGGTTCCAACTGACTGGCAGCCCGAAGCCGTGACCCGAACTGCTTACGACAGACGACGACCGGGAAGTAACAGCAGTCGAGCAAAGATACTGCCAGAGGAGATATATCGATACGCGATACTAACGCGTGTCATGTCTGTGGCACGATCTCCCCTATTTCGCGATAATACAAAACGAGCTGCCTTTCTTTGAACTTTTTCGATGTTATCCGTCAATCCCACCTGATGCGGATCCCACACCGCACACCAGTACTCCGCAATAGGGCGGACAAGCGTGGTGTAACGGTGGTGTCACCGCCAGACACCACACTTGCTAGGTGGTAGCCTTTAAATCGGCCGCGGTCCGGTAGTACGCGTCGGACCCGCGTGTCGCCACTATCAGTGATTGCAGACCGAGCGCCGCCACACGGCAGGTCTACACTAGAGAGACTCCCTAGCACTCGCCCCAGTCGTACAGCCGACTTTTCTAGCGATGGTGTTTTGGTTGGCAGGAGAGCCAACACAGGGTTACTAAAGGAGGCCGAAATGCACGCGTTTTAGCTCACGCAGGCTGGCGTGAGGTCTGGAACATGACAAGGAATTAGAATTGAGAAAAACGGACGTAGCTGGTGGAATACTTTAATCCATTAATGACGAATGTCGCTCTTGACGGTACATGATTCACAATATCAATAGTACGGATACTGGCGCCTTGCTAGGTCGTAGCAAATAACGTAGCTGAGGGCTATGCTAACTATCGTCTCGGCAAATGAGAGCGTAGAAGTCAGTGAACCATCGCTAGCAAAGTCGGCTGTACCACTGAGGCGAGTGCTGGGAAGTCTCTCTAGATCTGCCGGACCGCGGCCGATTTAAAGGCTACCAGCTAGCAAGTGTGGTGTCTGGCGGTGACACCACATTCCTCCCCCGCAAATCGGCGTACGGTTGTGGCATAAGGCTTCCGCCCGCCGTGGAGAGGACCCCATGTTGACGTATGCGACGAGGTGGGGAGCCTAAAAACAGACGAGGCTGTGCCACCAGCACCCTGCCATTCGGACCGCAGGGAGCTAGGAAACGCCTGAAAACCTGCTCCATGGTGCACGCCAACATGCGGTGTATGCGCCCGTAGAGAGACAGGAGGGGCTGAAGAGTCGACCTCCATCGGGCCGAAGACGACATATGGTCCGGAGCGGGCAAGAGTTCCATGTCGGAGGACAGATGGTCACGGGAAGCGATCGGCGGCGCGTGACCAAGGGATGCGCCCGGAGGTTGCAGCGACGCGTCCACTGCGGGCGTCGCCGGCGGGAGAACAGGCGGCGGCGGTGGCGGCGTCGCGTCGCCATGGGGCAAAATGGAAGGCAGCGTCGGTAACACCTGGGGCTGAGGCGAGCCAGTAGATGGGTCCCCGGGGCGCTGACCGGCCGGCACCGTCGCTGAAAGCAGACGGTGAGCGGCAGATCCCGTGCGACGGCAGAGGCGCAGCTGATTGAGATGCAGACGCACCTCGCCAGAGGCCCCCAAAACCAGATACATAGCGCGGCCGAGGTAGCGAAGAATGCGCCCTGCGAGGCAACGCCGCGAACCTCGGTAGTGGCGATAGTAGACAACGTCGCCTGGAGCAAAAGCAGGTGTCTGCCGCTGCACAGCAACCTGATGTGGCGGATGTAGCAAAGACATCAAGGTTCGATGAGGGCGACCGTGGAGCAACTCAGCCGGCGAGCGACCATCTCGGGGCTGAGAGCAGTACGAGGACAAAAAGAACAATAACGCGTCCTCCCGAGAATGCGACTCTTTCAACTTCAACATCTGTGACTTGAAAGTCCTGACCAATCGTTCAGCACCGTTTGACTGTAGCGAAAACGGCGCGGACGTCAGATGTTGAATACCATTGGCCTTGCAGAATTACTGAAATTCTGTGCGGACATGAGTTGTGGACCATTGTCGGAAACAATAGTCTGTGGAAGACCTTCAATGCAAAAGATAGCGGATAACGCTTGGATGGTGGCAGATGACGTCGTGGAAGACATCCGGACAACAAAAGGAAAGTTACTGAATGAATCTACCACAACCAACCATCGAGCATTCCAGAATGGACCAGCAAAATCGATGTGTAAGCGTTGCCAACGGGAAGTGGATTTTGGTCATGCAAAGAATTTCCGCGGTGGTGCTGATTGTTGTTCGGCACACACCATGCAAGAAGAGCACATATTCGTAATCGCGGCATCGATTCCGAACCAAGTAAAGTGCTGACGGGCAAGTTGTTTCGTTCTCACTATACCCCAATGTCCTTGGTGGAGAAGCTGTAAGACAGAGGACTGTAACAAACGTGGTACCATGATCCTGGACTCATCATTATAAGAACGCAACAGCAAAACACCACGTCGTACAAAAAGTCTCTCCTTGTGAGCAAAAAATTGGCGAACCAACGGGTCCCCGACCCGTGACTTTGACAAGGGCCATTGCGTAGCAACAAAACTTAGAACGGGAGCAAGGATAGGGTCGGAAGCTGTGGCTGTAGCTACCCGACGAAAATCAATCGGAAACGATTCGACCACGTCACCGGTTTCCGCATCTATGAACATGCAAGCAAGTTCGGAGGAATCGAATGCCCTATCCACAGCAACAGGCATGCGGGACAAAGCATCGGCGTTTCCGTGCTTAGCAGTGGACCGATACAAGATATCGTAGCGGTACTGCGAGAGGAAAATAGCCCAGCGAATGAATTTCTGCGCTGTACGTGGAGGTACAGGCTTGTTCGGATGAAAAAGCGACGTCAAAGGTTTGTTGTCTGTGATTATGGTAAAGTGACGACCATACAAGAAATCATGAAACTTTGTAACATCAAATACGAGAGCCAATGCTCTCTCGATCTGCGATTAATTTCTTTGAGCAGATGAGAGCAATTTGGACGCAAAGGCAATAGGGCGATCGTGCGATCCATCTTAGTGCGCAAGCATAGCACCGTTTCCGAAATCCGATGCATCCACCATCAACAAGAGGGGCTTCTAGGGATCGAATGGCGTAAGGCAAGTATTGGAAAGCAACGCCGATTTCAAAAGGCGAAAGGCGCGTTCGCATTCCGTCGTCCAGACGAACGGAACACCCTTACGGCGTAAGCGATGAAGCGGAGCTGAAATGGAAGAGGCATGCGGAACATATTTGTTATAGTAATTTATTTTTCCCAGCACACTCTGTAGCTGCTTCAAATTCTGCGGCTACGGCAAGTCTTGTATGGCACGAAGGTGCGTGGGACTGGGATGTATGCCTTGGGCATTGAGTACATGTCACAGGTATGGCAAATCCCGAGCAAAAAACACAGATTTGTCCTTTCGCAAGCGAAGACCATTTTGTTGCAAGACCTGAAATAATGTTCTGAGATTGGCCAAATGTTCTTCTTCCGTCTTTCCGGAGATCACAATATCGTCCAGATAATTTGCTGCAGTAGGGACCGACGCACAAACAGTTCCTAGATATTGCTGAAACAATGCAGGGGCGGATGCACACCCGAATGGCAGTCGTTTGAATCGATACAAACCAAGATGCGTGTTTACCACCAAAACGCGCTGGGATTCTTCGTCCACCGGTATTTGCAAGTACGCATCTGCGAGGTCCAAATTCGAAAAATATTTTCCCGGGCACAGTTTGTCAAAAAGATCTTCCGGGCGGGGTAAAGGAAAAGTGGCAATCACTAGTTGTGGATGCACTGTTGCCTTGAAGTCCACACCAAGTCTCAACTTTCCGGAAGGTTTTGGCAAAATTACTAAGGGTGATGCCCAGAGAGAAGCCTGCACACGTTCAATTACACCTTGTGATTCCAAATCGTGTAATGTTTTTGCGACCTCATCAAGCAATGCGTGGGGAACATTGCGCGCTCTGAAAAATTCCGGTTGCGCGTTTACTTTCAGTTCCAAAAGTGCTTTATAGTTCTTAGCGCAACAGAGGCCCCGTGCAAAAATGTCTGCAAATTCTTCACATAGACGAGACACACTGTCTGAAGGCACCGTCTGGTTCACTGATAGGACCTGATTTACTATAGACAAGTTAAACAACTGAAATAAATCGAAACCAAACAAGTTCACTGCAGAAGAAGATCGAAGGACTAAAATGACAAGTTTTGTTTGTCCTCTGTATGTTGCAAGAAGGCTGCACTGTCCTAACACAGGGATCGCTTGTCCTGAATAGCTATTTAACGTAACATTTGCGGCACGCAACGGAGGTGTGCCCAGCAGTTTCTAAGTGTCTTGTTTGATCAGCGAAACTGCAGCTCTGGTATCGATCTGGAATGGTATCACTTCGCCGTTAATGTCCAAGTCTACAAAAAGTTTATTGTCCTACTGACGACAAGAGCGACTGTTTCGTGCAACGTGAACTGACACTGGTACATAATCACTTGCGACTTGACGGGAGTTCCGGCGATGTCGACGCACACTATTTTTGGGACGAACACAGTCACTGTTAGAGAGAGTGGCACTGCGCGGAGTGGAATGAACTACATGAATTTCCATGGGCGAAGTTTCGAGATCCTGAGTATCCTTGGTTCGATTCCGATTCCGGCGCGAAGCACAGGGCCTGGAACGGCTTTTAGCTTCCGATCTGAGCTTTTTCTGGCAAACACTCTGAACATGGCCCTTTTTATTACAGTAAAAGCAAATAGCTTGACGTGACGGGCAATTCTCACGCGAATGTTTAGTAACACACCGCGGACATGATTTGATCACTGCATTTGCTTGCCGGCGCGGCACACGTGGCTGAGAGCCTGGCGGCAGCGGCGCGGCCGGGCGCGAGGGCTGTTTACTGCTTCGTGCAGCTCGCCCGGCGGGCCGGTTAACCTGACACACTGCTGGCGAAGTTTCAAATGATTCAAGTGTGTCCTGCCGATCCAAAATGTCCATCACTTGTTGAAGGGAGGGATTTACAAGTTTCAAAATCTGTTCCCTTACACGACCATCAGAAACGTTCTGTGCAATTGCATCACGTACCATAGTATCCGAATAAGGGAGTCCACATTGACATTCAAAAGCATATACCCTAGTAAGGCCTTGCAAGGTTGCAACCCACTCCCGATTAGTCTGACCTGCCGTACGTTTTGTACGGAAGAACGTATACCGTTTCGCAACTACATTGACTGATTCTTTGAAATATGCATCTAATGCAGACAAAATTTCTTCGCAGGACAGAGTTGCTACGTCGGGTAGGGGAAATAATTTGACTATCACACGGTACGTAGTCACGCCGACCGATGAAAGGAGAAAAGGCTGGCGCTCGTTACCTTGAATTCTGTAGGCGGCGAGATGGAATCCCAACTGGCGTGACCACTCCGTCCAGCTTTCCAGTGCAGCATCAAAAGGTCGAAAAGTGGGTGCAACAGCGTGTTGTGGCTGCGTTAGCGATGAAGCAGCTGCCGTCGCATCGTGTTGCATCGCACGTTGACCCTGGACGAGGTGTCCAAGGGCATCCAGTAAGGCCTGCGTCTGCTGATTCTGTAAACGATAAAATTCGGACAGTTCATCTGGAGATTGTGGCGAAGCCATTACACAAGTAAATCAGGGGAATTTAGATAAGAGCACCTTTACTCGCGTCGCCAATGTTGTGGTTGGCAGGAGAGCCAAGACAGGGTTACTAAAGGAGGCCGAAATGCACGCGTTTTAGCTCACGCAGGCTGGCGTGAGGTCTGCAACATGACAAGGGATTAGAATTGAGAAAACGGACGTAGCTGGTGGAATACTTAACTTTAATCCATTAATGACGAATGTCGCTCTTGACGGTACATGATTCACAATATCAATAGTACGGATACTGGCGCCTTGCTAGGTCGTAGCAAATAACGTAGCTGAGGGCTATGCTAACTATCGTCTCGGCAAATGAGAGCGTAGAAGTCAGTGAACCATCGCTAGCAAAGTCGGCTGTACAACTGGGGCGAGTGCTAGGAAGTCTCTCTAGACCTGCCGTGTGGCGGCGCTCGGTCTGCAATCACTGATAGTGGCGACACGCCGATCCTATTTAAAGGCTACCACCTAGCAAGTGTGGTGTCTGGCGGTGACACCACAGATGGTTCACTGACTACATACGCTCTCAGTTGCAGAGACGATAGTTTAACATAGCCTTCAGCTACGTCATTTGCTACGACCTAGCAAGGCGCAATATACAGTGATTAGAATGAATTCTGAACAGATAATATTGTGAATCATGTACCGTCAAGAGCGACGTTCATCATTAATGGATTAAAGTTAAGAATCAAACTAATTACGTCCGCTTTCTGAATTCGAATTCCTAGTCATGTTCCAGACCTCACGTCAGTATAGTTCCTTCCTCCTCACGCCAGCCTGCGTGCATTTCGGCCTCCGCTAGTAACACGGTGTTGACTTTTATGCCAACACAACAGTAAGGAGTCTCTATACCAGACTTGTTTGCACCTTCTAAGTGTTCTGCCAAAGGATCGCAGTGTTTGGTTTGTTCGAACCTCAACATTATCTATGTGATCGTTCCGATTTAGGTTATTTTTAATTGTAATCCCTAAGTATTTAATTGATTTTACACCCTTCAGATTTGTGTGACTTATAGCGTAATCGAAATTGAGCGGATTACTTTTAGTACTCCTGTGACAACTACACATTTTCCTTTATTTACGGCCAATTGCCACTTTTCCCGCCATATAGATATCTTATCTAAATCATTTTGCAGTTCGTTTTGGTCATCTGATGACTTTACAAGACGGTAAATGGCAGCATCATCTGCAAACAATCTAAGACGGCTACTCAGATTGTCTCCTATGTCGTTAATATAAATCAAGAACAACAGGGGGCCTATAACACTTCCTTGTGGATATTACATCTTTTTCTCGATGACTTTCCGACTATTACTACGAACTGTGACCTTTCTGACAGGAAATCACGAATCCAGTTTCACAACTGAGGCGATATTCCATAGCCACGTAGTTTGGTTAGAAGACGCTTGTGAGGAACGGTGTCGATAGCCTTCTGGAAAATTAAAATATGGAATCAGTTTGACATTTCCTGTCGATAGAACTCATTACTTCGTGAGTATAAAGTGCTAGTTGTGTTTCGCAAGAACGATATTTTCTGAATCTGTGCCGACTGTATGCCAATAAAGCGTTTTCTTCAAGATAATTCATAATGTTCGAACACAGTATATGTTCCAAAACCCTACGGCTAATGGATGTTAGTGATATGGGCCTGTAATTCAGTGGATTACTCCTATTTCTCTTTTTGGGTATTCGAGCAACTTGAGCAATTTTCCAGTCTTTAGATGTGGATCTTCCTGTGAGCGAGCGGTTATATATAATTGCTAAATATGGAGCTATTACCAAGTTATTTGCCTAATAATATGATATCTAGCTGGATGGAACTAACTGACTCACGAAACGAAAATCACTTTCAAGTTGATCGCGGTGTGAACTGTCTATCGTATACTTTAATTAAGAAATCGTCCTATCTATCCCCTCAAAAATTAATATTGGATTGCATACCGTACATAAAACCTTTCACTCTACAATATTATATCAGTTTCAATAGTAAAATTACTTGCGTAAATTTTAAACGTTGTTCTTGTTGTTGTCCTCAGTCCTGAGACTGGTTTGATGCAGCTCTCCATGCTACTCTATCCTGTGCAAGCTTCTTCATCTCCCAGTACCTACTGCAACCTACATCCTTCTGAATCTGCTTAGTGTACTCATCTCTCGGTCTCCCTCTACGATTTTTACCCTATACGCTGCCCTCCAATGCTAAATTTGTGATCCCTTGATGCCTCAAAACATGTCCTACCAACCGATCCCTTCTTCTAGTCAAGTTGTGCCACAAACTTCTCTTCTCCCCAATCCTATTCAATACCTCCTCATTAGTTACATGATCTATCCACCTTATCTTCAGTATTCTTCTGTAGCACCACATTTTGAAAGCTTCTATTCTCTTCTTGTCCAAACTAGTTATCGTCCATGTTTCACTTCCATACATGGCTACACTCCAAACAAATACTTTCAGAAACGATTTCCTGATACACAAATCTACACTCCTGGAAATGGAAAAAAGAACACATTGACACCGGTGTGTCAGACCCACCATACTTGCTCCGGACACTGCGAGAGGGCTGTACAAGCAATGATCACACGCACGGCACAGCGGACACACCAGGAACCGCGGTGTTGGCCGTCGAATGGCGCTAGCTGCGCAGAATTTGTGCACCGCCGCCGTCAGTGTCAGCCAGTTTGCCGTGGCATATGGAGCTCCATCGCAGTCTTTAACAATGGTAGCATGCCGCGACAGCGTGGACGTGAACTGTATGTGCAGTTGACGGACTTTGAGCGAGGGCGTATAGTGGGCATGCGGGAGGTCGGGTGGACGTACCGCCGAATTGCTCAACACGTGGGGCGTGAGGTCTCCACAGTACATCGATGTTGTCGCCAGTGGTCGGCGGAAGGTGCACGTGCCCGTCGACCTGGGACCGGACCGCAGCGATGCACGGATGCACGCCAAGACCGTAGGATCCTAGGCAGTGCCGTAGGGGACCGCACCGCCACTTCCCAGCAAATTAGGGACACTGTTGCTCCTGGGGTATCGGCGAGGAGCATTCGCAACCGTCTCCATGAAACTGGGCTACGGTCCCGCACACCGTTAGGCCGTCTTCCGCTCACACCCCAACATCGTGCAGCCCGCCTCCAGTGGTGTCACGACAGGCGTGAATGGAGGGACGAATGGAGACGTGTCGTCTTCAGCGATGAGAGTCGCTTCTGCCTTGGTGCCAATGATGGTCGTATGCGTGTTTGGCGGCGTGCAGGTGAGCGCCACAATCAGGACTGCATACGACCGAGGCACACAGGACCAACACCCGGCATCATGGTGTGGGGATCGATCTCCTACACTGGCCGTACACCTCTGGTGATCGTCGAGGGGACACTGAATAGTACACGGTACATCTAAACCGTCATCGAACCCATCGTTCTACCATTCCTAGACCGGCAAGGGAACTTGCTGTTCCAACAGGACAGTGCACGTCCGCATGTATCCCGTGCCACCCAACGTGCTCTAGAAGGTGTAAGTCAACTACTCTAGCCAGCAAGATCTCCAGATCTGTCCCCCATTGAGCATGTTTGGGACTGGATGAAGCGTCGTCTCACGCGGTCTGCACGTCCAGCACGAACGCTGGTCCAGCTGAGGCGCCAGGTGGAAATGGCATGGCAAGCCGTTCCACAGGACTACATCCAGCATCTCTACGATCGTCTCCATGGGAGAACAGCAGCCTGCATTGCTGCGAAAGGTGGATATACACTGTACTAGTGCCAACATTGTGCATGCTCTGTTGCCTGTGTCTATATGCCTGTGGTTCTGTCAGTGTGATCATGTGATGTATCTGACCCCAGGAATGTGTCAATAAAGTTTCCCCTTCCTGGGACAATGAATTCACGGTGTTCTTATTTCAATTTCCAGGAGTGTATATTCGATGTTAACAAATTCCTCTTCTTCAGAAACGCTTTCCTTGCCATTGCCAGTCTACATTTTATATCTTCTCTACTTCGACCATCATCAGTTATTTTACTTCCTAAATAGCAAAACTCCTTTACTACTTTAAGTGTCTCATTTCCTAATCTAATTCCCTCAGCATCACCCGATTTAATTTGACTACATTCCATTATCCTCGTTTTGTTTTTGTTAATGTTCATCTTATATCTTCCTTTCAAGACAATGTCCACTCCGTTCAACTGCTCTTCCAAGTCGTTTGCCGTCTGTGACAGAATTACAATGTCATCGGCGAACCTCAAAGTTTTTACTTCTTCTCCATGAATTTTAATACATACTCCATTTTTTTTGTTTCCTTTACTGCTTGCTCAATATACAGATTGAACAACATCGGGGAGAGGCTACAACCCTGTCTCACTCCCTTCCCAACCACTGCTTCCCTTTCATGCCCCTCGACTCTTATGACTGCCATCTGGTTTCTGTACAAATTGTAAATAGCCTTTCGCTCCCTGTATTTTACCCCTGCCACATTTAGAATTTGAAAAAGAGTATTCCAGTCAACATTGTCAAAAGCTTTCTCTAAGTCTACAAATGCTAGAAACGTAGGTTTGACTTTTCTTAATCTTTCTTCTAAGATAAGTCGTAAGATAAATATTGCCTCACGTGTTCCAACATTTCTACGGAATCCAAACTGATCCTCCCCGAGGTCCGCATCTACCAGTTTTTCCATTCGTCTGTAAAGAATTCGCGTTAGTATTTTGCAGCTGTGACTTATTAAACTGATAGTTCGGTAATTTTCACATCTGTCAGCACCTGCTTTCTTTGGGATTGGAATTATTATATTCTTCTTGAAGTCTGAGGGTATTTCGCCTGTCTCATACATCTTGCTCACCAGATGGTAGAGTTTTGTCATGACTGGCTCTCCCAAGGCCGTCAGTAGTTCTAATAGAATGTTGTCTACTCCGGGGAACTTGTTTCGACTCAGGTCTTTCAGTGCTCTGTCAAACGCTTCACGCAGTATCGTATCTCCCATTTCGTCTTCATCTCCATCCTCTTTCATTTCCATAATATTGTCCTCAAGTACATCGCTCTTGTATAAACCTTCTATATACTCCTTCCACCTTTCTGCCTTTGCTTCTTTGGTTATAACTGGGTTGCCATCTGAGCTCTTGATATTCATACACGTGGTTCTCTTCTCTCCAAAGATTTTAATTTTCCTGTAGGCAGTATCTATCTTACCCCTAGTGAGATAAGCTTCTACATCCTTACATTTCTCCTCTAGCCATCCCTGCTTGGACATTTTTCACTTCCTGTCGATCTTATTTTTGAGACGTTTGTATTCCTTTTTGCCAGCTTCATTTACTGCATTTTTATATTTTCTCCTTTCATCACTTAAATTCAATATTTCTTCTGTTACCCAAGGATTTCTAGCAGCCCTCGTCTTTCTACCTACTTTATCCTCTGCTGCCTTCACTACTTCATCCCTCAGAGCTACCCATTCTTTTTCTACTGTGTTTCTTTCCCCTATTCCTGTAAATTGTTCTGTTATGCTCTCCCTGAAACTCTGTACAACCTCTGGTTCTTTCAGTTTATCCAGATCCCATCTCCTTAATTTCCCACCTTTTTGCACTTTCTTCAGTTTTAATCTACAGGTCATAACCAATAGATTGTGGTCAGAGTCCACATCTGCCCCTGGAAATGTCTTACAACTTAAAACCTGGTTCCTAAATCTCTGTCTTACCATTATATAATCTATCTGATACCTTTTAGTATCTCCAGGGTTCTTCCATGTATACAACCTTCTTTCATGATTCTTAAACCAAGTGTTAGCTATGATTATGTTGTGCTCTGTGCAAAATTCTACTAGGCGGCTTCCTCTTTCATTTCTTAGCCCCAATCCATATTCACCTACTATGTTTCCTTCTCTCCCTTTTCCTACACTCGAATTCCAGTCACCCATGACTATTAAATTTTCGTCTCCCTTCACTATCTGAATAATTTCTTTTATTTCATCATACATTTCTTCAATTTCTTCGTCATCTGCAGAGCTAGTTGGCATATAAACTTGTACTACTGTAGTAGGCATGGGCTTTGTGTCTATCTTGGCCACAATAATGCGTTCACTATGCTGTTTGTAGTAGCTTACCCGCATTCCTATTTTCCTATTCATTATTAAACCTACTCCTGCATTACCCCTATTTGATTTTGTGTTTATAACCCTGTAGTCACCTGACCAGAAGTCTTGTTCCTCCTGCCACCGAACTTCACTAATTCCCACTATATCTAACTTTAACCTATCCATTTCCCTTTTTAAATTTTCTAACCTACCTGCCCGATTATGGGATCTGACATTCCACGCTCCGACCCGTAGAACGCCAGTTTTCTTTCTCCTGATAACGACATTCTCTTGAGTAGTCCCCGCCCGGAGATCCGAATGGGGGACTATTTTACCTTCGGAATATTTTACCCAAGAGGACGCAATCATCATTTAATCATACAGTAAAGCTGCATGTCCTCGGGAAAAATTACGGCTGTAGTTTCCCCTTGCTTTCAGCCGTTCGCAGTACCAGCACAGCAAGGCCGTTTTAGTTAATGTTGCAAGGCCAGATCAGTCAATCATCCAGACTGTTGCCCCTGCAACTACTGAAAAGGCTGCTGCCCCTCTTCAGGAACCACACGTTTGTCTGGCCTCTCAACAGATACCCCTCCGTTGTGGTTGCACCTACGGTACGGCCATCTGTATCGCTGAGGCACGCAAGCCTCCCCACCAACGGCAAGGTCCATGGTTCATGGGGGGGGGGGGGGGGGGATTTTAAACGTAAAAAAATTAAATCTAACGAAAATAACTAACTTTTCTTCTGTCAGTACCATACAGTACGTTACAAGCAAGGCCAGAGAAGTAATTCGTACCTATAATTGCTTTCTTTTGTTTTTCTGTTGCGGTCATAAAACAAATTTTTTTCTACTTTCATGTGTCTGACTTTTAACAAAACTGTTTATGCTATATGAACGATTCAAATAGAATATCTGAAACTAGGCTTGTGTTGCGGTCATAAAACCGAATTTTTTCTACTTTCATGTCTTTGCCTTTTAACAAAACTGTTTATGCTATATGAACGATTCAAATAGAATATCTGAAACTAGGCTTGTGTTGCGGTCATAAAACCGAATTTTTTCTACATTCATGTCTCTGCCTTTTAACAAAACTGTTTATGCTATATGAACGATTCAAATAGAATATCTGAAACTAGGCTTCTCATTAGTTCAGGCAGTTGTAACTTCATTAAATTCTATGTGACAACTTCAGCGTAATCACAATTATCAAGCAAATATTGGTTCAAATGGCTCTGAGCTCTGTGGGAGATAATCTGAGGTCATCAGTACCCTAGAACTTAGAACTACTTAAACCTAACTAACCTAAGGACATCCAACACATCCATGCACGAGGCAGGATTCGAACCTGCGACCGTAGCGGTCGCTCGGTTCCAGACTGAAGCGCCTATAACTGCTCGGCCACTCCGACCGGCTAAGCAAATATTGATTATCTTTGCCTTTCTTAATAGTATGCCTTTCTTAATAGTACTTTTTTCCAAATAATGTATTGTTAAGAATTTTCGCCTTTGTTTCAAATATAAGGGAGTTCTATTTGGAATAATAAGCCGGGAAACATTTTTTTCTTTCGAATAACGTAGCTTTATTTGTGCTTTTAAAATCGTCGTAGAGAAAGTCTCAGCAAGAAACCACAATCTCACTAACGGACAGCGCTAAAAAATTTAAAGAAAAAGCCTAGGTGCTACCACGACTTTTAACTATGCAATTACAATTTCATTTAAAGCTCACAGCCTCTTCAGGTGTTGGCGTTACGCATCGCGCTACATTCCCAACGTTGAATGGTCACTCGACATAATAACTGATAAATTTGCCGTAGATTTGCTCCTTTTAATGTTTCTTTCATTGTTTGTGGTCTATCTCTAAAAATGCTAAGGAAGCTCTTCACTAAAGCACGGGCAAATTAACGCAATAGGAACAAGCCAAAACTCCGGATACATACGCTGGAGTCTGTCACAATAAAATATCGCGCTTGAGTTGAAAATACCAATTCACCATCAACAAAACAGCCACAACCTTACTGTCTCGAAATGTACTACACAATGAACTATCCACAACTCACTCACCTTTGAGTGTAGTTACTAAATCCTTAGATTTACAACAGTGAAGCATACGAATCCCAGTCCGCTGTCCTCAACTCAAAACTTACTGTCTGTAAATCTTGTTCCTTACAACTTGTCAAATAATCGCAAGTCCGGCAAACAGATCTACTGGTAAAATAGCGCCTATTAAGCAAAGCCTAACGCTTTAACCACGAAACCAGCGAACCAAATCCGAATAAAATTTATCGGTAGTCTCTTATCCTTACGATTCACAGCACAGGCTAGTGCAATTCCGGCAGCTCTCGTACCCAAAACTACGCCCTTCCTGACATGAACCGACTACCGATATATTGCACGTAAAAGGATGGGAACCATTACATTCTGAACAAACGTACGGCGTCACCGTTCCTCTTAACAGTTTCAATATTGCTGGTGAAGGTTGTCGAATGCGTTCTCAGCGGCCACTGAGAGCTGCAGACTCGCTGGACTGCGGGGTTACAGCTTTGAGCACACCGCAGCTACTCACCGACAAGCATGACCTGCGTTCTGACATTATGACATCTACAACAAAATCACAAAACAAGCATTACACAATTTTACAGGCATTCATACGAACATTTCACGGGCTTTACAACGTATCGAGATGTCACTTCTAGTAAGGAAAGACACTAAAAAAATAATGTGCGTCCTGCTAAATGATACGGCACAAGATTAGAGCCTTCATATTTCCAAACAAAATCCAGTCTGTTTAAAACAGCACAACCTCATCGCGTTCATCTCTAGTCCACAACACTTATTTAATAACACGCTACAGTGTTTAGTGCATTTCCCAATAGAAATCACAACACACACTATTCATACATTACTACACACAGTATTCATATACTGACAAGAAAAGAAACTGGCCCTTAGGCTCCGAAAGCGCATATCGATTATGTTTCGTTTTAATCTGCAGGTCATAACCAATAGATTGTGGTCAGAGTCCACATCTGCCCCTGGAAATGTCTTACAATTTAAAACCTGGTTCCTAAATCTCTGTCTTACCATTATATAAACTGTCTGATACCTTTTAGTATCTCCAGGGTTCTTCCATGTATACAACCTTCTTTCATTATTCTTGAACCAAGTGTTAGCTATGATTTATTTATGCTCTGTGCAAAATTCTACCAGACGGCTTCCACTTTCATTTCTTAGCTCCAATCCATATTCACCTACTATGTTTCCTTCTCTCCTTTTCCCTACTGTCGAATTCCAATCATCCATGATTATTAAATTTTCGTCTCCCTTCACTACCTGAATAATTTCTTTTATCTCATCACACATTTCATCAATTTCTGCAGAGCTAGTTGGCATATAAACTTGTACTACTGTAGTAGGAATGGGCTTCGTGTCTATCTTGGCCACAATAATGCGTTCACTTTTCTGTTTGTAGTAGCTTACCCGCACTCCTATTTTTTTAATTCATTATTAAACCAACTCCTGCATTACTCCTATTATTAAACCTACTGCTTCATTACCCCTATGTGAGTTTGTATTTATAACCCTGTATTCACCCGACCAAAATTCTTGTTCCTCTCGCCACCGAACTTCACTAATTCCTACTATATCTAATTTTAACCTATCCATTTCCCTTTATAAATTTTTCTAACCTACCTGCCCGATTAAGGGATCTGACATTCCACGCTCCGATCCGTAGAACGCCTGTTTTCCTTCTCCTGATAACGACGTCCTCTTTAGTAGTCCCCGCATGGAGATCCGAATGGGGGACTATTTTACCTCCGGAATAGTTTACCCAAGAGGACGCTATCATCATTTAACCATACAGTAAAGCTGCATGCCCTCGGGGGAAATTACGGCTGTAGTTTCCCCTTTCTTTCAGCCGTTCGCAGTACCAGCACAGCAAGGCCGTTTTGATCAGTGTTACAAGGCCAGATCAGTCAATCATCCCGACTGTTGCCCCTGCATCTACTGAAAAGGCTGCTGCCCCTCTTCAGGAACCACACGTTTGTCTGACCTCTCAACAGATACCCCTCCGTTGTGGTTGCACCTACGGTACGGTCATCTGTATCGCAGAGGCACCTAAGCCTCCCCACCAGCGGAAAGGTCCATGGTTCATGGACGAAGAACAAAGTGCCGCTCGATTCTTTACAGAATTGTGATCTAAGCCTTTGTCTGCTCCTAGATGCTCCTCACAATCCAGTACCTGATTTCGAAATGCGTCTCATCATGAGGTAAAGCAGGGGGTATATTTGGCGTTATTAGCTAAAATTTATTGCATTTCTGAAGAAGCCCTTATCCTCTCTTATTCCTATTACTGAGCCTGTATTCTGCTGAAACTCTGTCTTCTATTCCCATAGATATCTTTGTACTTAGAGATATGGTAGGACTTTTTATGCATCGATTTACCACTTCCCGAAATTGTATTACAAAAAATTGTACCAAAACCAAAGTGTTTATTTGATTACCAGTGCAAGAAAGCTATAAATTTTCAAGACACGCAATTTCTAATTATTTTCAAAAATAACGGAATATGGAACTTCTGTTGCAGAAGTCTCTATTCTCATATAGCATCCAGCTTGTTTCGACGTTTGACGTAGAAAGCAATCTTCCATTGCGCTAATGTGATTAACAGCTCTGTACCAGGCGAGACGCCCTGGTTTCATGCTGCTGTAACAAAATAAATTTAGCTTGCAATAAAGCAAATAAAGACTGCGAAAGGAAATACAGACGTGTAAAAAGTGAGATTGACAAAAAGTGGGAAATTGCTAAGCAGAAAAGGCTATAGCAGAAATGCAAGGCTCTAGAAGCGTGCATAACTAGATGGAAGATATATGCTTCAACCACGAAAATTAAAAACAGCTTTGAAGGAAAAAGAAGTAGCTGTATAAGTATCTAGACCTCAAAGGGCTCTGAGCCAGTACTGAGAAAACAAAGGAGTGTTGGAACATAGAGAGAACTTGAAGGGAGTAGTGTAGAAAGGGAATGAAACGTCAACTAAACCCGCTGGGCAGAACAGGTAATTAATATTGTGGAAAGGGCCAAAAAGGTTGGAATCAGTTTCACCTTGTAATTGTACTTTAATGTAATTTGATAGCACATTTACAACCAAAGCGGCACATAGCCGAACCTTTGCCAAATGCATCTCTTTCACGTCTGAAGGCCTCCAAACAAGAAATCTTATTAAAAAATGCAATTAAAGTATCAAATAAAATAATTAAAGAAACATATATCACAGCTACGTGGAAAGCCTCAAGACAAAGTAGATAGAACAAGCATACGCAAGGTGCAATTCAAATGGCTCAAGGCCACAATTAAATTTCAAAATTAAAAATATGTTACCATAATCTTTTAAAGGCAGAAGACTGCAATGTTTAAGTTTGAAAGATAATTTTAAGAATAAGGATACAAGGCTGAAAGCCCACAATTATTTACCAAATTTTTTAAAAAATATAACCATAAGCCTTAAATTTTAAATAGATGAATACAAATAATTAAACACCGGTGCGAAAGACAATAAAGAAAACGGCACTCAGAAGCCTCCAGGGAGGTCGGTCTGCCCTCGTTCACTTAGGTGAGACCGGTGGTGAACCGAGCTACACTTGATCCGTCTGAACTCGACCAGCGGACAGCCACGGACCGCCACGAATTCCTTTCCTGTGCTAACCTCTTCATCTCAGAGTAGCACTTGCAACCTACGTCCTCAATTATTTGCTTGACGTATTCCAATCTCTGTCTTCCTCTACAGTTTTTGCCCTCTACAGCTCCCTCTAGTACCATGGAAGTCATTGCCTCATGTCTTAGCAGATGTCCTATCATCCTGTCCCTTCTCCTTATCAGTATTTCCTACACATTCCTTTCCTCCCCGATTCTGCGCAGAACCTCCTCATTCCTTACCTCATCAGTTCACCTAATTGTCAACATTCGTCTGTAGCACCACATCTGAAATGTTTCGATTCTCTTCTGTTCCAGTTTTCCCACAGTCCATGTTTCACTACCATACAATGCTGTACTCCAGACGTACATCCTCAGAAATTTCTTCCTCGAATTAAGGCCGGCATTTGGTATTAGTAGACTTCTCTTGGCCAGAAATGCCTTTTTTGCCATAGCGAGTCTGCTTTTGATGTCCTCCTTGCTCCGTCCGTCATTGGTTATTTTACTGCCTAGGTAGCAGAATTCCCTAACTTCATAGACTTCGTGACCATCAATCCTGATGTTAAGTTTCTCGCTGTTCTCATTTCTACTACTTCTCATTACCTTCGTCTTTCTCCGATTTATTCTCAAACCATACTGTGTACCCATTAGACTGTTCATTCCGTTCAGCAGATCATTTAATTCTTCTTCACTTTCACTCAGGATAGCAATGTCATCATCGAATCGTATCATTGATATCCTTTCACCTTGTATTTTAATTCCACTCCTCAACCTTTCTTTTATTTACATCATTGCTTCCTCGATGTACAGATTGAAGAGTAGGGGTGAAAGGCTACAGCCTTGTCTTACTCCTTTCTTAATACGAGCACTTCGTTCTTGATCGTCCACTCTTATTATTCCCTCTTGGTTGTTGTACGTATTGTATATGACCCGTCTCTCCCTATAGCTTACCCCTACTTTTTTCAGAATCAAAGTAGCACTGTATGGTGGCTAAGATTCAGCAACAGAAACACTCGGTGTTGCTCACAGGAAAACTTCCCCAACAGCGAACCACGAAAACGAACTGCCACAACACGAATGGACTTGGGTAGTTGAAACAACTACTCAACTTTGACGTCCTGGGTCGGCGAGCCACGAAGCTCGTAGCGATCAGACAGCTCCACACACGCTGCGACACTGCGCAGGGACCGCCAGCAGACCCAGTCGACTGCACCGCAGCAACCGACCGACTCCTCTCAGAATGCAGACAACATCTAAAATAGTCGTCAGTGAAAATAACGCCAACTACACACACAACGTGGCAAACACTTGCACAAAGGCCTGAACGATACCCAGCAGTAACTAAGCACGCACGAAGACAAGTCGGAAGGCGATGCACACTCACACAGCCGACTCATGAACGATCGGAGAGCCAAAACTCGTCGTCCAGAAGGATGACCGACCGACGGTCCACCAAGGCCGTGGCCCGGCTCAAGCGATGCGCGGCGGCGATGGTCGGGCGAGCCACGTCGACGCAGACCTCACTGCTCTCCAACCCGACTGCACCAGCGCCGCATTGCAGCTCCCCGACTGGCAGGTCCGGACTGCGCTCCAGACGCGTTCCAACTGACTGGCAGCCCGAAGCCGTGACCCGAACTCCTTACGACAGACGACGAATGGGAAGTAATAGCAGCCGAGCAAAGATACTGCCAGAGGAGATATATCGATACATGCTGCTAATGCTGCTCACGGTCAGGCAAAGCAGCAACTCAGTGGCAGTAGTAATTTAAATTAACATAGTGAGGAGGAAATACGTTAAAAACAGGGTGAAAAAAACATTATGGCGGGAACTCAAGCCACTCACAGCTCAGGGAAGAGGAAGCAAATGAAGAAGAGATGCAAATATGATACTACGAGAAAAATTTTAAAAAGCACTGAGTGGAAACAGGGCGCCTGGCGTAGATGACTTTCCGTCAGAATTACTGACGGTTCTGTATAGGCCAGCCACTAGAAAACTATTCCATCTGATGTGCAAGATCTACAAGACAGATGAAATATCATCAGATTCTAACAAGACAGCTACATCTACGCCATCCTCCACTAGCCGGATTATGGTGTGTGGAGGAGGCCACATCTGGTAACGCTAACTGATTCTCCCCTATCCTGATGCATTCGCGAATGGCGCGTGGGGGAATGACAGTCGGTAACCCTCCCTGTTAGCTCCAGTTTCTCGAATTTTCTCGTCTTGTTCATCACGCCAGATGCAAAAATTACAATTTCATAGAATGTGGTTGCTGACAGGTGTGTATATACCGAACCATCAGTTTAATCAATCATGGTTGCAAATTGCTGACACAAATTATTTCCGGATGAATGGTAAAACTGGTAGAAACCGACCTCGGGGAAGATCAGTTTAGGTTCTGCAGAAATGTCGGAACCCACGAAGCAATACTCGCCCTACAACTTAGCTGGAAGGGGAACAAATCGGAACACATTGAGAAGCGCTGGGCTGGCGTTAACCTACTACGCTGCAGAATACTGCGCTCAAATGATATACGAGGGTTGTCCAGAAAGTAAGTTCTGACTGGTCACGAAATGTACACCACAGTGAAAACCCAATGAAGCTTTGCACAGATGTGTTAGATAGTGTCTCTAAAATGACCCTCGATGGCAGCAAGAAACTCTTTTCAGTTGTGAGCGCACTGTGAGCGAGTAAAGGTGCCTAGAACAACGATGCCTCCCGCCAAGTAGGAGGGCCCGCTGAGAGGCTTCGCCTTAATGAACGCAGCCCACCTAACACAACTGCCACGCACTTCCCTCTTCACGGCAATTCTCAGACGCACTCTGCAGGGGCAGTAAAAACGCTCCTGCAGCCTTTTCGATGGGAAGTGTTTGATCACCCACAACACAGCCCTAATTAGCTCGTCCTGAGTATAGTATCTGTTCCCATGAAATGCTGAATACGAAGACAACACTTGGGCGCATGTTACGCGCTATAGACCAACGGAGAGAGTTATCAGAAAGCACAGGCGGCTGCCTTCAATGACGATGATGTTGCAAATTTGGTATAACGCTCAGACAAATGTCTAAGTCGGACCGGCGACGGTGTAGAGAAGTATAGCTAACTCTTGCAAATAAAATGTTTCTGATTTTCACTGTGGTTTCAATTTAGCGACCGATCGGAACTTACTTTCTGGGCAACCCTCCTACACAGGGTGAGTCACCTAACGTTACCGCTGAATATGTTTCGTAAACCACATCAAATACTGACGAACCGATTCCACAGACCGAACGTGAGGAGAGGGGCTAGTCTAATTGTTTAATACAAACCATACAAAAATGCACGGAAGTATGTTTTTTAACATAAACCTACGTTTTTTTAATGGAGCCACGTTAGTTTTATTAGCACATCTGAACATATAAACAAATACGTAATCACTGCCGTTTGTTGCATTGTAAAATGTTAATTAGATCCGGAGATATTGTAACCTAAAGTTGACGCTTGAAACCTCCGACGTTCAGTTACGTGTTGTAACAAACACGGGCCACGGTCGGCGACAGCATCTGCAGGGACATGTTTACGATGACGACCGTGTTTACGAGTGTGGCTGTAGTGTACTGTTGTGGTTTGATCTAGCTGTCGCAGTGTCCGCATGTAGCGCTTGCTGCTATTTTTATTCTGTATTCATCTCCGCACGCAGACCAACTGTGGTACACTGTGTTACCAGACGTCTGTGATAGTGTAGTGTTGTAGGAACTGTGACCATGGTTTATTCGAACTCTGAAAAGGCGGAGATGATACTCATCTATGGCGAGTGTCGACGAAATGCAGCTGAAGCCTGCACGGTGTATGCAGAACGGTATCCGGACAGAGAGCATCCAACGTGCCGCACATTGCAAAACATGTGCCGCACATTGCAAAACCTCTACCGCCAACTGTATGCAACAGGTATGGTCGTAGCACGCATACGGGTCCGTAACAGCCCGTCACAGGAGAAGCGAGTGCAGTTGGTGTGTTAGCTGCTGTTGCCATGGACCCACACATGAGTACACGGGACATTGCGAGAGCCGGTGGACTGAGTCAAAGTAGTGTCATGCGCATACTGCATCGTCACCGCTTTCACCCGTTTCATGTGTCGCTACATCAGCAATTACATGGTGATGACTTTAATCATCGAGTGCAATTATGTCAATGGGCATTAACAGAGAATGCGTTGTAGTTCTACCTGTTTACCGATGAAGCGGGTTTCACAAACCACGGGGCAGTGAATCTACGGAACATGCATTACTGGTCGGTGGACAATCCTCGCTGGCTCAGACAGGTAGAGCGACAGCGACCGTGGACTGTAAATGTATGGTGCGGAATCATTGGCGACCACCTCATTGGTCCTCACTTTATTGCAGGGGCCCAAACAGCTGCAACATACATCGCGTTTCTACAGAATGATCTGCCAACGTTGCTCGAAAATGTCCCACTGGAAACGCGTCGACGTATGTAGTATCAGCATAAATGGGGCACCTGCACATTCCGCAATTAACACTACGCTGACCCTTGACAGGATGTTCGGCGGGCGTTTCATAGGACGTGGAGGACGCATAAATTGGCCAGCCCGTTCTCCTGATCTTACAACTCTGGACTTCTTTCTGTGGGGTACGTTAAAGTAGAAAGTGTATCGTGATGTGCCTACAACCCCAGAGGATATGAAACAACTTATTGTGGCAGCCTGCGGCGACATTACACCAGATATACTGCGGCGTGTACGACATTCATTACGCCAGAGATTGCAATTGTGTGCAGCAAATGATGGCCACCACATTGAACATCTATCGGCCTGACACGTCGGGACACACTCTATTCCACTCCGTAATTGAAAACGGAAACCACGTGTGTACGTGTAGCTCACCCCTCATGGTAATGTACATGTGCATCAGTGAAAAAGACCAATAAAAGGTGTTAGCATGTGGACGTAATGTGCTGTTCCAGTCTCTTCTGTACCTAAGGTCCTTCACCGTTCCCTTTGGATCCCTACGTAATTCGGTGCTCTCCGATACACACGATCGAACAGCGGAGGAGTGGTACTCAAGCGTCAACTTTAGGTTACAATATCTCCGGATGTAATTAATATTTTACAATGCAACAAACGGCACTGATTACGTATTTCTTTATATGTTCAGATGTGCTAACAAAACTAACGGGGTTCCGTTTAAAAAAACGTAGATTTGTGTTAAAAACATACTTGCATGCATTTTTTTATGGTTTGTATTAACCAGTTACACTAGCCCCTCTCCTCACGTTCGGACTGTGGAATCGATTCGTCAGTATTTGATGTGGTTTACGAAATATATCCAGCGGTAATGTTAGGTGACTCACCCTGAATATCTTAGAAGAGGGGTTATAGAGAGGCAAGGCTATAGCACTTGTAGATTTAGAGAAAGCTTTTGACAATTTCGACTGGTTGACTAGTATTCACGCTTTGAGATTTTGAAGGTACCAAGGATAAAACAGAGGGCGTGAAATGTATCCAGACTGCGGTTATAACAGTTGAAGGGTACGAATGGGAAGCAGTTGCTGAGATGTCTGTGGGCCAGAATTGTAGACTATCCTCGATATAAATGAATCAGAACAGTGATCAAGCAATAAAGGAATTCAAAAGACAATTTTGTAAGGGGCATTAAAGGTCAGGGAGGAAAAATAAACATTATGGTTTGCCGATGAGACTGAAATTCTGATAGAAACGACAGTTCAGTTAATGTAATGGATGAATCTAGAAAAGAGGTTATAAGACGAATACCAACAAAACAATTAGTGCAATAGAATGTATTTGAAGTAAATGAGGCATTACTGAGCGTAGCAGAGTATCACACGAGACGTTAAATGTACAACAACAGTATTGTTATTGTCAGGAAAATCATCGTTGACAGCCGAAGTAGAGAGAGTTATTAGAGGAGCGAAGTGGTAACAGGTGGGAGAGAGAACAGGCAAGGTATTGAAACTTCCTGGTAGATTAAAACTGTGTGCCGGATCGAGACTCGAACTCGGGACTTTTGCCTTTCGCGGACAACTGCACTACCACTCAGCTACCCAAGCACGACTCACACCCCGTCCTCACAGCTTTACTTCTGCCAGTACCTCGTCTCCTACCTTCCAAAGCTGTGAGGATGGGGCGTGAGTCGTGCTTGGGTAGCTCAGTTGGTAGAGCACTTGCCAGCGAAAGGCAAAGGTCCCGAGTTCGAGTCTCGGTTCGGCACACAGTTTTAATCTGCCAGGAAGTTTCAAATCAGCGCACACTCCGCTCAAGAGTGAAAATCTCATTCAGGCAATGTATTTATTCTTGCATATTTGTGGTGAATGTGAAAAATAAGTTTTGACTTGTT
Organism: Schistocerca gregaria; assembly: GCF_023897955.1. NCBI lineage: Eukaryota > Metazoa > Arthropoda > Insecta > Orthoptera > Acrididae > Schistocerca > Schistocerca gregaria. Next base: position 67,528,422 of record NC_064928.1, on the reverse strand, counting down.
GGTTGATTCACAAACGGACGAGTTCTTGTAAGTTTGCACAGGGTATAACGAGCTTTCAGCAATAAATTGAAAAATAAGGTTGTTGGACGTCAGTAAAGAGAAATAAAGTTTCGTTGATAGCTAGTTCTCAAGCTAAAAGTGTAGTCTATTTGAAATAGGGTCAAAATGTCAAGACATCTATTATTTTATTCCTAGTACAGGCCTCGATTAGGATTTGTAGAGCCTTCACCAGGGAAGAGACCGTGGTTTCAGTACGAGGTCTGGGCAACGTTACTGACTAAATCCTGAGTATAGAATAAAGTATGACTTGGTAAATATAGTTTCAGCATCGAGAAATATCGTTGTCAAATTTCTATGCTCTGAGACGCCAGACTTCGTTAAATCTGATCTAATTTTTTAAGTCGCATGTGAAACGCCTTCAGCATAAATAAGGAAGGCGTGTTGTTGTTGTGGTCTTCAGTCCTGAGACTGGTTTGATGCAGCTCTCCATGCTACTCTATCCTGTGCAAGCTTCTTCATCTCCCAGTACCTACTGCAACCTACATCCTTCTGAATCTGCTTAGTGTATTCATCTCTTGGTCTCCCTCTACGATTTTTACCCTCCACGCTGCCCTCCAATGCTAAATTTGTGATCCCTTGATGCCTCAGAACATGTCCTACCAAACGATCCCTTCTTCTTGTCAAGTTATGCCACAAACTCCTCCCCAATTCTATTTCATACCTCCTCATTAGTTATGTGATCTAATCTTCAGCATTCTTCTGTAGCACCACATTTAGAAAGCTTCTATTCTCTTCTTGTCCAAACTATTTATCGTCCACGTTTCACTTCCATACGTGGATACACTCCATAGAAATACTTTCAGAAACGACTTCCTGACACTTAAATCTTTACTCTATGTTAACAAATTTATCTTCTTCAGAAACGCTTTCCTTACCATTGCCAGTCTACATTTTATATCCTCTCTACGTCAACTATCACCAGTTATTTTGCTCCCCAAATAGCAAAACTCATATACTACACTGTCTCATTTCCTAATCTCATTCCCTCAGCATCACCCGACTTAATTCGACTACATTCCATTATCCTCGTTTTGCTTTTGTTGATTTTCATCTTATATCCTCGTTTCATGACACTGTCCATTCCGTTCAACTGCTCTTCCAAGTCCTTTGCTGTCTCTGACAGAATTACAATGTCATCAGTGAACCTCGAAGTTTTTATTTCTTCTCCATGGATTTTAATACCTACTCCGAATTTCTCTTTTTTTCCATTACTGCTTGCTCAATATACAGATTGAACAACATCGGGAAGAGGCTACAACCCTGTCTCACTCGCTTCTCAACCACTGCTTCCCTTTCATGCCCCTCGACTCTTATAACTGCCATCTGGTTTCTGTACAAATTGTAAATAGGCTTTCTCACGCTGTATTTTACCCCTGCCACCTTCAGAACTTCAAAGAGAGTATTCTAGTCAACATTGTCAAAAGCTTTCTCTAAGACAACAAATGTTAGAAACGTAAGTTTGCCTTTCCTTAATCTATCTTCTAAGATAAGTCGTAAGGTCAGTATTGCCTCACGTGTTCCTGTATTTCTACAGAATCCAAACTGATCTTCCTCGAGGTCGGCTTCTCCTAGTTTTTCAATTCGTCTGTAAAGAATTCGTGTTAGTATTTTGCAGCTCTGGATTATTAAACTGATAGTTCGGTAATTTTCACATCTGTCAACACCTGCATTCTTTGGGATTGGAATTATTATATTCTTCTTGAAGTCTGAGGGTATTTCGCCTGTCTCATACATCTTGCTCACCAGATGGTAGAGTTTTGTCAGGACTGGCTCTCCCAAGGCCGTCAGTAGTTCCAATGGAATGTTGTCTACTCCGGGGGCCTTGTTTCGACTCAGGTCTTTCAGTGCTCTGTCAAACTCTTGACGCAGTATCGTACCTCCCATTCCATCTTCATCTACATCCTCTTCCATTTCCATAATATTGTCCTCAAGTACATCGCCTTTGTATAGAACCTCTATATACTCCTTCCACCTTCTTCTTTCATCAATTAAATTCAATATTTCTTCTGTTACCCAAGGATTTCTACTAGCCCTCGTCTTTTTACCTACTTGATCCTCTGCTGCCTTCACTACTTCATCCCTCAAAGCTACCCATTCTTCGTTTACTGTATTTCTTTCCCCCATTCCTGTCAATTGTTCCCTTCTGCTCTCCCTGAAACTCTGAACAACCTCTGGTTCTTTCAGTTTATCCAGGTCCCATCTACTTAAATTCCCACCTTTTTGCTGTTTCTTCAGTTTTAATCTACAGGTCATAACTAATAGATTGTGGTCAGAGTCCACATCTGCCCCTGGAAATGTCTTACAATTTAAAACCTGGTTCCTAAATCTCTGTCTTACCATTATATAATCTATCTGATACCTTTTAGTATCTCCAGGGTTCTTCCATGTATACAACCTTCCTTCATGATTCTTAAACCAAGTGTTAGCTATGATTAAGTTGTGCTCTGTGCAAAATTCTACCAAGCGGCTTCCTCTTTCATTTCTTAGCCCCAATACATATCCACCTACTAGGTTTCCTTCTCTCCCTTTTCCTACACTCGAATTCCAGTCACCCATGACTATTAAATTTTCATCTCCCTTCACTATCTGAATAATTTCTTTTATTTCATCATACATTTCTTCAATTTCTTCGTCATCTCCAGAGCTAGTTGGCATATAAGCTTGTACTACTGTAGTAGGTGTGGGATACGTATCTATCTTGGCCACAATAATGCGTTCACTATGCTGTTTGTAGTAGCTTACCCGCATTCCTATTTTCCTATTCATTACTAAACCTTCTCCTGCATTACCCCTATTTGATTTTGTCTTTATAACTCTGTAGTCACCTGACCAGAAGTCTTGTTCCTCGTGCCACCGAACTTCACTTATTCCCACTATATCTAACTTTAACCTATCCACTTCCCTTTTTAAATTTTCTAACCTACCTGCCCGATTAAGGGATCTGACATTCCATTCTCCGATCCGTAGAACGCCCGTTTTCTTTCTCCTGTCAACGACATCCTCTTGAGTAGTCCCCGCCCGGAGATCCGAACGGGGGACTATTTTACCTCCGGAATATTTTACCCAAGAGGACGCCATCATCATTTAATCATATAGTAGAGCTGCATGCCCTCGGGGGAAATTTACGACCGTAATTTCCCCTTGGTTTCAGCCGTTCGCAGTACGAGCGCAGCAAGGCCGTTTTGGTTAATGTTACAAGGCCAGATCAGTTAATCATCCAGACTGTTGCCCCTGCAGCTACTGAAAAGGCTGCTGCCCCTCTTCAGGAACCACGCGTTTGTCTGGCCTCTCAACAGATACACCTCAGTTGTGGTTGTACCTACGGTACGGCTATCTGTATCGCAGAGGCACGCAAGCCTCCCCACCAACGGCAAGGTCCATCGTTCATGGGGGGAGAAGAAGACGTAATAGTAATAGAATCCAAACAAAGAAGCAGTTTAATTAGCAGAAGCAGAAAAGAGGAGGTTTCCTGATGAACTGCGGATTCCGAAGATAGTTACAGACAGTTCTGAAAATTGAAGTTGAAGAACAAGGAAGCGTCAGGACTTCGTTCGACAGTGCCTAACATAAATAATCGAACGATCTCGCTCCCCGGCCGACTCACATTTCCGCCGCCCATGTCCTCCACGCTCGGTATTTTAGATTTTCACCAGAGGTTGAACGTTGATGTGAATCCCCACTAAAGGTTGTGGATTCAGTGCCTATCGAGGCGAATCAGCCATATGAATGCGTGGTGACTGTCCTTCACACATGTCCGAAAGAGCAGATACCACGCATAGAAATAATTACATCCAAGAAAGAGGGAGACTGCCGGCCGGTAATGCTGCCTTTCCACGCCGGCCAAGGTCACGCAGCTAACGAGCCGTACAGGTGTAAGCTCCCATTGTTTACATCTACGCTCGTGGGGGAGAAATGAGGGCAGAGCGTGCTACGCACGGAACGCCGCCACGCACTAACGTGTCGCCCGTCTCTACGCACCGCTGACTGCCGGCGGAACCGTTTCGCTTGCCTGGCGAAGGCCAAGGTCGTGACACTGTTCTGTACAGAAGTTCTTTCTTTTCTTACAATCTATTATGTCAAAAATTCGTCCTCAAAGAAAACCAATATGCACTCCTTGTGCATACCGGGTGGAGTCATTCCAGGAGTGGATCGGGTCCTCCCGGACTTCATGAAGAGCACAGGGTGCAGCCCACTGCACGTGGATGCTCACGTCGGTACCAACGATGTTTGTTACTTTGGATCAGAAGAGATTTTCTCTGGTTTCGAGCGGCTAACAGAAGTGGTAAAGGCTGCCAGTCTTGCTCGAAAGGTGAAAGCAGAGCTGACCATCTGCAGCATAGTCGACAGGGCCGATAGCGGACCTCTGGTGCAGAGCAGAGTGGAGGGTCTGAATCAGAGGCTCAGACGGTTCTGCGACCGTGTAGGCTGCAGATTCCTCGACTTGCGCCAAAGGCTGGTTGGGTTTCGGGTTCCGCTGAATAGACCAGGTTGCACTAAACACAGGAAGGGCTTCAGCCACAAAGGGTACACGCCGAATACAGGAAGAACGTAGATACAGGAACCATCGGTGTAACAGTTGCAAATTGTCGTAGCTTCAGCCGCAAAGTGTGCACGCCGAACACAGAAAGAACGTAGATGCAGGAACCATTGGTGTAACAATTGCAAATTGTCGTAGCTGTGTTGGGAAAGTACCAGGGCTCCAAGCGCTAATAGAAATCACTGATGCTCAAATCATTATAGGCACTGAAAGCTGGATAAAATCGGACATAAGCTTAGCCGAAGTTTTTGTGAATAACCTAACGGTGTTCCGAGAGGATAAGCTAAACACGGTTGGAAGTGGAGTTTTTGTTGCTGTTAGAAGTAGTTTATCTTGTCACGAAATAGAAGTAGATAGTTCCTGTGAGTTAGTATGGGCAGAGGTCATTGTTGGAAACCGGAATAAAATAATAATACGATGCTTTTACAGACCTCCCAATTCAGATGGTACACTTGCTGAAAGGTTCAAAGAAAACTTGAGTTTGATTTCAAACATGTACCCTACTCATACGATAATTGTTGGTGCTGACTTTAATTTACCCTTGATATGTTGGCGAAAATACATGTTTAATTCCGGATGTACGCATAAAACATCATCCAAAATTGTGCTAAACGCATTCTCTGAAAATTATTTCAAATAGTTAGTTCATAATCCAGCGTGAGTAGAAAACGGTTGTGAAATCACACTTGACCGCTTATCAACAAATAATCCTCAGTTAATAACGACCATCAAAACGGATGCGGGGATTAGTGAACACAGGGCTGTCGTAGCGAGATTGAATATTGTAACCCACAAATCCTCCAAAAATAAACGAAAAAGATACCTATCCAAAAAAGCAGATAAAAATTCACTTGACGCTTTCCTGAGAGACAACCTCCACTCCTTCCAAATTAATAATATAAGTGTAGACCAGGCTTGAATTCAGAGAAATAGTTAGTTAGTTGGTTGACTGTTCCATTGATCAATCGCATGGTACAATAGCCGTTATGATGTGGAACGCGTCAAGTGCACATGAAATGCACATATCGAACAAGATTTTATATGGCACAAAATGCATATACTATATTTATAGATTTATTTATTCCTATTGAAGAATTCATCTATGGTATAGAAGGAGTTGTCATGGAGATATGATTTCAATTTATTTTTGAAGCTACTACTGCTGTCTGTCAGAGATTTTATTTCATATGGTAATTTGTCGAAAATTTTTGTAGTAGCGTATTCTACCCCGTTCTGTGCCAAAGATAGGTTGAGGGGACTTTCTTTTTTCTGGTATTATAATCATGAATGTCACTGTTGTTTTTCAACTGGTCCGTTGAGAACAAATGTCATTAGTGAGCACATGTACTGTGAGGCTGTTGTAAGAATTCCCAATCGTTTAAAAAGATGCCTACAAGATATGTGACTATGAAACCGTAGACATTATTTTAACCACTTTCATTTGAGCAGTGAATACCTTTTGTATAAATGTTGAGTTAGCCCAAAATATTATTCCATATGACATCAGAGAGTGGAAGTATGCAAAGTATGTTAACTTACTAATTTCTATATCCTCAAAATTGGCAGTTATTCTTATCGCAAAAGTTGCTGAACCAAGTCGCTTTAGAAGATCCAGAATATGAATGTTCCAATTAAGATTCTCATCTATGTGTACACCCAAAAACTTAGTATGCTCTACCCTGTCTACTGACTTCTGTTGATGTGTTGTATTTATTGAAGGAACTGTACTTTTTGCAGCAGAAAATTGGATGTACTTTTTCAAAGTTTAGAGCAAGCCAATTTGCAAAAAATCAATTAATCACTTTTCCAAAGACCTTATTTGTATCATTTTCAATTGGAGTTTCTTTTACCGGACTGATAATGATGTTTGTATCATCAGCAAACAGTGTCAGTTCAGCTTCCTGTTTCAGATAGGGAGATCGTTCGCATATATCAAGAACAGAAGGGGACACATGATTGAACCCTGTGGAACAGTTAATGTAATTTCACCCAGTTAGATGAAGTGGCAAACTTATTTAAATCACTTGACCCATATAAGGAATCTTTTTGCTTCCTGTTCTGTAGGTACGACTTAAACCACTCATATGCTGTTCCATTGACATCATAAAACTGTAATTTCTCTAACATAATGTCATGGTTCACACAATCAAATGCTTTGGACAAGCCACAGAAAATTCCTATTGGTGACATTTTTCTATTTAAAGACTCTGTTATGTGGACAGTGAAATTGTATATGGCTGTCTCAGTGGAACAGCATGTTTGAAAACCGAACTGTGATTTACTAAGTATCCCATTCCTGTTGAGATGGCCAACCACTCTTGAGTACATTACTTTCTCGCAGATTTTTGAAAATGCTAGGATCAATGATACTGGCCGATAATTACTGACATCTGTGATATCCCTCTTTTTGTTAAGCGGTCTGACAATGGCATATATTAACCTGTCTGGGAAAATACTTTGAGTTAGTGATGGCTCAAATGGTTCAAATGGCTCTGAGCACTATTGGACTTAACATCAGAGTTTACCAGTCTCATAGAACTCAGAACTACTTAGACCTAAGTTACCTAAGGACATCACACACATCCATGCCCGAGGCATGATTTGAACCTGCGACTGTAGCGGTCTCGCGGTTCCAGGCTGAAGCGCCTAGAACAGCTCGGTCACACCGGCTGGCGAGTTAGTGATGCATTACATATATGACTCAGAACATCAGCTGTAATTGCTCCACATTGTTTTCATATCTTATTATAGATGTCATCTACTCCAACAGAACAATTATTTTTCAAAGGTTTAATAATTTTACTTATTTCTCAAGAGGTTGTTAGGTGAAACTATATCTGGCAAATTTTTTTTCAAAACAGATTCTTCCATGTACTGCCTGTCTTTTTCTTCTGAACTGTTCTCACCTATTATTTCTCCTACATATAAGAAATGGTTGTTAAATACATTAGCTGCTTGTGTACTGTTGGTTAGGATGGTCTCTTTCTCCTCAATAGTTATACTACCTACCCCAGTGGTTATTTTTCCTGTCTCCCTTCTAATAACATTCCATATTGATTTGATTTAATTGCCAGAGTTGTTAATTTCTTCTCTGATATATATATTTCTAGATTTCCTCACAGCTTTTCTCATTATGTTACAATAATTTTTATAGTGTAAAACTACTTCTGGATCTTTACTGGTTCTTGTTGTCTCATAAAGTTTTCTTTTTCTTTCTGAAGACACTTTAATACCTGTAGTAATGTAAGGTTTCTTTGAAAAGTGTGTGGTGTTACATATAGTAATTTTCTTTGAGGAACAATGTTCAAAAAGTGATATAAATTTATCAAGAAATGTTTTGCATTTATTATTAGCGTTTGGCTCATGTCGTAATTATCATTTCTTAAGCTTTCTTTGAAGTGCTCTATAGATACCAGATGAGTGGCCGCACACTTTTACTTAATGGTTTCCGAACTGTACACTCTGTTAGGTTTTGTAAGTTAATCAGTTGTGCATCATGGTCTGACAATCCGTTTACCACAGGGAAAGCATGTGTTTGATTTACATACTCTTTCTATACAAATACATTATCTATTAGTGTGCTACTGTCTGGAGCTATATATGTAGGGAAATTGATCACTGATTCTAAGTTATATATTGTTAATAACATTTCTAGTTAAGTTTTCGTCTCAGAATTATTTAGAAAGTTTACATTGAAATCACCACAGATTAATAACTTCATCTTTTTGTCTGACAGACAAGAAAATAGGAAGTCAAAATTTTATGAGTAGCTCCCAGTCTCCTAATGGGGACCTGTACACTGTGTAAGTAGGCTGTTTAGGATTTTTTATTGGTAACGCCGCTTAGCGCTCGGTATGAAAAATCACTGGCTGTGCTGTGCGCAGTCTGTGTTTAGTTTGCATTGTTGTCTGCCATTGTAGTGTTGAGCAGCGGCAGCTGGATGCTAACAGCGCGTAGCGTTGCGCAGTTGGAGGTGAGCCGCCAGCAGTGGTGGACGTGGGGAGAGAGATGGCGGAGTTTTGAAATTAGTAAGAATTGGTGTCATGAACTGCTATATATATTATGACTAGTGAGGTAAATACATTGTTTGTTCTCTATTAAAATCTGTCATTTGCTAACTATGCCTATTAGTAGTTAGTGCCTTCAGTAGTTTGAATCTTTTATTTAGCTGGCAGTAGTGGCGCTCGCTGTGTTGCAGTACCTTGAGTAACGAAGATTTTTGTGAGGTAAGTGATTTGTGAAACGTATAGGTTAATGCTAGTCAGGGCCATTCTTTCGTATGGATTTTTGGAAGTCAGATTGCGTTGCGCTAAAAATATTGTGTGTCAGTTTAAGCACAGTCGTGTATAAATTGTTCTAAGGGGACGTTTCAACTGTTGCTAATATCAACACTACATTATCCAGCTAAAGTTCACATGCACAAACCTGAAAGTGTTGATCAACACAAAATTTGCTTACTTCTACAGTTTTGCATTTATACCCCTGTATTATGAAAATGGCAACTGCTCCTTTATCCATCCTAGATCTACAAGTGTAAGGTGCTAATTAATACCCACTTATACTGAAACTATCCATGCGAACAGTTACATGGTGTTCAGGCAGACAGAGTGTATCAATCTCATTAATATCTTTTATTCCCCTGATATTTTGACGAAGGAAGTTGATACTACTATTAGCTTTACCCCTATTTACTGTATATTAAGTTTCTTTTATTCTGTTTATTTTTATTGTCATCTGCCTGGACTTTGGATTTAACCTGAAAAACCTGTCTGCCTCAACCCATTAACCACATGGATCACCCCTTGTGTGACTGTGTGTGGACCCCCTTACAGTTTCTATTAATAGAGAAGCTAACTTATTTTCCCCATCCTATTCAGGTGCAGGCCATGTGTAGTGTATCCCCACCTACCAATAGCATTTACTGGAACAACACTTTTGTGTCATTTTGCCGGTGTCTGGAGCATCCTGTTCAGCTCACTGTTAACATGCCTTACAGCAGTGTTTACCCAGGACTGATCATGGCGCTGAAACACCTCCACAAACCCCACATTTGTATGCCCAGTTTCTGCTCCTGTTTTATCCAGGTCACTCCTAATACTGTATCTTGGACTCATAGCCAAGCTGTTTCCTGCTCCTCCAGCTATAATTACCTGATTTTCCTTCTCAAAGTTCCTGGACAGCTGACCTAAGTTTTCTGTCACATGGCTAAGGCTAGCACTTGGTTTCAGAAAACTTCTGACCTGATACCCTGTATCCAATTTCTCCTGTAGTGCTGGCCCACACCCCTCCCATGACTGCTGCCTATAAGCATAATTCTTCTTTTACTATTCTGGTTTGATCCCGACCTGTCTTTTTTCTTAGAGCTAACATTCTGCTTCAAGTTCCCAGTCTCTTTTTCCTCCCTTAACTTACATAACTTCAAGTCCGCGTTTTCAGCCTTATCGGCAGCAGTTGAGACATTTATACCAAATACATTAACAAACGACAGAGCTGAACCTCATTGGTACACAAAACGGGTCAGAACACTACTTCAGAAATAACGAAACAAATATGCCAAAGTTAAACAGATGCAAAATCCCCAAAACTGGCGATCTCTTACTGAAGCTCGATATTTAGCGCGGACTTCAATGCGAGATGCTTGTAACATTTTCCACAACGAAACTATGTCTCGAAACCTGACAGAAAATCCAAAGAGATTCTGGTCGTATGTTAAGTATGTTAACGGCAAGAAACAATCAATGCCTTCTCTGCACGATAGCAATGGAGATACTATTGAAGACAGTGCTGACAAAGGAGAGTTACTAAACGCAGCCTTCCGAAATAACTTCACAGAAGACGACGAAGTAAATATTCGAGAGTTAGAATCAAGCTGCCAACATGAGTAACGCAGAAGTAAATATCTCGGAGTAGTGAAGCAACTTAAATCACTTAATAAAAGCAAGTCTTCTGGTCCAGACAGTACACCAATTCGGTTCCTTTCAGAGTATGCTGATGCGTTAGCTCTATACTTAACAATCATATACAATCGTTTGCCCGATCCGTACCCAAATACTGGAAAGTTGCACAGGCCACACCAGTACTCAAGAAAGTTAGTAGGAGTAATCCACTTAATTACAGGCCCATATCAGTAACGTCAATATGTAGCAGGATTTTTGAACATATATTGTGTTCGAAGATTGTGATTGTCTCGAAGGAAACGGTCTATTGGCACACAGTCAACATGGGTTTAGTAAACATCGTTCTTGTGAAAAACAACTAGCTCTTTAGTCACAAGAAGTGCTGAGTGCTATTGATAAGGGATTTCATATCGATTCAGTATTTCTGGATTTCCGGAAGGCTTCTGACGGTGTACCACACAAATGGCTCGAAGTGAAATTGCGAGCTTATGGAATATCGTCTCAGTTATGTGACTGGATTTGTGATTTCCTGTCAGAGAGGTCACAATTCGTGGCAACTGACGGAAAGTCATCGACTAAAACAGAAGTGATTTCTAGCGTTCCCCAAGGTAGTGTTATAGGTCCTTTGCTGTTAATTATCTATGTAAATAATTTGGGAGACAATTTGAGCAGCCGTCTTAGTTTGTTTTCAGATGACGCTGTCGTTTACCGACTAATAAAGTCATCAGAAGATCAAAACAAATTGCAAAACGATGTAGAAAAGATATCTGAATGGAGCAAAAATTGGCACTTGACCCTAAATAACGAAAAGTGTAAGATCATCCACACGAGCGCTAAAAAGAATTCGTTAAACTTCGGTTACACGATAAATCACTCAAATCTAAAGGCCATAAATTCAACTAAATAACCACGAATTACGATTACGAACAACTGAAATTGGAAGGAACACACAGATAATATTGGGAGGAAGGCTAACCAAAGACTGCATTTTATTGACAGGATATTTAGGAAATATAACATATCTACTAAGGGGACTATCTACAGTACGCTTGTCCGTCCTCTTTTAGAATGCTGCTGCGCGGTGTGGAATCCTTACCAGATAGGACTGACGGAGTACATCGAAAACCTTCAAAGAAGGGCAGCACTTTTTGTATTATCGCGAAATATGGGAGAGAGTCTTACCGAAATGATACACCATTTTGGCTGGACATGATTAAAAGAAAGGCGTATTTCGTTGCGACGGAATCTTCTAGGAAATTCCAGTCATCAACTTTCTCCTTGTTGACACTGACTTACATAGGGAGAAATGATCACCTCGATAAAATAAGGGAAATCAAAGCTCGTACGGAAAGCAATAGGTGTTAGTTCTTTCCGCACGCTATATGAGATTGGTATAACATAGAATTGCGAAGGTGGTTCGATGAACCCTCTGCCAGGCACTTATATGTGATTTGCAGAGTACCCATGTAGATGTGGATCAATTTCGCTCAGTGGTAGCCATCTTCAGATCTCCAGAAAATGGTGGAAACAGAACAAACTAATGGACACAAGGATGGAACAATGCGATCAAACTCCCAAGCAGGAGGGCAAGGGGATGCAAACAACAGCACTGGGGTAACGTCGAGAGATCGCGTTGCCACACCGAAGCTAGCAAAGCGGATCGATAACACAGACTTAGCGAGGGCTCACTGCAGTCCATAATGACGTATGGGAGGCACTCCTGAAGACAACGCCTCGCCCCTCAACACGTCACCGCCCTCAAACTGAGGCCAGTACAGTGTCCAGCTAACAGGAGGTGTGCCTCAGTTCGGAACCACCGCTACAGAATTCAGCATGATAGTATAGGAGCAGTGTGATAGTTACAGTTTCTGATGGACTTGTTCAATTAAATGTGGAACATCGTACCGAAAGAGAGCAGTTTGTTAGTGCATCAGGTGATGCTCTGACAGTCCGTTACATTGTAAATTATCCAGTGCTCCTGTGGCAAAGGAGCGTTGCAAAATTAAGTACCGGGTCAGTATAAATTTGAAAACTGAATAAATCACGGAATAATGTACATAGAGAGGTACAAATTGACACACATACTTGGAATGACATGGGGTTTTATTAGAACCAAAAAAATACAAAAGTTCAAAAAATGTCCGGCAGATGGCGCTTCATCTGATCAGAATAGCTATAATTAGCGTAACAAAATACGAGAAAGCAAAGATGATGTTCTTTACACGAAATGCCCAATATGTCCACCATCATTCCTTAACAATAGATGTAGTCGATGAATAATGTTGTGAACAGCACTGTAAAGCATGTGCACATTTAGGTGAGGCACTAGCGTCGGATGTTGTCTTTCAGCATCCCTAGAGATGTCAGTCGATCACGATACACTTGTGACTTCAGGTAACCCCAAAGCCAATAATCGTTCGGACTGAAGTCTGGGGACCTGGGAGGCCAAGCATGACGAAAGTGGTGGCTGAGCACACGATCATCACCAAAGGACGCGCGCAAGAGATCTTTCACGCGTCTACCAATATGGAGTGGAGCGCCCTCCTGCATAAACATCCTACGTTCCAGCAGGTGTTTATCAGCCAGTCTGGGAATGATGCGATTCTGTAACATATCGGCGTACCTCTCACCCGTCACGGTGGCAGTTACAAAAACGGAATCATGCATTTCCTCGAAGAAAAAAGGCCCGATAACGGTAGATGTGGTAAATTCAACCCATACCGTGACTTTCTCGTCGTGCAATGGAGTTTCCACGACTGTTCTAGGATTTTCGGTAGCCCAAATTCTGCAGTTGTGGGCGTTGACAGACCCTCTGAGCGTCAAATGAGATTCGTCGGTCCACAACACGTTACTCAACCAATCGTCATCTTCCGCCATCTTTTGAAACGGCCACACCCCAAATGCCCTCCGCTTCACTAAATCGCCAGGTAACAGTTCATTATGCCGATGGATTTTGTGCGGATAGCATCGGAGGGTACGCCTCAGTGCCAACCAAACAGTAGTGTATGGAATGCCGGTGCGACGTGCGACTGCACGAGCGCTGACTTCCCCGTGCATACACGAACCCGCTACAGTCTCAATTTCGTCCTGAACTCTCTCAGCAGCATTACGTCTTGTGCTCGGTCGGCCATTACAGGGTCTATCGTCTAAACAACCCGTGGCTTCGAACTTCGAAATCATTCTCGCCACAGCTGCATTTGTCGACTGATCTTTACCCGTTCTAATCCCCTTCCTATGGCGATAGGATCGTAACGCTAAACTAGGACATTCCCCATTCTGGTATTACAGCTTCACTAAAACCGCCTTTTCAGGTAATGTCAACATGCTGCGACTGCTGGCGCATCTGATCCTCTCTCTCATTACAGCTCCTTTTATACACGATTGTCATGCGCAGTCACTGACGTTTTGCTGTCCAGCGCCATCTGTCGACATTTTGTGAACTTTTCTTTTTTTTCTAATAAAACCTCATTTCATTCCAAGCATGTGTGTAAATTTTTTCCTCTCATCTACATTATTCCGTGGCTTATCAAGTTTTCAAATTTATACTGACCTTTTGATCACCCGGTAAATCTTTATTCATTTCTTTAATAAAGTGATTTAATACTTCTCTTGTTCTATTGTTATGAGGCTTCTCCGACAGCAATTAAAGAACCCAAAACTGTGGCCAGACAAAATTCACAACAATCACTACTACAGGCCAGGAAGGATGCTGAAGAGCAGAGTACTAGGCGGCGCTGCACCAGAGCGAATAACGAAGGTGAGATTCAGAGGAAAGCTATCACAAGAGTTTGAGGTCCAGATCGGTGTCAAACAGGGAGATGGATTGACACCAATTTTGCTTGTGACTGTGGCTTCTCTCTTCGGGCCACGATGAGCTGAAGAAGCTTTCGCTTTCCTTAACAACGCTCAGAGACATTGCCCCTTTTATGTCGCGAAGAGCCGCCACTGAGGCACCGATGTTGGACACGGCTGACGATGCGACGTATTCTGAGTGGCCTGAGGGCGCACCTGGGTTTCCGACAGGGTCTGCCCTCTGTTCTAACTGATAATCAGGTAAGTACGGTTCGTATTTTAAATTTTTGCATGCTATTATGACTCCTTCCTAATATACTGGGTGTGAGATTTTACTGTGTTGCAGAATGGCTCTATCGTCCATTATTTCAACGTAGTTACTAAGCCACAATAATCTGGGTCCTTTTCAACATATCTATACAGGTATTTTATCCTTGGCCTTGGCTTGTTATTCTCTTTTTTTATCTTATTTTATGGTAGGTCTTTTACGCATTTCCAAATGTCAGCGTTGTACTTTAAATTGTTTTTTGTTGATACAATTTGGTTTTAAAATATACTGTTATTTTCAGCAGATCTTCCAACCCTCGTCTTTATGTATTTACCTCGACGTTTAATTCCCTAAATCGCATTTCATTATGAACATCGCCACCAATTGTTATCAACATAGTACTAGACGAAGAGATGAAAGGGGCGCGCGAAGACACAAGTCGTCGGGCTAAGCAAAAGACCCAGACTGGTGTGACTGAGGATCGCCTTGCACAAGACAAGGCCACCGAATGCCGCTGGGGTTGGGAAACACCAGCAGGCTTCGTACAGAAGATAGACAAATTTAAATACCTGGGAGAATTGTAACAGGAAGAAACAGGCGAAAAGAAGGAACAGCACAGAGGATAAAGAAGATGAGGTCAGTGTTCCACATGACCAAATATACATACAATAAAATGTCTACAGACGCGAAATCAGACACTACAAGGCAACGGCGAGGAGTGTAGTGCTATTGTATATGCAGCTGAGATGATAGCACTGGGAGGAAATGGTATAAAATAAGTAGGGAAAGAAAAGAGGAAAATACCCATGAAAACACTAGGCTCGAAAAGATGTGGTGACAGATGGATGCGAAGGCGTAGGGAAGAGCACGAGAACAATATCAGGAGAAAACAGACTGAAAATGGGACAGTTTGCCGGACATGTGATAAAGATGAATACGCATAGAATACCGAAAAGAGTATGGGGAACAGCAGGGAGGAAAGACGAGGATCAAGTGGGTCGATGATCTCTGGAACGATCTGTAGAAATTGGGATTGAAGGTGGAAGGAAATGAAAATGGGGGAAGCAAGTACACACCGTCCAAAATGCTGGAAATCGACGACAGAGAAGAATATAGGAAAAAGATGGTGTCACAAGTAGAGCAGACAAGGGGAGGATACTGAGGAGTGGGAGAGAAGAACAGAAAGTGGAAAGTGGAAAAAGAGGAAGAAGAAAATGCAATCCATGAAGGAGCTACAGGGGCTGTAACGCAAGGAGAAAACGAACAAGTATAAACAATAAATTATGACATAAAAAAGTATTGCTTTCATAGAAATGGAACAGATGAACTTAAATATGTGACGAACCATACCCGACTAAACATATCCTAATATAAAAATGTTAGGGTGGCATCGGCGAGAGATGCAAATAAAGTCAGCTACGCATCGTCGAACAAAGCTAAACAAGTGATGCAAACTAGGCCACAGTGTCGGCAGCCATTATGTGAATGGCGCTTCTGTTCATGACGAACTGGGGACCAGCTGCCACAAAAATATATTTATGTCACAAACTCGTCAGTTGCTGCTACCGCACATACACTAAGGTGAGAAAGGTCATGGGATACTTCCTAATATCGTGTCGGATGTCCCTTTGCCCGGCGTAGTTCACGAACTAGCGTGGAACGGTCTGGACAAGACGTTGATATTCTCTGAAGTAATATTGAGCCATGCTGCCTCTACAGCTGTCCATAATTGTAAAAGTATTGCCGGTGCAGAGTGTTCAATGGACTTCATGTCGGGCTATCTGGGTGGTGAAATCACTCAAGCTGTCCAGAATGTTTTTCAAACCAACCGCGAACACGTGCGACGTGGTGGCAGGCGTATCGTTGCTTGGAAACGTGAATTCCACGAATGGCTGCAAATGGTCTAGAAGTAGCCTAAAATAACTATTTTCAGTCAATAATCGGCTCAGATGCACCAAAGCATCCAGTCCATCCCACGTGAACACAGCCCACGCCGTTATGGAGCCACCAGCAGCTTGCACAGTGCCTTGTACACAACTTGAGTCCATCGCCCCGCGGGGTGTGCGCCACACACAAATCCTGCCATCAGCTCACACTAAGTAGCGACTCATCTGACCAGGCTAAGGTTTTCCAGTAGCCTAGGCTCCAACCGATATGGTCACAAACCGAAGAGAGGCGCTGCAGGGGATGTCGTGTTGCTAGAAAAGGCATTAGCTTCGGTCGTCTGCTCCCGTAGCCTATTAACGCCACATTTCGCCGCAATGTCCTAACGGATACGTTCGTCGTACGTCCCACATTGATTTCTGCGCTTATTTCACGCACTGTGATTGTCTGTTCGCACTGACAGATCTAGGTAAACATCGGTGCTGTCGATCGTTAAGTGAAGGCCATTGTCCATGGTGAAGGGTAATGGCTGAAATTTAGTTTCCTCGGCTTAGTCTTCATATTGTGGATCTCGGAGTATAAAATTCTCTAACGATTTCCGAAATAGAGTAGCGCACGTGTCTAGCTCCAACTACCACTCTGCATTCAAAGCCTGTTAATTCTCTTCGTGCGGCCATAATCTTTTCGCGTGACTCGCCTGAGTACAAGTAACAGCTCTACCGATGCACTGCTCTTTTATACCTGTGTAAATCGATAACTTTTGTCACCTCAGTGTACATTTGCCCAATAAACAATTACGCAGAATGCAATTTAGTAAAAACTTGCAGTTAGATAGAAACGGTTGTGTGGCTACAAAATGTGATAAGTGACAGAAATCGAATGATAGCGACATACACGTATACAGATTGTGGTAGCATAACGTACACAAGATATACAGGGTATCCGAAAAGACTTTCCCTGATTACCCTGATTACATAAATTCATAACTCAGGCTAGAAGTAAGATACAGATATGAAACTTGTGAAGAATTGTTTACAACTATCAAAGATTTCTTTTCTCTTTTAAGTTCGCATTACGTAAGTACTAGATTAGGTGCACTGCCAAAGAAGCCATGTTAACCAATCAGGAGAAGGCACAGTGTGTCCTGTGGTACCATGACACAGTGCAGAGACACTTCCAGACAACATTTGGAAGGAATCCACCTGATGTCAAGAGCATTAAAGCCTGTTATGAGAGGTTCAAGAGAACAGGATCGGTTGCTGACATTCCGAGGTCTCGTCGACCAAGAACCTCAGCAGACAGGGTGGAAGCTGTAAGGCAGCCCTTTCTGCGAAGTCCGAAGAAATCGGTGCGCAGGGCCTCAAGTGAATTACAGATGCCAAAAAGCTCTCTCCATGACATTTTACACAAACTTCTATTGTTTCGGCCATACAAAGTGTAAATCGTTCAGGCCTTGTTGCCCAATGACAGAACACGTCGACATGACTTTGCGGCCGAAATGCTACCATGTATTTAGGACGATGATGGTTATCTCAGACGAACTGCCTTTTCCGACGAAGCGACCTTTTTTGTCAGTGGAGTAGTGAATCGCCAAATGTACGCATTTGGGGTTCACAACCCCCTGGCGGGGTCATGGAGTGCACCAGAGGCAGTGCAAAGGTGAACGTTTGGTTCCCGCTATTGCACGATCGAATTATCGGGCCATTCTTCTTCGCTGAGGCTACCATCACATTTGCAGTGTATCTGGACATGTTGCAACTGTACGCTGTTCCTCAGATGCTTCAGTATCAGCCCGATGTCTTGTTTCAGCAAGACGGTTCACCGCCTCATTGAGGCTTGGACGTCCGTGCCTATCTCGATATGACCTTTCCTGGGCGATGCATTGGTGGTGATGGGCCAACGGTTTGGCCTCCACGCTCTCCTGACAGAACTCCATTAGACTTCTTTTTACAGGGTTATCTCAAGGACGAGGTCTACCGAACACGTGTACCAGATCTTGAAACACTGCGGCAACAGATAACCACAGTCGTTGAATCGATCCCTCCAGTGATGTTGGCTAATGTGTGGACGGAAACTGAAAATCACCTAGACATGTTATGTGCTACCAAGGGTGTTCATGTGGAAGTTTACTGATGTGTGAAAAAAACTTTGATAGTTTGTAAACAATTAGACACCAGTTTCATATTTGTATCTTACTTCTAGCCTGAGCTATCAATTGATGTAATCAGGGAAAGACTTTCGGGCACCCTGTAATAGGGCAGTACATTGGCAAAGCCGCCATTTGTACTCAGGTGATTCATGTGAAAAGGTCTCCCACGTGATTAGGTCGCACGACAGGAATTGACAGGCTTTCAACGCCGAACGGTAGCTGACACTAGACGCATGGGACATTCAGTTTCGGAAAACGCTAGGGAATTCGATACTTCAAGAACAACAGTGTCTAGAGTATGCAAAGAATGCCACACATTTCGGGTGTTACCTCTCACCACGGCCAACGCAGTGGATCGTCGCCATTGTCGCCACTGCCCTCTTGTCGCCACCGCAGCAGTCACCTGACCTTCTCCACCTCGACGTCGCTGACATAGTTGTCTACGTCTCGAACCCTCCATCTTCACTGACATCACCGCCAACATGCTGCCATTAGTACCATATCATCCCAGACGTCACTGCTGTCACAGCAATACTTGGTCACCAGTATTCGTAATCTTCTAACTGTTCCGAGTCCCTTTGTCTCACGATGGACACTAACTGACTCACTCATTCGTACCTCACCTACCCCTGTTCCGACTGTCACTGTGTGGAGCCCGTCTGGTTCCCATCCCCAGTCACTTCCTTTGCCTACCCTAACCTTTCCACGACTTCTTCCCCACCAATAAGTAGAACTAAGGCCGTATGTGAAGACCTGCACCATGACGTATCTTACTTCTTCAGTTCCCGAACGACCACTCCATCCCTCTCCTCACAAAACCGCAGAAGCGTCCTAACACACCACTACCAACACTGAAACAAAAAAAAGAAACACTAAACCATTGAATATGCAGACACCGCTGCCTCCTCTGCACCTTCTTCCCTGGCAATTCACACTTTCATCTTAAATTTCAAATTTCTCAATTTGGAAAACAGCATGTACATCCTTTACATCCTATTACATCCTTTACATCCTATCACCCAAATCATACCCCACAAAGATTCAGTCCTTATCAAATATTTGAATTCCAGTTTCGACACAGACTTACTCCTCAAAATCCTACACGTCGTCTTCGGTCCTCAGACCTCCATCACCAGCCTCAAACTACTGCAGCCTCCTCGCCATCTCCCACCCTCACTGCTGTCACAATGAATGTTTGTTGTGAGACCGTGATAAAGGATGTGGTCTCCAAACTCAATTCCCATCCTACCATACAAATTTGCTTAGGCATTGGCATCTACAATGGAATAGGCCTCATCTGCCTCACACAAGTTTTAACCAAGTCTGCTTCCATCATCGATCATCTCCTTATAGAGGCAGCCCTGATTTACGGTCACCACATCAAAGTACAACCCTCCAATTACCTTCCCCAGTCACACTGCTACCAAAATTACCTCATTTATATTGACCATCTCACTTCTGACCGCTAAAATCTACCCACCTGTCCTCACTTCCACTTCCTCCTCCCTGCCCATCTGTAACGTCCATAACGATAGCCACCACTTCGAACTGCTGTAAGTCTTCCAAAAAACGTCCCCTGTCACTCTGTGTTCCACTTCAGTACCCAAGCCACTTGCTCCCAAAACTAAGAACACTTGATATCCACCCGTCTCGACACCTTTGTTTAAATCCTCTCCACGTCTCACCCACACAGTTCATTCCCTAACTTCTAATCAAGATATAACAGCAGCACAACATCCCCTCCCTGCTCCTTTTAAAGCATATCCTGTCCCAACACAATGTCCATACCCTCATCCTCAACAAAAAGTTCCTCCAACCCCATCACACCGAACGTCTCCCTATATCCACCACTGCACAAATAATCCCCTTCCCTGGGCACAGGCACAGTTGCCGCTGGCCACCACAAGAACATCCCTGTCTGGCCACAGTCCTTATGCAATACTCCTACCACAAGAACATCCCTGTCTGGCCACAGTCCTTATGCAATATCCCTACCACAAGAACATCCCCATCTGGCCACAGTCCTTATACAATATTCCCACCACAAGAACATCCCTGTCTGGCCACAGTCCTTATACAATACTCCCACCACAAGAACATCCCTGTCTGGCCACAGTCCTCATACAGTACTCCCACCACAAGAACATCCCTGTCTGGCCAAAGTCTTTATACAGTACTACCACAGCCTTATCCTTACCATCTTCTTCAAAACTGTAACCATTAACTGTGCCACCATCTAAAACTAACCGCCACATTTCTTTATGACTTACTCACCCAGATCAACTGTACCATTTCCACAAATTTCATTGCCACTGACTTCAAGTCCATAGTAGATCACCTACAGATCTCCAGTGGTGGCGTCAGTTTACAGACTCCCTGCAAGGAAACATGTGCCCATACCACAGGACACGCATCCAAAAGCAACACTACTTCAGACGTCGAACTGGCATCTTCCAGCCTCCTTGAATGCCTCACTGCAGAAGTCTTCGATGTATTATGAAGTTACCACCTACCTGCTTTCATTATCATTCCGTATATCCTACCTCATCAGCATGCATCCCATGACAATCTCAGTCCAATAATTATCCAAGACCACTCTTGCAGCAACTGGACTGCCTCCCAGGAATTCATGACAAACAGATTGGAAGCCACCCACTTACCCTGTCAGCAACATGACGATATCCACCGTGCCATATTCTTCTCGTGTCTGTGACTCACACGCCACAAACAAATACATGAAAAGCATTCCCTCTGCTCACTGGCGGTACCCATCTCTCATTACCCCTTCCTGCATAACATCCATCCCTCACCTGACAACTCGAACAAAGCAAACTCTCTGACGTCTTCTCAGTTCCTCACGACTCGCATTTTGAGTACCCTCTGTTCCCTGCTGTCCATGAACGCCCAAACACAATGTCTAACCCCTGGCTCCCAGCTCTCTGTACTTGGACAACATGCCACAAGCAGAATTAAATATACCAATCACTTGACATGACTTACAGCAAATACTCCATAAAATATCAATATCTATAGACACCAAAAAGAATGCGACCTTTCCTTTCTAGTAACCCCTGCAACAATGTAAAGCTCTATCATCTCCATAGGTTATCTCAAAAAGCCCTAATTTTCTTCAAACTTGCTACTGATATCTGCTCTCTCTGCCCCATCAGTCTCACCTCAGTGTTTAGCAAGGTCTTCGGATCCGTCCCTTCCTGACACGTCCATCGTCATCTGAACGAACACCATCTCCTACTCGTCGATCAGTGTGGCTTCTTCCATCCCAACTTCTCCCCCGATGACCAACCCCTATTTTAACCTCCTTCTAACTAATCGGTTAATGAGATAAAATGAGCGTGATCGGGTATGCCTAATAAATTTAACTTTGGATGAGGCTACAGTGTCCTAATAAATTTTGACCGTTTAGTGAAGAGCAGTATACAACAAGTCGTTCTAAAGTACAACCTATTCTGCTCCTATATTTTCTACTTACATGGGTTATGTATAATACTTAAATCAATGCCATCACTCACATAAAATACGAAACGAAAAGGGGTACCACATGACTCAAAGACACCACAACAAATCTAATTATAATAATACAGAAATTAATTAATACGTTTGCCAGCCCAATTCGGCACTTTCTGTCCAATATCTGGTCAATAATGCGGACGCCAACGGATATGTAACCGTTTGGCTATAAGTGGGGCAACAGAAGATTTACAACCGTTTCTGACCACAAAAGACGTTACGATAAAAAAACCAACTGTCTTATATCGTTAATACTCAGATAGGTTACTTTGAAAAATCGCATTTACGCTCGGAATTGCAGAGTAATTGATTTACTGGAGGTGGCTCTTTTGTTATGACAATAATTAACGTAACATCAGGCTAACGTTTACTTACCTTATGGATATGGCAAGCTACGTACTTTGAATAGATTGTAATTCCAGTAAAAATGTATTGCATCAAATAAGTTCAAATGGTTCAAATGTCTCTAAGCACTATGGGACTTAGCATCTGAGGTCGTCCCCTAGAACTTAGAACTACTTAAATCTAACTAACCTAAGGACAGCACACACATCCATGCCCGAGACAGGATTCGAACCTGCGACCGTAGCGGTCACGCGGTTCCAGACTGTAGCGTCGCCCGTTATATTCCGATTTCCAATCACGAGACGAGAAAAGGACATGCGCCGTCGACAGTCGACGAGACCATCGATAGGCTTAAACTACCGATATATCGACAGCATAACTGCTGTCGCCGATCCCTACTTTACCCAAGACCAACTCTCGTACATTGTTGGCCTCACTGGTTTGTTAATCCGTTTAGTTCTTACTTGCATCTGAATTTGCCGATTATTGTTTTTGTTGTGTGTCCTGTTCTGATAGTTTATAATAAGTTTGTAACAAGAAAGACGTTGAAAACCGATTCTGATTCGTCTACTAGCGTTACGATAATTTAAAAATGTGCACGCACTGCTATAATATCCTAGTCACATGGCTATAGCAGTTTACTCTTTGTAGTGGAGTAGTCATTTGGAGGCTGCTAGAACTTTGGAACTGCAATATTTCAAGATTTCACAAGGCAACGAAGTAGTAAGGATCATTTCGAACAGCATGAAATTAAAATCAGTGCACAAAAATACACTTGGATTTGCCTGCGACACCGAAAAGTCGCGTTGATGAACAAAAATGTGGTCCAAACGACGATTGCATTTCTTTCAAACAGTTGCTCAAAACTCCATTATTATTAATCCAAACGGCAAAATATAAGGCGGGTACCAGGTTGAGATTCATTGGGAGAGTCCTTAGAAAATGTAGTCCATCAACAAAGGAGGTGGCTTACAAAACACTCGTTCGACCTATACTTGAGTATTGCTCATCAGTGTGGGATCCGTACCAGATCGGGTTGACAGAGGAGATAGAGAAGATCCAAAGAAGAGCGGCGCGTTTCGTCACAGGGTTATTTGGTAACCGTGATAGCGTTACGGAGATGTTTAGCAAACTCAAGTGGCAGACTCTGCAAGAGAGGCGCTCTGCATCGCGGTGTAGCTTGCTTGCCAGGTTCCGAGAAGTGCGTTTCTGGATGAGGTATCGAATATCCTGCTTCCCCCTACGTATACCTCCCGAGGAGATCACGAATGTAAAATTAGAGAGATTCGAGCGCGCACGGAGGCTTTCAGACAGTCGTTCTTCCCGCGAACCATGCGCCACTGGAACAGAAACGAGAGGTAATGACAGTGGCACGTAAAGTGCCCTCCGCCACACACCGTTGGGTGGCTTGCGGAGTATGAATGTAGATGTAGATACCACCCAGTCCAGTCACCCGAGCGGAACTCAGTCATGAAAACTGGTTCCAATACGGTGGAGGGGGGAGGGGGTGGGGGGTTGGAAGAGCGGAAGGGGTACGTGATGACATTACATTCTATAGCTCGTTCGTTTTTTTAAAAAAAAATTCTGCGGGCTGCTTTCATTTGTGCCACATGGCCTGCATCTCCGCCGCCATCCCTCCATTGTGTAAAATGCGTTTAAGCTATGATAACTGGAACCACCAATTCCCCGCACAACTGAACCTGAAAATATGCATGTACTCATGCACTATGAAATGACGAAGCATGTACAATTAAGTGAAAAACATGCAATATCAGAACACAATCTTGTGTTGTAATGTATTTTATGTTATTAGAAGGTGCTGCACAATGACCATTTTTTCCGAATTCTCCACCAAAAGGGATAGCTCTGCTCTTTGAGGCGCTTAGATAACAGTCCCTTCATTCAGGAGGCGAGGTGATTCGAATCCTTCCGCCAGCAACCTTGAAAATGGTTTTATGTGGTTTATTATGTTAGCCATCAGTCTTCCGACTGGTCTAATGCGTCCCGCCACGAGTTTCTCCCCTGTGCCAGCCCCTACATCTCAGAGTAGCACTTACAACCTACGTCCTCAATTATTTGTTGGATGTACTGCAATTCTGCCCTGCTCTACAGCTTTAGCCCTCTACAGCTCCCTCTGGTACCATGGAAGTCAGTCCCTGAAGTCTTAACATATGTCCTATTATCCTGTCCCTTCTTCTTGTCGATGTTTTCCACATATTCCTTTCCTATCCGATTCTGCACAGAACCTCATCATTCCTTACTTTATCGGTCAACCTAATTTTCAACATTCGTCTGTAGCAGCAGATCTAAAATGCTTCTATTCTCTTCTGTTTCCGGTTTTCCCACAGTCCATGTTTCACTAACATACAATTCTGTGCTCCAAACATATATCCTCAGAAATTTCTTCCTTAAATTAAGGCCCATGTTTGATACTAGTAGACCTTTCTTTACCAGAAATACTTTTTTTGCTTCTGCTAGTCTGCTTTTTATTTCCTTCTTCCTCCGTCTGTCAGTGGTTATTTTACTGCCTAGGTAAAAGTATTTCCTAACTTCATCTACTGCGTGACTATCAGTCCTGATGTTTAGTTTCTCGCTGTTCTCATTTGTGCTTTTCCTCATTACTTTCGTCTTTCTTCGATTTACTCTCAATCCATATTCTCTACTCATTCATTCCTTTCAGCAGATGATGTAATTCTTCTTCATTTTCACTTATAATAGTAATGTCATCAGCGAATCGAATCACTGATGTCCTCTCACCTTGAATCTTAATTCCACTTCTCAACCTTTCTCGTATTTTCATCATTGATTCTTTGACGTACAGATTGAACGGTAGAGGCGAAAAACTACATCCCTGACTTACACTCTTTTCAATACAAGCACTTCTTTCTTGGTCGTCCACTCTCACTATTCCCACTTGGTTCTTGTACATATCGTATATTACCCGTCTCTCCTTATAGCTTACCTATACTTTTTTTCAGAATTTCGTAGATGCTGCACCATTTTACGTTCTCTAACCCTGTTTCCAGATCGATAAATCCTATGAACGTGCCTTAATCTTTCTTTAGTCTTGTCTACATTATTAACCGCAACGTCAGCATGCAGGCAGCGGCTAAGCTAGATTTCTGTTTCTAAATACATGTTCAAACTGTTGCATATGGTGATGCGTAGTTATAAATAGTGAGGTGGGGAGAGTAACTATTCATATGAAATGATATTCCTAGACAGCGATTTTACAATTATATATATATATATATATATATATATATATATATATATATATATATATATATATATATATATAAGGACTTCACATCATCATCACATATAACATGGATCTGAACAATATTATGTTTAGCAAAGTGAACAATGACTTAAAAGAGAGTACAATGTTATTAGAGAATTTCTATAGAAATCAAACAGCTTAATCAATAAATATGTCAATGCATGATTCAGGGAAGTGAGTGGGTCTTTATTCCATCTCTGAGTTAATTAACTAGCTGAAATTTGAAAGTTCCTGGCAGATTAACAATGTGTGCCGGACCGAGACTCGAACTCGGAACCTTTGCCTTTCGCGGGCAAGTGCTCTGCCGACTGGGCTACCCAAGCACGACTCACGCCCCGTCCTCACAGCTTTAACATCCCCCAGTCTGTGGCTAAGCCATGCCTCCGCATATATCCTTTCTTCCAGGAGTGCTAGTGCTGCAAGGTTCGCAGGAGAGCTTCTGTGAAGTTTGCAAGGTAGGGGGACGAGGTACTGGCGGAAACAACCACAAAAGCATACCAGATTTAAAAGTGCGCAAAATCCCCAAGACTGTCAAACTTTTACAGAACTTTGAAATATAGCGCGTACTTCAGTGCGAGATGCTTTTAATAATTTCCATAACGGAACTCTGTCTCGAAATCTCGCAGAAAACCCAAAGAGATTCTGGTCATACATAAAGCACACCAGTGGCAAGACTGCGTGATAACATCGCTTAAGTCACTGATGACAGTGCCACTAAAGCAAAGTTATTAAACACGGTTTTCCGAAACTCCTTCACCAAAGAATAAGAAGTAAATATTCCTAAATTCCAATCAAGAACAACTGCCAAGATGAGAAACATAGAAGTAGATCTCCTCGGTATAGCAAAACAGCTAAAATCACTTAATAAATGCAAGGCCCCCGGTTCAGATTGTGTATCAGTCAGGTTCCATTCAGAGTATGCTGACACAATAACTCCATATTTAGCAATTATATACAAACAGTCGCTTACAGAAAGATCCCTACCTAAAGACTTGAAAATTTCTGAAGTCACGCCAATACCCGAAAAGTAATCCGTTCAATTACAGGCCCATATCACTAACGTCCATTTGCAGTAGGGTTTTAGAACATATACTGTGTTCGAACATTATGAAGTACCTCGAAGAAAACAATTTATTGACACATAGTCAGCCAGAGTGGCCGTGGAGTTCTAGGCACTTCAGTCTGGAACCGCGCGACCGCTGCGGTCGCAGGTTCGAATCCTACCTCGGGCATGGATGTGTGTGATGTCCTTACGTTAGTTAGCTTTAAGTAGTTCTAAGTTCTAGGGGACTGATGACCTCAGATGTTAAGTCCCATAGTGCTCAGAGCCATTTGAACCATAGTCAGCACGGATTCAGAAAATATCGTTCTTGCGGAACACAGCTGGCTCTTTATACTCATGAAGTAATGAGTGCTGTCGACAGGAAATGTCTAATTGATCCATATTTTTAGATTTCCAGAAGGCTTTCGACACCGTTCCTCACAAGTGTCTTCTAACTAAACTGCGTGCCTATGGAATATCGCCTCATTTGTGCGACTGGATTCATGATTTCCTGTCAGAAATGTCACAGTTCCTAGTAATAGACGGAAAGACATTGAGTAAAACAGAAGTAAAATCCGGCGTTCCTCAATGAAATTTTGTGTGCCCTCTATTGCTCCTGATATATATTAACGACACAGGATACTGTCTTAGTAGCCGTCTTAGATTGCTTGCAAATGATGCTGTCATTTACCGTCTTGTAAAGTCATCAGATGATCAAAACGAATTGCAAAATGATTTACACAAGATATCTGTATGGTGCGAAAAGTGGCAATTGACCCTGAATAAAGAAAGTATGAAGTTATTCGCAAGAGTACTAAAAGAAATGCGCTAAATTTCGATTACGCGATAAGTCACACAAATTTGAAAGCTGTCGATTCAACTAAATACTTAGGGATTGTGATTACAAATAACCTAAATTGGAACGATCACATAGACAGTGTTGTGAGTAGCGCAGCCCAAAGACTGCGGTTCATTGGCAGAACACAACAGGTCTACTAAAGAGACTGTTTACACTACACTTGTCCGCCCTAATCTGGAGTATTGCTGTGCGGTGTGGGATCTGCATCAAGTGGGACTGACGGATGACAGCGAAATAATACAAAGAAAGGCCGCTCATTTTGTATTATCGCGAAATAAGGGAGGTAGTGTCACACACATGATACGTGGAGCGGCTATCAATAAAACAAAGGCGTTTCTCGTTGCGACGAAATCTTCTTATGAAATTTCAATCACCAGTTTTCTCCTCCGATTACGAAAACATTCTGTTGGTACCCACCTACATAGGGAGAAAAGATCATCACGATAAAATAAGAGAAATCAGACTCGCACAGAAAAAATTAAGTGCTCATTTTTCCCTCGCGCCGTTCGAGAGTGGAACGGTAAAGAGACAGCTTGAAGGTGGTTCATTGAACCCTCTGCCAGGCACTTTGTAGTGAGTAGCAGAGTAAACATGTAGATGTAGATGTAGATGTAGATTATCTCGATGCGTCACAGCGCCACTGCCCCAGTTCCAACTATGACTACCAAATGCCTTTCCGTGATTGATGTCTGAATACTCCTCTGTAATAAAGACAAGAGAGAGATTGAATCAGTAATTAAATCATTGAAGACTCTCATCGATATGAAGGGGTGCCTAGCAGAATATTAAAGTACTGTGCTGCACATGTTAGCCCTGTATTTAGGCATATTTGCAATTTCTCCTTTAGGAATGGTCAGTTTCCCGAACGATTAAAGTACTCAGTAGTAAAGCCGCTTTATAAAAAGGGAAAAAGTGATAATGAAGACAACTTTAGATCTATTTATATGCCATTAATATTTGCTAAAATTATTGAAAAGGGTATGTATGTAAGGATAATTGATCATTTTATATCACACGATTTGCTATCAAATGTACAGTTTAGCTTTAGAAGTCGTTTAACAACTGAAAATGCTATATTCTCATTTCACTGTGAGGTACTGGCGTTTGACTGTGTTGATCACAAAATATTGCTCCGGAAGTTCGACCATTACGGAATACGGGGAGTAGCTAATTGGTTCATCTCTTACTTTAGAAACAGACAGCAAAAGGTCATTATTCAGAATGTTGAGAATGGCTGTGATGTGGGATCTGAGTGGCGTACGGTCAAGTGGGCGTGCCCCAGGGACCAGCGTTGGGCCCACTTCTGCTCCTTATGTGTATAAATGACACACAAGAACAGCATCAAATGAAATATTTCAGCCTCAGTCAATTACTATAATTGTCACTTTAACAATATGGCCCTCTGGTATTACGGGTAACCTTAAAATATTTCTGTTTGCTGATGACAGTAAAGTATTTTGTGTGCGACATTGGCTCTGTTGCAAATAGTGCAGTTCATGGCTTGTAGAAAGTGAACTAACGCTAAATCACAGTAAGACTCATTTTTTACAGTTTCTAACACACAATTCCACAAAACCTGACGTTTTAATTTCACAGAATGGGCATACGATTAGTAAAACTGAACAGTTCAAATTTCTTAGTGTTCAGATAGATAATAAACTGTCGTGGAAAGCCCACGTTTAATTCACCAGCAATGCTCAGAAAATGATTGTTAAATACTGTACGTATATCTGATTAATCAGTAACAGAAATATTTTTACTACGAGCTGACTTTATATCGTCGACTTTGTGCTGCTGACCAGACACTTCCTCCACAACTGACCATATGGTTTTAACTTTATCCTGTAAATTAGCTGTTCTATTTGCATACTGCATACTCTTTGCCTTCCTAATAACATACAGTACTGTTTGTAATTGGCTACTGTAGCTTGATTGTAATTACCCCTAACATTTTGATATAATTCCCGCTTTGCTCTACAAGATATCCTTACCTCACTAGTGAGTCACACGGGCTGCCTTTTACTGCTAGTATCCCGTTTGGAACGTTCTAAAAGCGTGTCTCCTGAACTTCATCTGCGTGATTTCTCTTCCTCATGTCCTTGACATTAATGCTACCAAGCTTGGTACTCGCACGGTAATTAGTTTCCGTGTTATAACGTGCTAAATATGGAAAATTTAGTTGTAACCACCTGGTATAAGACCAAAAGTTGTTTAACGGTAACGTAATTTGCGTACCTACGAGCAGGTATAGACTCAGATAACAGTATAGTAGTCGTGAAGAGTAGGCTGAAGTATAATACATTAGTCAGGAAGAATCAATACGCAAAGAAGTGGGATATGGAAGTACTAAGGAACGAGAGGTACGCTTGAAGATATCTAAGGCTATAGATACAGCAATAAGGAACAGTTCAGTAGGCATTACAGTTGAAGAGGAACGGACATCTCTAAAAAGGGCGATCCCAGAAGTTGGAAAGAAAAACTTTGGTACAAAGAAGGTAGCAGCGAAGAAACCACGGGTAAAAGAAGAAATACTTCAGTTGATCGATGAAAGGAGGAAATACAAATTTGTTCCGGGCAATTAAAAATACAGAGAAACAAGTCGCTGAGGAAGGAAATAAATAGGAAGTGCAGGGAAGCTAAGACGAAATGGCTGCATGAAAAATATGAAGAAATCGAAAAAGAAATGACTGTCGGAAGGACAAGCTCAGCATATAGGAGAGTCAAAACAACCTTCAGTGACATTGAAAGCCAGTGACATTAAGAGTTCAACAGGAACTCCACTGTTAAATGGAGAGGAGAGAGCGGATAGGAAAGAATACATTGAAAGCCTCTATGGAGGGGGGGGGGGGGGGGTATGTCTGGTGAGATAGAAGAAGAAACAGGAGTCGATTTAGAAGAGATAGGGGATCCGATATTAGAATCAGAATTTAAAAGAGCTTAGGAAGACTTAAGATCAAATAAGGCAGAGTGGACAAATGACATTCCATCAGAATTTCTAAAATCATTGACAGAAGTGGCAACACTGCGACTATTCACGTTGCTGTGTAGAATTTATGAGTCAGGTGGTATAGTATTTGACTTTCGGAAAAATATCAGCCACACAATTTCGAAGACTGCAAGAGCTGAAAAATGCGAGAATTATCGCGCAATCAGCTTAACAGCTAATGCATGAAAGTTGCTGACAAGAATAATACACAGAAGAATGGAAAAGAAAATTGAGGATGTGCTAGATGACGATCAGTTTGGCTTTAGAAAAGGTAAAGGCACGAGAGAGGCAGTTCGGAGTTGCGGTTAATAATGGAAGCAAGAGTAAAGAAAAATGAAGACACATTCGTAGGATTTTTCGACATGGAAAAAGCATTCGACAATGTAAAATGATGCAAGATGTTCTAAATTCTGAGAAAAACAAGGGTAAGCTATAGGGAGAGACGGGTAATATATAAAATGTGCAAGAACCAACAGGGAATAATACGAGTGGACGACCAACAACGAAATGCTCAGATTAAAAGGGGTGTATGACAGGGATGTAGTCTTTCGCCTCTACTGTTCAATCTGTATAACGAAGAAGTAATGATGGAAATAAAAGAAAGGTTCAAGAGTGAATTAAAATTCAAAGTGAAAGGGTATCAATGATACGATTCGCTGATGATCATGAGTGAAAATGAAGAAGAATTGCATGATCTCCTGAATGGAATGAACAGTCTAATGAGTGCAGAATATAGATTGAGAGTAAATCGAAGAAAAATAAAACTAATGAGAAGTAGCAGAAATGAGAATAGCGAGGAACTTAACATCTCGATTGATGGTCACGAAGTAGATGCGGTTGAGGAATTCTGCTACTTAGGTAGCAAAATAACCCATGACGGACGGAACAAGGAGCACATCAAACGCAGACTAGCTATGGCAAAAAAGGTATTTCTTGCCAATGAAAGTCTAAAAATATCAAATAGCGGCCTTAGTTAGAGGAAGAAATTTCTGAGAACGTACGTCTGGAGTACATCATTGTATGGCAGTGAAACGTGGACTGTGGGAAAACTGGAACAGAAGAGAATCGAAACATTTCAGATGTGGTGCTACAGACGAATGTTGACAATTAGGTGAACTGATGAGGTAAGGAATGAGGAGGTTCTGCGCAGAATCGGGGAGGAAAGGAATGTGTAGGAAATACTGATAAGGAGAAGGGAGAGGATGATAGGACGTCGGTTAAGACATGAGGGAATGGCTTTCATGGTACTAGTGGAGATGTAGAGGGCAAAAACTGTAGAGGATTGCAGAGATTGCAATACATCCAGCAAATAATTGAGGAGGTGGGTCGCAAATGCTACTGTGAGATGAAGAGGTTGGCACAGGAATTCGTGGCGGCTGCATTAAACCAGTGAGAAAACTGATAACCCAAAAAAAAGTCTTTTATATTTCAATATATACATCATACTCATCCTTGCTGTTCTTTACCGTATTCTTTATCTAACAGATACAATCACAAGTCAACACAGCACTAGTGAATACGTCCATCACATACCACACTTTCACTAAGAATGTATCAGACTGAGTAGAGGCAAAGACTGTCCTGTGGTAAGACCAAAAATTGCTTAACAGTGACGTAACTTCTTCGACTATAAATATAATAGACTGGCCCTGACATCATTTTCGTGGCTCCAACAACTCTGGGCTAAAGTTACGTGAATGTTGGCAAAACATGGTTGTTTCGTGTTGCGCTTATGGCTGTACTCAGCGTTTTCTCGCGGGAAATGGCATTACATTTCACGGGTAAGTGTTTCTATGATAGTGCAGATGCGTTTATTGAAATCTGCTGATTTTATATGTTTTTTACACTTGAAATAGAGTATCACGTAAATAAAAGTGTTGAAAGCGATGCCTGTAAAGTCAGACTCATAATACATTTTGGAAAGTATCGGTGATAGTTCGGTTACAGAAGTAAGTATAACAGTTTCTCGTTTCTTCTCATAGGTTCTCTAAGGATGAAAACCGAAGGCAGTTTTTGATACAGGCCCTGAAACGGAAAAACTTTAAGCCATCTGCACATACGCGCCTTTTGGATATACAAGTTAGATTATAATAAGGTAAGAGCACCTACTGTCGACACATGTGAAACGTCCTCTTAGAAAAATTATACATAAGTGTGCTTAAACTGACACACAATATTTTTAGCGCAACGCAATCTGACTTTCAAAAATCCCTACAAAAGAAAGGCCCTGACTAACATTAACCTATACGTTTCACAAATCGCTTACCTCACAAAACTCTTGGTTACTCGAACTACTGCAATACAGCGAGCGCCACTATTGCCAGCTAAATAAAAGATTCAAACTACTGAAGGCACTAACTACTGATAGGTATAGTTAGCAAATGAAAGATTTTGATAGAGAAAAAACAATGTATTTACCTTAATAGTCATAATATATATAGCAGTTCATGACATCCAGTCTTACAAATTTCAAAACTCCGCCATCTCTCTCCCCACGTCCACCACTGCTAGCGGCTCACCTCCAACTGTGCAATGCTACGCGCTGTTCACATCCAGCTGCCGCTGCCCAACACTACGATTTTCATACAGAGCGCTATGTGGCGGCGGCGTTACCAACATAAGAACCTAAACAGCCTACTCACACATGAAGAGAATTTTTTTCTACCTTCTAATACTATTAAATAAATGTAGGATCTAAAATTATTTTCTGAAACTTCAAAGTCTCACCTTTCATCTAAAATAGCATTTTTTTAAGCTGATTGTTTAAAATTTTGTAAAAATAATAGGAACTGAACCTTTGAAATCTAAAATGGACCTGCTACTAAAGGCGACAACTTTGTCACCTATAGTTGACATAATTCCCATATCCCATTTTCTTTTATAAGTGATTAGAGCTCAAAACGCTGCGAATCCAATGTTTAAAGTTTTGACACGACCCCACTCTTACTGTTTAAAAGAATTTTAACGACATTTTACTTTAATTGATAGTTTATAGTCATTTCGTCCCGCTGCCCACCAGAGGGGCGTTCGATGTATTTGTTAGATTTTTTAAATGGCACTGTGAACAAATCCAGGTCAAATGTAGTTCTGACATAAAAGTAATTTTTATTGGAAGCGCTTGGCAGTCAATTGAGAAATGTGGGGAAAATACGATACAAACATAGGATGGCTGATTTGAAATCCCGCCACGTTTTTCCAACAGTCACGTGGTTTAAGTTGGAGCCACACCAGCCCTATAGATTCTGCACAGCAAGGCCAGTCTACTAGTATCTATGATCGAAGCGTAACTTGCTCTCTCTTTCTCTGAGTGGCATATCGATGACATAAAAATCAACTTACACAACACCGGCAACCTATCGATACTACAACGAGAACTGCCTGCAAGTTCTGCAGCGTTTTCAGGCATTCGCCGCAGACACATCACAGCATTGTTGACGGCGACGCCATAGCGGCCATGTTGCCGCAACGTGCGGCCCGTGTAGACGTACGTTTGGAGAGTGGAGCTGGAAGCGGTTGCGGTCCGGTGGCGTCCAGCTGGGAGGAAGTCGGCCAGTCCTGGAGGCGCTGGAGGGGAGCGCGGCAGACACTTGTTAAGAGCGCGCCCGCCTGCGCTCAGACGTGAGTCTGCTCGGGCAGAAGCAGGTCGCAGCTCAGCTCAGCAACACGGCATCTCATCCGTCTTCCGTCCGCTCGCGTCTGCAACGCCAAGAGGTAAGGCGGAGCTGCCTACACGCTAGGCGTGCCTCACCGGTTCTTCGGTCGACTGACAGTCTATGCCGGCGAGCAATAATCTTTTGTTCGATACAGTTCCCCACAGACGTTTAATGAACAAAGTAAGAGCATATGGACTATTAGATCAATTGTGTGATTGGATTGAAGAGTTCCTAGGTAACGGAACGCAGCATGTCATTCTCAATGGAGAGAAGTCTTCCGAAGTGAGAGTGATTTCAGGTGTGCCGCAGGGGAGTGTGGTAGGACCTTTACCATTCACAATATACATAAATAACCTTGTGGATGACATCGGAAATTCACTGAGGCTTTTTGCGGATGATGCTGTGGCATATCGAGAGGCTGAAACAATAGAAAATTGTAGTGAAATGCAGGAGGATCTGCAGCGAATTGACGCATGGTGCAGGGAATGGCAATTGAATCTCAATGTAGACAAGTGTAATGTGCTGCGAATACATAGAAAGATACATCCCTTATCATTTAGCTACAAAATAGCAGGTCAGCAACTGGAAGAAGTTAATTCCATAAATTATCTGGGAGTACGCATTAGGAGTGATTTAAAATGGAATGATCATGTAAAGTTGATCGTTGGTAAAGCAGATGCCAGACTGAGATTCATTGGAAGAATCCTAAGGAAATGCAATCCGAAAACAAAGGAAGTAGGTTACAAAAATGGTTCAAATGGCTCTGAGCACTATGTGACTTAACATCTATGGTCATCAGTCCCCTAGAACTTAGAACTACTTAAACCTAACTAAATAACAAACCTAAGGACATCACACAACACCCAGTCATCACAAGGCACAGAAAATTCCTGACACCGCCGGCAATCGAACCCCGGAACCCGGGCGCGGGAAGCGAGAACGCTACCACACGACCACAAGCTGCGGACTAAGTAGGTTACAGTAGGCTTGTTCGCCCACTGCCTGAATACTGCTCAGGAATGTGGGATCCGTACCAGATAGGGTTGATAGAAGAGATAGAAAGATCCAACGGAGAGCAGCGCGCTTCGTTACAGGATCATTTAGTAATCTCGAAAGCGTTACGGAGATGATGGATAAACTCCACTGGAAGACTCTGCAGGAGAGACGCTCAGTAGCTCGATACGGGCTTTTGTCGAAGTTTCGAGAACATACCTTCACCGAAGAGTCAAGCAGTATATTGCTCCCTCCTACGTATATCTCGCGAAGAGACCGTGAGGATAAAATCAGAGAGATTAGAGCCAACACAGAAACGTACCGACAATCCTTCTTTCCCCGAACAATACGAGACTGGAATAGAAGAGAGAACCGATAGAGGTACTCAAGGTACCATCCGCCACACACCGCCAGGTGGCTTGCGGAGTATTGATGTAGATGTAATTCAGACGAGTGCAAGCCTTGTTGGAAAGTTAAAATTAATAGTGACTGGGGAGAAATGACAAATGTGGTCTGACAGGTTTCAGTTTTGTGCCCACTCCTCCTCCTTACACACGATGTCTCCGTGATCATACTGCAAGCTTTCGAAGCTGATCGACAAGGGTAAGCGTATCAGTCCGAAGTAAGGGATCCTGGTCCAGAAACGACAGCTGACTTTTCTATGCGGAAATAGCTCCAGCAGCTCTAACAGTGTAATACGTGTAGCGATACTGTTGTTGCTTAGATTTTAGGGTAGCAAACTTCCAGAGGTGGTAGTATGGACCAAACATGAAAAACATCTCGTAAGCGTGGGCTCTGTCATGCACTTCTTAATAGGTATAGGCACTTCTTCATCTTTCATACTGTGAAACAGATCTCTTCTAATGCAAACACTTTGGTTTCCGTATTTTTTGGAGTAGTTAGTATGTACCAAAATAAGGAAAATATGTCCACTAAATATGGGCTCTAAAATTCGTATCTTAAGAGCTATGGACACTTATTCAGTATAAGAGATGTGTTCCATAGCAGCGATTAAAACTGATACCGGTATTTTAGTTCTGAATAACCGGTATTTTCCTTTATTTCTTTGGTCTCGATTATAACAGGTATTTTTTCTATTTTTTACTAACAAGCGAGTGAAAAGACCGAAATATCAATTAGCCATAACTGCCGTGGTAAAGCTTCTCTTTTTTAAACACACATTTTTTAAAAGAAAAGAGTGATTTTTATTCGCAAAACCTGAATAGGTTTGAAATATTGCATTATTGTATAAGACGAGAAAAGCGATAAGTACTCTGTCATCAACAACACCAACAGGCACGTGGCATAGGAACTTGTACAGGAGTGCTGAGACAATAAGGTCCCTGTTGCTGTTTGTCGTGAGTGAGACTGGTCTGTATGGTGGTTTCTCGCTGTCGCTCGAAATGCGATGTATTGCAGAGTGGCACCAACCCTAGTCTGGAGATATTTTTATGATATGACGTAGCAATTAAGCGCAATACTTCATTTGCTTTAATAGATTAAAGATTTGTCTGCCATTTCTATAAAATAATAAAAGATTAAGGAAATTATAGTAACAGTAAAAAATTAAAAGCTTAGCAACAATTCATTCATAGGACAAAATAAAAACAGATACTAGCTGATCTGACGGCTGTGTCTACATAATATGCCTTTTTCTGACTGTAGCCCTTGAAAACGGACAAACAAGCTTATAACGTAGAATTCTTCAACCTCTGTTTGCACCCTTTAACACTGATTATTCACAATGCCCAAAAAGTGGTATGGTCCCCTATTAGAACATTATTTTTTGAGCACAGTTTCAAAAATAGGAATCAATAAGAGAAAACGTGATTTTTTCGTAGTATTCAACCACTTATCACCTTAAATGTTTTTATTACGGTCTTTTATCACAATATCAATTCCTTTGACGATGACCGGTTTCAGTCAGTAATGACCATCCTCAGATTTACAATATAAAAATATATACACCTAGTGAGCAGTGTGTCTTCCAACACAATACAGTATTACGTATCACAATATACTATCATGCAACCAGGGAAATGTACAGAAAAAATACGGTAAAACGTACCTTTTCTACACCATGTCCTAAAGTGATAAGGCCGTAATGGCATCGTCAAAACATATACATATACTCAGCAGAGCATCGTCACATAGATCTAAAATAAGATGTAGAATAGGCTACATCGTCCACACATTCATCTTTGCAACTGGAAACTGAAGTACAGTAGCTACAAGAAATATGTTTTCCTACATCCTACATAGATGTCGCTACTGTGGGCTTATATGTAGCCATCATTTACGTAATAAACATAATCTGATAAAAAACACGTTGGGTAAAATACATGTAGCAGACTTTTAAATATTGTTAACTATTATAGAAACCAATTATGATACAGTAAAAGATGAATACAGTTACCCTTATAAAATTATTAAAAGGAAACATATAAAGATAATAGGTCTCACACTTTCATGGTGAATTTACGGTCAAAAATTAATATACCCAATACATTGCCTGTAGCAACCTATAAATTACCTATGAAATATAAAATGTCTATATGACAGCTGAAGAAGAAGCAGGCCGCCAGGACGCTATGTAGGGGCGCACCGATCGTAAGAACTTAACCACTAGAGGGCTGTACATACGTCGTGAAATTTCTCCCACAGGAGAACTGTAAAAAACGTATTAACAGTCAACAAATAAAATTATCTACTCTGGCCATACAGTCCATGAATAGGTACGACATAATCAGTTACAGAATTACAGCGATGACTGTATGGAATTGCTTACTGTTCTCAACATAAATCATCAAGCAAAGATAGGTATAAATATGAGAGGCATTATTTGGTTATCGTAGTACGTTATCAAAAAAAGCAAAGTAGAATTTGCGTTCCCTAGTGGGCTGATTCTTTTTGGGTATTGTAAATCTCCCATTCCTCCTACAAGTCGAGAGCGCGACCCTTCTCTGCCCTGTGTAGGAAATGGTGTAGAAAAGATACGTCTTACCGTATTTTATCTGTACACTTCTCTGATTGTATGGTAGTATACTGTGATACGTAATGCTGTATTATGTTGAAAGACACACCGCTCACTAGGTGTACATATTTTTATATTGTAGATCTGAGGATAGTCATTACTGACTGAAACCGGTCATCGTCAAAAGAATTGATATTGTGATCAAAGACTGCAATAAAAAACATTTGCCAATAATGAATCACTGTTAATAGACACGACTATGTCGCACCTGGTGAAACGTATCGCCTTTAAAGGAAAACGGTGAACGGACTAAGTTTTCTTTCATTTGTCTATTTCATTTAATACTTTGATTATATGTACGCTGGCGGTAGAAGATCACAACACCAAGAAGGAATTGCGTGACGAAAGGTTGCTAGGCGTCTTCCTACACCTAGAAGATGATTTCTATTACAATTTCGCACCAGTCACATAAGAGTGGCGTTGGTAGCGTTAATTACCTTTGGGATTAGACATGATGAGTTTATGTTAGCCAAGAACATCTTTCAGAGTGTTGTGTTTTCGGATGAAAGCTGCCAGTGATGACCGTGTGTTGGCTAGAAGGAGAGCAGCTGAGGCCGTATAAGCACCCTGGCTGCATGCTGGACACACTGGACCTCCACCTGGAGTTACGGTCTGCGGTGAGATAGCAGGAGCACTCTCGAGGTTATCCCACGCACTCTGACTGCAAATTCCTGCGTCAATCTGATGTTCGACCCGTA
This sequence comes from Schistocerca gregaria, assembly GCF_023897955.1. Lineage (NCBI taxonomy): Eukaryota > Metazoa > Arthropoda > Insecta > Orthoptera > Acrididae > Schistocerca > Schistocerca gregaria. Next base: position 67,489,414 of record NC_064928.1, on the reverse strand, counting down.
GTGTTGCCATTCACGAACAACACTCCAGGGGGTGTTTTCCAACACGTTAACGCTCGCCCACATACACCACTGTTGTAACCCAACATCCTCTACAGAGCGTCGACATGTTGCTTTGGCCTACTCGATCGCCAGATCTGTCTCCAACCGAGCACATATGGGACATCTTTGGACAACAGCTCCTGCGTCATCCACAACCAGCTTCAACCGTCTTTCTATTGGCCGACCAAGTGCAACATACACGGAACTCCATTCCACAGACTGACATCCGGCACCTGTAAAACTCAATGCATGCAAGTTTGCATGATTGCATTCAACATTCTGGCGGTCAAACCGGTTATTTATGTACCAGCATTTTATATTTGCAATAGCTCGTCTCACACTTTCAGTAACAAATGTATTCCAGAAATTTCATTACTCTACGTTAATTATTTTTCGATGTTGTGACTTCCTTTCTGGCAAGGTATCGCCAGCCGCTGTGGCCGAGTGGTTCTAGGCGCTTCAGTCCGGAACCGCGCGACTGCTACGGTCGCAGGTTCTAATCCTACCTCGAGCATGGACGTATGTGATGTCCTTAGGTTAGTTAGGTTTAAGTAGTTGTGAGTTCTACGGGACTGATTACCTCAGATGTTAAGTCCCATAGTGCTCAGAGCCATTTGAACCATTTGACAAGGTATCTTGAAACTGAGAGAGTCAAAATTTTTCATTCCTTGTTAACTGCTACATTTATAACCGGAAATTTGCTATTTCCGAAACATGTTATTTTAGGCGGCTTTAACACTCAGTTTAAACTGGCGTCGAAGAATGGATCGCCATCCCCGTTTCATAGTAGCGAAGACGATCAAGTGATCATAGCTCTTAAGGAATGCAATTCAAACCACATGTTTACTGCACTTTTTTTTCTTCTTTTGACACCATTGCTTTCCCTGAAATCTTAGCCAGTACATGTATTCCACTGTAAGAGGTTTCAGAACCTTTTTCGCTTACAACTTTTGGCTCAGTCGCGTCTGGAACAGGAACCATTACCTCAAATTGACATATTTATGCTTCTCCATTGTTCCTGAAAGTTTGTATCATCATCACGGAATCACCCTGTGTACGTGAATAACCTCCCACTTAACATTCATCAGGCGGAGTTGGTACGTTTTCCAGTCGATACTAGTGTAGTGATAACTCCCTTTAAAGACAATTGTTATTGCTGTTTTACAAAAAAAAAATCCTTAAATTTTGAGAAAACACACTGTGTTCCGTCCTTTATAGCAATGATTAATGCAGTTCTTGAGCAGGAGCCAGTAACTACAGTAGAATGCTCCCAATTTTATGGGTATACATATCTGTGAAAACATGAACTGCAATTCGTATATTATTTTGCATCTCAAACAATTAAGTTCGGCTACTTTTCTCTTTGTATAACTCCTAGTCTCTGAAAGAAACGAATTAACTTCTTGACATATTTTGCATCTTATAGAATAATTTTCTGGAGTAACTCATCACTCAGAAAAAAAGTTGAGTACACAAAACCTAGCAGTAAGAATAATATATAGTGTTCATCAGCGGTCGCTATGTAGCTACCTCTTCAAGGAGTTGAGCATTTTAACTGCACCTTCGCAATATATATATATATATATATATATATATATATATATATATATATATTCCCTAATGAAATCCATCACAAATAATCAATTACAATTTAAGAAGAATAGTGATGCCCATGACTACAACACTAGAGGGAAAAGTAACGTCCATTACTCATTAATGTTGTTGTCCATGGCTCAGAAGGATTCAATGTGCAGCAACAAACGTTTTTCAACATTTTTCCAACATCAGATAATTTTTAAGTGTGTTCATTGATGTTAATACCAATGATTAATATGTGTCCTGTGAAGTGACTCGTTCCACATCACATAAAAAATCTTAACGCGGAGACCGAATCTACGTGTATTCTCACACAGTTCAACAACTATGTCTACATTCTCACATATATTCATAAAAGAAGTGCTTTCCGGTGGTACCATATACCGCAGAAAGATGATGCATGCGTTAGATAGAGTTAATGTGCTAGATACTAACGTACATCGTCTTATTACAGGCATCAACACATCCTTATGAAAACTGCATTAGTCGTGATTTTTTCCGTTATTAATGATCGATCCACTCCTCCAAGAACGTCATATCTGGTGCCGGAAGCACAAAAAAATTACTGAAACACGTCATCCTCAATGAACGACAGCACAAAATTGAAGACAAAGGACTGAAGGTCTTTGTATTGTACGTAACACAAAGAAAACAAAATTTGGTGAAAAAAATTGTAGACACTCGTGAAGAAATCATTAACGAATTACATAAACCAATGAGAATTTTTTTAAAAGGAAGATATATTATTACTCTTGGTAAAGACGAGCTATGATCTAGTATAAATCGACAACTGGAACGAGAAAATCTCGAAGAACAAAGCACACAAGCATTTGTTGAATGTCATCGATACCAGTTAAGGATAAACTAGGCATAAATGTAGTTGATGCCTTTGAAAAACTGCTGCAGCAGAGGACACCGAGAAATCTACAGACAATAATGGAAGAGAGTTCATGAGAAAATAATTTCGTGAGCTGATCTAGAAACGCGTCATGAATCGTTACTCAGCATTGAGTGAGATGAAGGCATCCATTGTTGAAAGATTCAACAGAACACTGAAGGAAAAAATGTGGGAAAAGTTTGCTCTTCTGCGTAAGTACAAATGGACTGAAGTTGCTTCATGATTACAGCACAGTGCATTCAATGGTAAAGATGAAGACAAAGGATGTGAGCAAGAAAAGAAGAATTAGGTGTTGAAGACGATTTACGTTGAAGATGTCAAATCTAAGGTGAACGCTAAGGTGAGGATCAGCAAACTTAAGGAATTTTCGAAAAAGGTTGCACACCCAAGTCTTCAAGAGAAATTTTTGATAATCACCGTGTCGTTCTTTCTAATTCAGTTACGTACAAGAGGAAAGTTTGGGATGGTGAAGAAGTGAAAGGAAATTTTTATGAACAGAAACTACAGGGAACTAATTAACCTAATGTGCGTTCGTTGCGAAAGCCTTGAGGAAGAAAGGTGACAAAATCTATGTGAAATAGTTGGGTTTTGATGACTCACACAATAGTTGGGTGATGAAAAAATTATTCTTTTGAAAATTTCCTCTTTATAAATGAGCTCGGAAAATATGATGAAAAGATGATGATAGATGATGAGAAGATGATGATAGATGGTGAGACAATGGTGGTAGATGAAGACATACAAATGTATCAAATGATCAGGACAGAAGATTTGAGTAAATAGATAGGTGATTCAAATCCATGTTTGGTAATGATCGAGATAAATGGATTGGGGCTATGGATAGATAGTGTGAGATAACCTTTAAATCCATAGAAGAAGAAGAATATGAGATAAATTCTATTGATGTTGACAAAAATAGTTGAAAAAGGTCAGCAGCCAATGATGATGATAATGATGACGAAACTCCAATTGTGAAGCAAGATAAAACGTATTAGAAATTGTGTAATTTTTTCTCGATTAACATTGTTTTTTCATCATTTTTGGGAAAAATTTCTCGTTTTGGCAAAAATCTTCTTTTCATACGGGTTTTTCTTTGATTTACTGCGGATTTTTGTTTGGATTTGAAGATTTTGATGAGTTGTGGTAAATAGTAGTCCAGAACATCCGGTGGAAACGTTTTGCTATTTTTTCTGTGCAAGTTCTTTGTTTTTCCTTCATAAACCGTGGTTCACGACATTAAAAAGAAAAAGCTTATTTTTATAGATATTTCATGGTATTTCGTCGGTCTTTTCACCCATATGGTCGAAATTTTCATATATAAAAGTGGAACAGAAACACTAATATATAACTATTCCTGTCCCCAGGTAACTGACCATAAGGACCTCTCCTTTGTCAGAGTGATTTTCGTCAGTGAATTTTTCCATTTACGGCATAAACGAAATTTTAAAAGGGTTGTAACAAGAACATTTTTATGAGTAAACACGGTTGTTCTTCTTATCACACGAGTTTATTCGCCCAGATGGCATAACAATGCACGATGAGTAATAGTTTCAGCGAAATTAAATCACCATCTTGAGGTCGTTTGTATAGAAAAATTTTGTACAGGGCCAATCCATTTTGTCGACTGTTCACATTAAATGGACACAACTGTATTGTAAATGAAGATGCAGTAATGGAAAATTCTAATGTCAAACCAACATAAAATGAATACAAATTCAAAGTAAACATGCCTTACTGAGACGTTCGATAGGACCGTCTCTCATTATACAATAAGAGAATAGCTGTGAAAACAGCGCAAATAGTTACAAATAAAATACGTAAGACGTATGTAAAATGTTTTCATTTTACGTTTTCGTTAACATCTCAGAAGAAACGGCTGTAAAGCAGTTAACGGAATGCATCGTGTGACGGCAGCAGTCTTTTATAACAAAAGATTATGTCTACGAAATACAATATAAGGAATTATATACATATAAAAGGATCATAGGCCTGGTTTTCCAAATATAATTATTACAAAACTGTCGTTGCTGTATCTTACATCGTATTGTGGTCATCGTTACCAGATACATAAAGTGGTAACAAACACTTGGCATATAGAAATTACAAATACAGGATGAAAACTGTGTTGTGTGATTTTTCTACACGCGGTCTTAGTCTCGTATAATAATGTACTCTTAATTATGAGCTGATGCGTGCTGAGTAGCTCGAGGTGTAGGTCAAGGTCTCTTATGTCAGTCATGGTCTAGCTTACGACATAAACACCAGAGGGGGCATGTAGTTTTATCGAAATCTATTGCAGCACCTTCCAGCGTAATATCACGTATAACAACGAACAGATAAAAATATATAAAAAGCTATCATGCAGTACATAGAGAAGCATTACAAAGCTTACAGTACCATTTATCAAATGGCATTAATATCAATGAAAGCTCAATTTCGTAGCATATGAAAAATAATAAAAGTTACAAGCAATGTTACCATTTCACAAACTGTACTATCTTTATCTCATGTGACGTAGAAGAAATTAGTGTTTAACGTCCCGTCGACAACGAGGTCATTAGAGGCGGAGCACAAGCTCTGATTAGGGAAGGAGCCGTGCCCTTTCAAAGAAACCATCCCGGCATTTGCCTGAAGTGGTTTAGGGAAATCTCGGGGAACATAAATCAGGATGGGCGAAAGCGGGTTTGAATCGTCGTCCTCCCGAATGCGAGTCGGATGTGCTAACCAGTATGCCACCTTACTCGGTGTAGTAGGAACGAAGAGTTCCATTGTTTGCAGCGTAGGTAGAGGTCTAGGTTTAACGTGACACACAATGAGGTCCTGCGTAAGTGAGTGTGAAGCCTCTATTGTGGTTGTACGTAAAAATCCTTAGTGTAAGCACAATATCCTCTACTGCCTTAACTTCACCTGTGGTAGACAAAGTTGGTATTATCACCTCTTTGCAGGTATACATATATTTTATGGTGGTCAGTCGTTCGAATTTTCGATAATCGTACCTTTACATGCATTACAGTTGTGTCCAATCAATGTGAACAGCCGACGGAATGGATTGGCCCCGTAAAAATTTTCTCTATACAAATGATCTAAAGATGGCGATTTAATTTCGTTGAAACAGGTAAATATAGTGCAATTTTCTGCAATCTGTGGGAATAAACTTCTGTAATACGAACAATCGTGTTTGATTCTGAGATCACCTCCACTACAGCAGACATAGTCAGGTAATCATCATTTTTATGACTATTTACAAGTCTCCAATCGTCTTCCAAAATATTAAAAATAGACTATCTGTAGGTCTAACCCCCCCCCCCTGCGAACTATTGTATTAGGGATAGGAAAAACCGATGCCGCTATTTTAGTTATGAATAATCGGTATTTTCTTGGTACTTGTTTGGTTCATTTATAACAGGTGCCTTCATTTTTTTACCGACAAATGGGTATAAAAATGATATATCAATTTGGCACAGCAGTGGTGCTAAAACATTTTCACGAAATGGCTTTTGTACGTAGGTCTGTAGCTTCTGAAAGATTGGTATTGTCTTTGAACGATATTCGTGAAAGGACTCAACTTGCGGATCAACACATTATAAAACACGTATTTATGAACAGATTGTACCACAAACATTGACAAGTGGATTAACTCATTACTGAAATTATAACTATTGTGACGTATTTGTCCCTGGTAAATGTTATGTTTTGTCTACTATCTAAATTGTTCATTTCAGTTTTTTTAAAAAGCATTTCTTGTTTTTTTTCAAAATCAATTGTACTCAAATTCCTTCGAAAAAGTTTGCCTAAAAACAGGTTATTCATTCGAAATAATTAAAATGCTACCAATTTCACACAACACTTATTTGTCTCTCATTTCTATCAAATAAGTACAGAGGAAGGAAGTTATGGCAATAGTAACAAATTATGCATGTGCATGATATACAACGGGCTCTAGGTACCGGCTCCCAGGTTGATGCCATATTCCTCGACTTTCGAAAGGCGTTCAACTCAGTTCCGCACTGTCGCTTGCTCAAGAATGAGCGCGCTTACGGTCTATCCAATGACATATGCGGTTGGATTGAGAGTTTTCTAACAGACAGAGAGCAGTATGTCGTCCTGAATGGGGAGACTTCAACAGAAACAAGCGAACATAAGGTGTGCCCCGGAGCAGTGTGATAGGTCCGCTGCTTTTGACGATATACATAAACGATCTGGTTGATGGTATTGGCAGTAACCTTAGACTGTTTGCCGTTGATGCTGTAGTCTACAGGAAAGTAGTATCACACGAAAGTTGTGAACAAATAAATGAAGATTTGCAGAAAATAAATGCGTGGTGTAATGACTGGCAGTTATCTCTCAATATTAGTAAGTGTAACCAACTGCGTATAACAAGGCGAATATCCCCATTAATATACGAGTACAAAATAAATGCCCAGACTTTGGAAGCGGTGACATCCGTCCAGTATCTGGGTGTGACTATTCGAAATGATCTCAAATGGAGTGATCAGATTACACAAGTAACGGGCAAAGCGAACTCTAGATTGCGGTTTATTGGTAGAATCCTGAAGCGGTGCAGTCCTTCAACAAAGGAAATTGCTTACAATACGTTAGTTTGTCCAGTCTTAGAATATTGTTCGTCTTTATGGGACCCTTGCGAGTAGGGTCTCATTCAAGAGATTGATAAGTTCCAAAGAAAAGCGGCAAGATTCGTGACTGGTACACTTAGCCATCGCGAGAGCGTTACAAATCTCATAGAAACTCCGAAGTGGGACACACTTGCAGATAGACGGCGCGCTAAATGGAAGGGGCTGCTCACTAAGTACAGAAATACGATCTTCGCCGAGGCTGTAGAGTATATATTATTACCACCAACTTTCATGTCGCACAATGATCACCATTCAAAGATAAGGGAAATGAGAGCTCGTATTGAGGCTTTCAGACAGTCGTTTTTCCCTCGCGCGATCCGCGAGTGGAACAGAGGGGGGGTGGGGGGGGGGGGGGGGGAGGGGAGGGGGAACTATGACTTTGGTGTCAATAGTGCCCTCAGCCACACACCGCTTGGTGGCTAGCGGAGTATACATGTAGATGCAGAAATTAAAAACTTCACAATTCATTCGTAGTTTACAAAAACAGAAAGTACCTGATTTGCTGCATCTGCCTACACGGCAAACGTAGTACAAGAAATAAAGTTCTGCAACCTCAGTTTTCACTATTTAGCACTGACTATTGTGAAGTCCAAATAGCAATATAAGCCTCAACTACAATATGCTTTTTGAGCACGGAATAAAAAAACTTAGAATCAGTAAGACAATATTGGGGCATTTTTTTATATCATCCAAACCCTCACTAGTTTTCGAGTAAGGGGGCCAACAGGAGATGGACTAATTTTTTTAATATTTACTATTTTATTTGATACTTTGATTCTAAGCACCTTGTAACGTACAATGGAAAAGTATAAGCGAGTCTTAGCATTTTTCAATCTTTGTTCGATTATTTTTGGAACTAATGGCGATAAAAAAGAGAAAATCGGTGATTTCAGTAACCGGTTATTTTGAGCAGTTTTAACAGTCAGCTCAAACTTGAGATGAAACAAACCAGTACAGCCTGAAAAAGGTTATTTTAACGATAATTGTCATCCCTGTATGGCATGGGCGCCCTTATATGTTGTTGTTGTTGTGGTCTTCAGTCGTCAGACTGGTTTGATGCAGCTCTCCATGCTACTCTATCCTGTGCAAGCTGCTTCATTTCCCAGTCCCTACTGCAACCTACATCATTTTGAATCTGCTTAGTGTATTCATCTCTTGGTCTCCCTCTACGATTTTTACCCTCCATGCTGCCCTCCAGTACTAAATTTGTGATCCCTTGATGCCTCAGAACATGTCCTACCAACCGTTCCCTTCTTCTAGTCAAGTTGTGCCCCAAACTCCTCTTATCCCCAATTCTATTCAATACCTCCTCATTAGTTATGCTATCTACCCATCTAATCTTCAGCATTCTTCTGTAGCACCACATTTCGAAAGCTTCTATTATCTTCTTGTGTAAACTATTTATCGTCCATGTTTCACTTATATGTTAATGAGTGATAAATCACTGAAATATAGTACTAGACATGTACGAGTGGTAATTTGCCATAAGTGGGAACATGAACAAAGCAGAAATTATTTTATACGCGATGGATTACTACCTGTAATCTGTTTAGCGCACAGCAACCATTCGCTCAAAAACTAGTTGCTGTGTCGGGGCTCATAACCCACCAGCATGACAAGACAGCGCTGCAGGTAGCCTAAACGGGAACTCGTAGGGGCCACGGCAGTGAGAACCAAAATATAAGGGATATTCGGAAAGTAAGTTCCGATCTGTCAAGAAATGCAACCACTGTGAAAATCTAATAAAGCTTTGCTAATATGTGTTCGACAGTGTCCCTAGTATGACTGTCGGTTGCATCACTTCGCTGTTTTTAGTCATGAGCGCATGGCGAGAACATGAAGTTGTGTAGGATAAAGTGTCTGCCGCAAGTACGAGGTCCTGGTGAGAGATTGCGCCTGATGCTATGCAGCCCACATTACAGAACTGTCATACGGTTCCTACTTCGTGACAAATCTCAGCCGCTATCTCCAGAGGCAATGAAAATGCTCCTGCATCGTTTTCGATGGGATGTGTTTGATCACCCGCACTACAGCCCGTAATTGGCTGCCTCTCTGTTTCATCTCTGCTCAAATTAACCACTGGCCATGAAGACAACATTTTCGCAGAGAGAACGAGCAATAGATGAACGTAGAGAATTGGCGGGAAGCACAGTATGACGAGGGTATTGGAAAGTTGGTACAACGCTACGACAAATGTGTTGACTACGTAGAGCAGTGCTTAGAAGCTGTCGCTAACCGTTGCAGATAAAATATTTCTGATTTCCACTGTGGTTTCCATTTCGCGATCAATCGGAACTTACTTTCCGAATAGCTCTAGTATTAATAGATACAAGAGAGGTCACCAAACTTTCTTCACAGTGGGTAGCATAAGTGACAAAATGATGGGAGCAGACCGCGTCTTCATTCTGTGCAATACTTGAAAGTCATTACTAAAGTTCTGGGGTAAAAAACGAGGAACCAAGTTCAGAATTCCGTGTTAATCATGACTGAGTGGCATGCAACGCATAAAAAACGACAGCCAACATATGTACTTACTAGAAAAGTTATCAAAGCCGATGTTAGCAAAGAGAGTTACATATCCGAAACACACAAAGGAAACAGCAAAACAGATTGGTGAGATTTGTGACACTGACGTTTGGCTTTCAGAATATTATCAGTGTTTCGTTTGGAGTTGCTGGATATAATCAACAGAATTGCTTTCAAATGTCCATCAGTCAATCTCGTTCGTTATGCTTTATTCTTGAAAATGTTTGCTCGCAGGCATAAGCTGTTTCAAACACTGATGCTATAGCAGCGGCAAATTTCAGTTTCAGAAACTCGGCATCAGGTAAGCAGCGATAATATTCAAGTAATTTTCATTCTCTATGCTTCTCTTTCAATAAGTCATTTTCTTGCTGAACAATGAGTTCCAGCAGTACCTCGATAGGCACATCATCAAAGTTACAACCATTCGGAATCTGGAAGAGAGGAATATCACTCTCAGTTCTGTCAAGATCGGAAAATCTTTCGTAAAAATACTTCTTGAAGTCACGAATAAATTTTTCGGAAATTGAAATTGACAGCTTTGGCGACTTTGTGTTCCAAACTACAATAGCTCGCTCCGAAATGTTTTGCTCATCTTGTAGAGATCGCAGGCGAGGTTAGCCATTGGCTGAAGTTCAAGTTCAGTTCATTCAGGTGGGACGTGATGTCGATCAACAATGACAACTTTGACTGCAGTGTATCGGCTGCCTTTTTCGGTGAGAAAAACATTTGTTTCGGAGATTGTCAGAACGAAAGAGGACTTTACCGCTTTTGAGGCACCTCACAGCAATGTGATGAGCCAGTCCACACAATTCAGAATCAATTTCTTCAAGAGAAGCCTGGAAATGTGAGTGTGTCCCCGAATGAATTACGTACGGGACAAGGGGCCGTGTATGGCACCCGTCACGGTGATTTGGCAGAGTCCGTACGCAACATGACTCGAGAACAAGTCGTAGGTCCTAGGGTACAATGTTATTCAACTCCGTATGTCGGGATGCCGGCGACGGGCGAAACTTAGAGATGGAGCTCTTGACTTGCTGAAGTGGTAAGGAAGCTTCTTAAGGTGGGTGGCCACGTGTGAGTAGTTCACCACACACGAAGTGTGCTGCATAAGATCCATTGTCAGGTTTCAAAGTTTCTCGTAGCTCTAGCAAGACCAACAGGAGCTCAGAAACGTCTCCTGTTACCTTCGTTTTATCCAGTGAAGTCAGGTACCGTCGGCACGCTGGATGAACGGTTGTCGCCTTCATCTAGACTGTTGCAATCATTTTCAAACCTCAAACATCGCTTAGCACTGACTACAGAAATGCGTAGCTCATGAGAAGCTGAATCTCTTTAATTCCCTAAATATCGTAATTGTTCTAGGTGGAGTTCTGATAGCACTTACGGAATGACGAGAATTCCGTCCGCTGATTGCGTGCGGTATTTTCACAACTATCACCCGCAATGTTCGATGGATTGTCTCCGCCAGTACATCAGGTCTGCCTGGTCCCGATTTAGATATGAGTGTCTCTTCGTGCTTCCACTTCATAATCACATAACCAACAGTTGACAGCTGAATGCACCTGATGCATTCTTTACTCGCGTGACGACTGTGAGTAGCCTACGTTCGAAGTGGCAGAGCTTCGCTGACCCACCCACTCCGCTTCCCTACTGCCAACGCAATACTCCGTGCCTCCTTTTATATGTACCGGCTGGTCCGCGGTTAGTGACATCTAGTGGTCAATTAAAGGTGTGGGAGTACTCTCCTCGCTCAGGAAATCGTTCATTAATAAATTCAAATTTCTATGTTAATTCTGGTCTCAGTGGCTTCATATAACTGAATTGCCCTAACCACTGTTTTCTTTTCTGAAGTCTATCACCCATATACAGTGTAACATCACAAGTGCTCTACCATACTTTTATGTATTATGTACTTGGTATCGTGGAGTCGGGGGGGGGGGGGGGGGAGGGGGTAGAACGACATGTTCGTGTGGTGGTACGATTTAGTTAGGATCGTAAATGACTACTCACGTGAAATGTTGCAGAGAGTAAGCTTCTGGAGATGGGTGCCCGCCCGAAACAGGTTTGGCGAAAACAAGTCCCGCGGACACGTTTCCGTCAGCAGTGCGTCACATCTGTCTCAGCGTCCCAGTTCCCTTCCACGCGGTACTGTGTCCCAGCGCATAGCTCCACAAACTTCTTCCTTGATATTGTGTCACTACTCAATAGAATTACAATGTTGTCCTTTTAATGCAGACTAGATTATGGGTCGCTGCTTTATTCGGTAAATGGTGTGATATGTAAGTATGTTTTTTTTTCTTTAATCGTATTTTTGTGTCGTTCACAGATGTAAACATCTAATAATGCACTTCTGACCAAAAATCGATTCTGGTAGCTAGAGTTACACCTTTTCGTCAGTCCAGCCTTTTGAGTTCTAGTGGTGATATTACGATAGGAGCTTTCACCTCTAACACATAATTCTTTAGAAGTCAAATACCAGTTTTCATAGATTTAGTTTTAAAGATGGTTTAATATGACGACAATTTTCATAACAATTTTGATCCTCTACTTCAATCCCTTAGGGGTTGTATTTCGAAAAAGCATAAAAAGCGTAATTTTTATTTCCAGATGAGAAGCCATATACAAATTTACAGAGATTTAGTTTCAAACATGCTTTCATAATGAAATGTTTTCATAAATAATTTCAACCCTTTTTCACCCCCTTGGACTTCGGATTTCTAAAAACACTGACACATGTATTTTTTAAATTTTTAACCGAGAAGTCAAATAGCGTTTTTCGTAGATGTATCTTTAAAATACTTTAGTAGTTCTTTAACAACGGTTTATTTAAAATAACTTTCAGCCACAATTCGGCCCCACAGGGGCTAAATTTTCTAAAATGCCGAAACAAGTATTTACTTATTTCTGACCAAGAAACAAAATTTCAAGTTTCTATCCGCAGCGGTTTGGGCTGTGTGACGATGAATCAGCCAGTCAGAACATTTTGTTTTATATACTGAGATAGATTTCTTTGGTGCGTCACTCACTTTTTGCATCCAACAAAACAGAATTATTTCATTTCACGCATTGTACCTTTCCCTAGTTTCCACAACTATTCTTCACTTTCATCTTCATTTATCTCAACTCACATTCCGTACTAGTGTGTTGGAAATGCGCTCTCTATTCTATGAACAGTTGAAAAGAAACGCAAGATAGTTCCATTTTAATCATGTAAAAAATTGTATTTTAAACTGTTTCGAGTCTACAAGTAAATCGAAACTGTAGTTTTCAGACATCATCTACTGAAGATGACTTTAATATAAAATGCAAAACGCATCTAGAAAACAAATATTATACTGCAAGAAAATAGGCGTATTAAAGTTAATAAAACAGGATACATGTGAATAGGAACCGCGCTCCTAGGATATATATACAGAGTGTCCTATTTATCTTGACCACCCTAAATAACTATTTGGCCAGATGCAAATTACAAAATGTTGCAAATAAATGTTCTTTAGCCGTCAGGAGGACATCAATCAGTATGATTGCCTTCGTTGTAGCTTTGCTTTTTTACAAAGATATGAACATCGGTATGACCTTTTTAAGTGGCACACTGAACTTTTTATTCGGTAATTCATTCCTCTCCTAAAGATCTATTGAAATATGTGTCTCAGTGTACCATTCACTGAAACACAACGTTATTAATTACATAACACAACATTGACGTTGACGCTCCCAGCACGTAAGTGCAGGTACTCGGGGTAATGGAACACATCCACGCGCTGACGTTGACAGAGGACAAAGGTAAACATAAGTAGAGTGCACACCCGTCATTCCGTCAACCATCGTCAGTTGAAGAGTTGTGTGAGCAGAATGTACACCAACGAAAAGAAGGTGGAAATGATACTCGTCTATGGAGAATGTAAGTTAGCAGAACAGTAACTGCAATACTGTTTTCTTATGTACTGGTACATTTAGTACAATAGTTTAGTCGTTTTAAATACTGTTCTGTAGAGTAGGCATACAGTAAAGGCTGTCCTTCCTAGAAACTACATAGATATAACGTTTCTCTTATTGTTGTTGTTGTTGTTGTTGAAGGTAGCCGAAATGCTATGCATGCAGCGGAACAGTACAGAGAACGATATTCTTAGAAGAACCCACCTTCCCGACGAACGTTTTCTCGTCTTGGTGCGACACTTCAGTAAAGAAGAAGTTTCAACTCACGACAACGCAATCGTCGTAGCACTCGCACAGACGAAGCTGCCGAAGTTACTGTTCTCGCTTCCGTTGCTATGAATCCGCATGTGACCACACGACAGCTTGAACAAGAGATTGGCATTCCTAAAACCAGTGTACATCGTATTCTTACACGTCACCGGTTCCATCCTTACCATGTACACCTACATCAAAAGCTGCATGGGAATGATTTCCAGAATCGTGTATAGCAAATCCTCGCCAACCCGAACTTCTTCTCCAATGTTCTATTCACGAGTGAATACAAGGAACATGCATTATTGGTCCAGCGACAACCCACGATGGCTTAGATAGGCGGAACATCATCATCAATGGAGAGTTAACGTCTGGTGTGGGATGCTTGGTACTACAATTATTGGCCCTTATTTCATGAATGTTAGTCTAAATGGCACAGCGTATGCCAGATTCCTCACTTCCTCAGACGAATTCTTCCTCCTCTTCTGGATGAAGTGCTGCAAAGAATCAGAATGCTTATGTGGTACCAACACGATGGACGTCCAGCACATCGCCTTGCGTGCACGTCGTGTTCTGAACCGAAGGTACCGAAGGTATCCCGACAGACGGATTGGTCGAGGAGGAACAGTTACTTGGCCTGCTGGGTCTCCTGATTTAAATCCTCTTGTCTTTTATCTTTGGGCATGCTTTAAAGACGTTGTCTATCGCTATATTTCAACAACTCCAGAGGACATGCAGGAACGTATCGTGCTTGCTTGTAATTCTCTTCTGCAGGCAACACTGTAAGCAGTAAATAATTCTTTCATTCGACGAGTGCAGCATTCTATCGGTGTCCAGGGTCACCACTTGGAGCACCTTTGAATTTCTCCTCCTGGGCGATGATACAAGAGAGTCAAAGTCAGTTTAGTGTTATGTTTTTACTTGGTTCTCATTCGTTTTCTGACAACTCCAGCGAGTGGACGAGTTATTGATCCCAGGCTCAGTGTTGTGTTCTGTAATTAATAAATTTGTGTTACAGTGAATGGTAACTGTGATACATTTCCGAATAAAAAATACAGGGTGCCATTTAAAAAAAATCGTACCTCTGTTCATATCTTTGTGAAAAACAAAGCTACAACAAAGGCAATCATGCTGTTTGATGTCCACCTGACAGCTAAAGAACATTTGCATGAAACATTTTGTAATATTTTGCGTTTGGACAAACAGTTATTTAGGGTGGTCAAGATAAATGGGACACCCTGTATAAGCTTATTTCGGCTTTATTGCCTTCATCAGTACCTCTGCAAACAATCGCATTTTCAACCAACCCACCTTCTTTACACACCTCAAAAGTGAAAAGCACTAAGTTAATAATATTGAAAAGGCACTAAAACTCCTATACAAATTGCAAAATGTCAGATCATGAATATTTTAGAGGAATTTGAAATATACATACACGACAAGGATTATGCCTACGATATACTTAATGAACAAGCCGATTTAATGTACATACAGTTTTTAAAAAATGTTATTGACATTTTTTATAGAACAATGGATAACCAAAACACCAGAAATTACGAGTCCATCAATACGAGTTCCGTACATACACGACCCACAACAAGATAAATGGCTTTGAGTAGACACTTAGCTGTCAAACTGGAATTCCTACAACTGTTACATAGTAAAAAACTTATTGTAATTCATGTGCGACAGCAGATTATAGAACAACTTTAAAACGTTGCTGAAAATAATATTACAACCAACAATTACAGACAGCAATAATGGTTTACTCAAAGTTGTCGTATGTCCATCTACAACGTCAGGACGTGCGTATAACATCAAATGTAAAAAAAACCTTTTATAAATTATATATTATATAAATTATAAATAAATGTGATTGTTTGGAGATGTACTGATGAAAGCAATAAATCCGAAATAAGCCGATATATTAAAATAACATGTTAAGAAGCATACTGCTATTTCCCTGCAGAATACTTTAGCTGACCACAAAAATTTATTTTCACTACAGGATCTCAAAACCCAAGATAGGCAAAAAAATCTATGAAAGAAATCAAAGAATCGAAAATGGCACGAGAGAGCGAATTTCCACCAAGAATCTTCGGCCCAAGGAGAATTACTTTCGCAGAAGATCTTTAGTTCTCAGAGATTTTTTTTCTTCCTACTGATTCATTCTGCAAGGAAAAATTCCGACAAGAGAATCAGCTAGAAATACTAAACTTCAACCGAAGATCGTTTTTTGGCGAGTGTAAAGAGGATCTGAACCGGGTGAAAGAGCTCCCCAGCCTAATAACAATAATAATAGTCCATAATGTACATAATATAAAAATGGATGTATGTATGTGCTTATGTTCCTCATCTCCTCCTAAACCACTGGACCGATTTCAACCGAACTCGGTACACATATCCCTTACTACCCCTTATTAACAACGTACCTATCACAGTTCAAGAAATACGACGTCGTGAACAATAAGATGCGTGAAAAACTGCCGCTTCGTGAATGACGTTTAAAAATTTATTACTTACTTTCTACTAACTTTATTCGCAACATATTTCGCAGACACTATCCACATGTGCCGCTGGATGCAACCACATAAACATATCATTGTACCATACATACATACACACTGAGATGAGTGAAAAAATGCCGTTCATGCATGAAGTTTTAATACATTTATTCTTTACTACTAAGACACTCCGACAGTCGAGTCGACCTAAAGAAATCCCTAATAAGTGGCAGAGGTTTTGACCGCCTTTAACTGCAAGGTATAAAGGGCTGTAGGCGAAAACAACAGCTGTGTATAGAACTACGAGGAGGAGTTGCCAAATATTCGTTCACAAGATCGCGCTTTAGACACTCGAAGCAGCTGCGCCCATCGTGCAAAACTGCCAGAGATCTATATAGGAGTGTTTCGTAATTTCAAAGATGCTTTCACGAATTTACAGCAATGACATTTTTTTATATTACGCTATAAACACAATTTATTTTTCCGTTTGTAATGGAAAATCGGCAAGACGAAAATCCGCGTGATGCCAGATTTGTCAGCTAGTAATAATAATAAACAATAATATTAAGGACACTTCTCACAATGAACAGAAGCTCAGGGTTTGAATCCCTCCGCTTCTCTGAGTCCTGGTCTGGAGCAAATTTTCATCTGGTGCTACATACTCATTACATTGCAGATTAGCATATGTGGAAGGTTTGCACTGACATCATTACATGTCATCGCTCTTCATTTCCCAGCGATCTATTCACTTCATTTCAAAACATTTAGTTCATTTCGTACACGACAAAAAAACGTCCACCTCCGGTAGCTGAGTGGTCAGCGCGACAGAATGTCAATCCTAAGGGCCCGGGTTCGATTCCCCGCTGGGTCGGAGATTTTCTCCGCTCAGACACTGTGTGTTGTGTTGTCCCAATCATCATCATTTCACCCCCATCGACGCGCAATTCGCCGAAGCGGCGTCAAACCGAAGGACTTGCACCCGGCGAGCAGTCTACCCAAGGGGAGGCCCTAGTCACGCGACATTTATCGCTAAGAACGTTTAACACGAAGTCGAGGGGAAAGGAATATTTAAATAGTACATCGAAATGTTATTACGAAACAACAATTTTACCTTCTATACATATTGTAGATTAAAGTTCCCTGCTACAATTTATGTCTGTATATGAAACTTAATCTCAGGAACTACAGTAGGAATTCTGATATGACTTTCATTAATTAATAGGCCGGTTCACAGCAAAGTTTGTGTGCGTAATTTGTTACCGCTAAGACGGGTCGTGGTATGTAAACATACTTACTGTTACCCGTGGGCCGGTTGGAGTGGCCGAGCGGTTCTCGGCGCTACAGTCTGCAACCGCGCGACCGCTGCGGTCGCAGGTTCGAATCCTGCCTCGCGCATGGATGTGTGTGATGCCCTTAGGTTCGTTAGGTTTAAGTAATTCTAAGTTGTAGGGGACTGGTGACCTGAGAAGTTGAGTCCTATAGTGCTCAGAGCCATTTGAGCCATTTTGTTACCCGTGCGTATACAGGCAGGCAGAAAAATCTGTTGTTGTTTTTTGTAGTGTCTCTTCATTATCGAAGGTCCGACTATTTGTTCGATTTAGTCCAAAGATTCTCATCTCGCTACTGCAATGCAAATCTGAGCTATGATGTTTCGCTTTTATAATGTGGTGGCGACAGAATCCGCAATTTTGATTTCATTGCCAAATCCGTTCGTACTCGTCTACATTGATCGATGTGTTGAGGTTTGAACGATCTCCAACATGCGTTAGTCTGTCACGATCGGCGCCCAACTCACGTCATCATCGAGCGAAAAAAATTAATCCATTGATACTGCACCACAATGCAGTGATGTAGAAACATTCTCGATTTCTCTGTCATTGCATACAAAGAAAAATTAAAGGTCACTTGTCTAAAAAAATAAAAACTCGAAAC
The DNA here is from genome assembly GCF_023897955.1 of Schistocerca gregaria. NCBI lineage: Eukaryota > Metazoa > Arthropoda > Insecta > Orthoptera > Acrididae > Schistocerca > Schistocerca gregaria. The sequence goes on along the minus strand of NC_064928.1, from coordinate 67,471,097 downwards.
AGTTTTAACACAAAATTCACTGATTTCGACGCACGTGTCACGTATTCGAAGCCTGGCAGAAGTTTTTGAGAGTTGCAGCAACGAAAGACTAACGACAACACAGCAGGAACAGAAAGCATGTTTTACATCCACATCTACACCTACATTTACATGGATACTTTGCAAATCACATTTAAGTGCCTGCCAGAGGGTTCATCGAACCACCTCACAATTCTCTAGTGTTCCAATCTCATACAGCGCTCGGAAAGAACGAACACCTGTATATTTCCGTAACAGCTCTGATTTGCCTTATTTTATGTTTGTGATAGTCTTTCTGTGTAGGTCAGTGTCAACAAAATATTTTCGCATTCAGAGGAGGAAGTTGGTGATTGAAACTTCGTGAGAAGATTCTGCCGCAACGAGTAACTCCTTTGTTTTAATGATGTCCACTCCAAATCCTGTATCACTTCAGTGACGCTCTCTCCTCTATTTCGAGATAATAGAAAATGTGCTAACCTTCTTTGAACTCCTTCGATGTACTCCGAGAATCCTACCTGGTAAGAATCCCACACCGTGCAACAGTATTCTAAAAGAGGCAGTCTCCTTAGTAGATATGTCACATTTTGTTAGTGTTCCGCCAATAAAACACTGTCTTTGGTTCGCCTTCCGCACAACATTTTCAGTGTGTTCTTTGCAATTTAAGTTGTTCGGAATTGTAATTCCTAGGTATTTAGTTAAATTTACGGCCTTTAAATTTGACTGATTTATCGTGTAACCGATGTTTAACGGATTCCTTTTAGCACTCATGTGGATGACCTCACACTTTTCGTTATTTAGGGTCAATTTCCAATTTTCGCACCATACAGATATCTTTTCTAAATCGTGTTACAATTTGTTTTGATATTCCGACGACTTTATTAGTCGATAAACGACAGCGTCATCTGAAAACAGTCTAAGAGAGCTGCTCAGATTGTCTCCCAAATCATTTGTATAGATACAGAAAGAAAAGGGCCTATAAGACTACATTGGGGAACGCCAGAAATCACTTCCGTTTTACTCGATGACTTTCCGTCAGTTACTACGAACTGTGACCTCTCTGACAGGAAAACACGAATCCAGTCACATAACTGACAAGATATTCCAATTTCACTTCAAGCCGCTTGTTGGTACAGTGTCAAAAGTGTTCTGGAAATCGAGAAATATGGATTCGATCTCAAATCCCTTGTCAATAGCACTCAACAGTTCATGCGAATAAAGAGTTTGTTGTGTTTCACAAGAGCGATGTTTTTGAAATCCATGTTGAGTGTCTGTTAATAGACGGTCTTCTTCGAGGTAATTCATAATGTTCGAACACAATATATGCTCCAAAATCCTGCTGCATATAGATGTTAACGGTATGGTCCTGAAATTTAGTGGGTTATTCCTACCACCTCCTATTATTACGTTGTGAACACTGTTCGCACTGACGAAGACATGTCATCTATAAAACTGGAACATGTCGTGACTGCAGAAAGCTGCTATACTCGTTCGTCCGAGAAGCGAGATCTTTTTTTGTTGTGCGTTCATTGACTCGTGTTACAAGGAAAAAAAAGAGATGTAAGCATTGCGTTCGTCGGCCCCGCAGTGTTATATCGTGTTAAGGGGACATTGTATTCCCTACGCCGCCAATGTTAAATTACCGAATTTTGTGACCCATTATCTTGGAAAGTTTTTAGGACACCAACTTACAATTTTCCATAATTATTGAATGCACCTTCCTAGATACATTGAACTAAAATTATTACTAAAATTGTATTGTGGGGCACATTATCTTTCCTTTTCAAACACTCAATTTTTGACAGAATTTTTGTAAATAAATGAACAAAAAAACAAAACAACTAAGGATATTTTAATTATTCTAGTTCCATATGTGTTGAATATCACACTTTGCATGCTGTGAAAACGTCCTGTCTCTACCATCAGTACTTTTAGAAAACGGATCATTTATTGCAGAAATGTAGTTCATAGATTTTGAGGTTTAAACCTTTTTTTATTACAAATTCTTATACAGACTTACATTTCTGCGTCTTTTATGCACCAGAATCGCCCTGGTCCACAGCCTGTGTCTTCCTCAGCGTCACAACAGCCCAGTGCTTGCCTCCTCCTTTCCTTTCTTGCTTTTTTTTGTCATTTGCTGAGCAGCCAACTCTGCTTCACGTACACGAAGCTCATCCAGTTCCTGCAGTCCTTTAGCTGTGTTCTGTCCAAACCTTACCCCTAACTTATCCAGAACCTTAACAGTTATTATAACATTAGACACTACTAACTTTAGAGTCATTAGGCCAACAAATACATTTTTAGGCACACGGCACCATACAACATTATTGAAGGACTCATTCACATTCTGGGTCTTCCCACTTGTTTAGTAGCTCAGGATTTTCCAAATTTCTGCAAGTAGATTTGATTGCCTCTATTACTGCCAAAGAAAGAGAATGTTTAAGTGCAAATTCATGCAGGGTGTCAGAAAATTCAGTTTTACACGAAGTGTTTCGTGGAGGTGGACACAAAGCATGACATGGCTTTTCATCGGTTGATATTCGATGAAAGAAAGTCTCACACAGCTGTTACCTATAAATTTGCGTTTCTTGAAATTACTTTTACGCTTACTCATTTCATTTACGAATAAAAATCAATAGAAGTAACCTTACTACAAAAATAGCAGAAAATCACACTATTTTTAAAAAAACTAGTATCAGAAACAAAGGACTGATTTGTTTATTCGTAACGCCAATTTCTGAGACGTAGCAGTGGACACAAAACAAAGCAATTCAAGCCTTCTAGACTGTGTTGTTCCCAAGATATGGATGCTCAACAGTGGCAGCATACGCGTGGCCGAGAAATTTGACAGTCACACGTCAACATTCAAAATATTACTTGAAGGTCTCACATTTGTATGATATTAATGTATTATATACTAAAATGTTCAGGAAAGTCCATAGTACATTGTTGTTGTTGTTGTGCTCTTCAGTCCTGAACCTCGTTTGATGCAGCTCTCCATGCTACTCTATCCTGTGCAAGATTCTTCATCTCCCAGTACCTACTGCAGCCTACATCCTTCTGAATCTGCTTAGTGTATTCATCTCTTGGTCTCCCTCTACGATTTTTACCCTCCACGCTGCCATCCAATACTAAATAAGTGATCCCTTGATGCCTTAGAACATGTCCTACCAATCGATTCCTTCTTCTAGTCAAGTTGTGCCACAAACTCTTCTCCTCCCCAGTTCTGTTCAATACCTCCTCGTTAGTTATGTGATCTACCCATCTTCAAGATTCTTCTGTAACACGACATTTCGAAAGCTTCTATCCTCTTCTTGTCTAAACTATTTATCGTTCATGCCTTGCAAGGTTCGCAGGAGAGCTTCTGTAAAGTTTGGAAGGTAGGAGACGGATACTGGCAGAAGTAAAGCTGTGAGTACCGGGCGTGAGTCGTGCTTCGGTAGCTCAGATGGTAGAGCACTTGCCCGCGAAAGGCAAAGGTCCCGAGTTCGAGTCTCGGTCGGGCACACAGTTTTAATCTGCCAGGAAGTTTCATTTCAGATTGTTGTTTTAAACACTTACATCTGATAACTGCGAAAGTTCGTTCCTAAGGAGCGCATATTATACAGAAATGTTTATACAACATCTGTAGGCCGGCCGTGTGGCTGTGCGGTTCTAGGCGCCTCAGTTTGGAAACGCGCGACCGCTTCGGTCGCAGGTTCGAATCCTGCCTCGGGCATGGATGTGCGTGATGTCCTTAGGTTAGTTAGGTTTAAGTAGTTCTAGGTTGTAGGGGATTGATGACCTCAGAAGTTAAGTCCCATAGTGCTCAGAGCCATTTGAATCTTTTTTTTTTTTTGTTTAAACAACTTCTGTAAACATGAGTAAGCTCTATATTGTGGGACATGAATTTCTGGTAAAGATGTGAAAGAAATCACTTAAAAAGCTGCCACATTTAGATAAATATTTTCACAAACAAACAAGTTATTCAAATGGTGATCAGTGATCGAATGCCACAGCTCCGCCTGTTTCTGTGCATCTTCCAATGACGCTGTAATTTCATGTCGCTCGACTTCTCTCGCGTGCTGTGTCTGCCAGGCACTGCGGCAGCAGAAGGCTCCACTTCACCTCCTCTGGGACCAAGTCCACCGGACATCCGGCCTCCTTCGAAGCAGCGGAACCGCTAATGAACACGCGCTAATCCTCGGACGGACGCTGTAGACTTTCGTCCACTCTCCAAAACTTTCTACGAAACAGGTCAGCGTCGTGGTAGAAAGCGACTGTCATATGCAGCAAAATTCATATATGCATATGGTATTTCCTCTGGTTTTCTGCGAATATGAACTACGGCATCATTTCATTTGTATTCCAGTTATCACGTGGCTCTATTGTCCCAATTCTTTTACCTTTCTTAATTTTAACTAGTTAAGAAGTGAATCTAGAACTGGTAGTTGGCTTGAGTTGCACGTTATTATCACCCTTAGCATCTCTTTATGAACGTATTATGTTTTTCCTTCCGTTCTGCAGAGGATTTCTTGACAGTTTTCTGTTGAAGCTTCACCATAAATCTCTACTTCGTTACCAGTGTTCTAAAGGCTAGATAGTTTATAGTGATTTCTTTGCTGATGTTTACGTCTCTTAGATCTTCGCCACTTTCTCCTAACCATCTGATTTCGACCTTCCAAATTAATCGTGTTGAGCAGTTTTTTATGATTCTTTGGCTGCCCGTGCTACAAATTGGCCATGGAATAAATAATTTCAAGTTCGTATTCCGTACGGTTTTAGTGATACTATCTATTTCTTTGTAGACGTCGGAAGTTCTCGTCTTTATCCACATTACAAGGGCGTCCATTAAGCTTTGCAACTCATACTTTTCTCAACCTTCAAAATGGCGTCTGTACGAGAGGCGCGTTCCAAGCAGACAGCTGTCACTGAGTTTCTTTTGGAGGAAAACGAGAGCATCGCAGTTATTCGTAGGCGGTTGCAGAATATTTACGGACGCCTGGTAGTGAACAAAAGCACGATGAGTCGTCGTGCGAGGAGTGTGTCATCGTGGCAACGAGGTCGCGCAAACCTGTCCCATCTCCCGCGGGCCGGCCGGCCGTACACAGCTGTGACTCGTGCAACGTGATCGACGGAACACAATTAGACACCTCGGTGGCGCATCTGTACGTCTCTGTATGTAGTGCTGGCACACTCGTCCACCAGTTGGGTTACTCATATGTGTGTGCCCCATCGGTTCCTCGCTGCCTAACGGAAGACCATAACGAGCAACGAAGAACTATATGTGTGGAATTACTTGCGCGTTACGAGGCCGATTGTGACAATTTTTTGTCGAACAACGTCAAAGGCGATGGAACATGGGTTCATCACTTCGAACCGGAAACAAAACGGCAATCTCTGGAATGACGCTGCACCATCTCACTTCCGAAGAAAAAGTTCAGAGCTGCACACTTTGCCGGTTATGTCATTGCGACCGTCTTTTATGGCTCTCGAGGCGTTATTTTGTTTGAATTCCTCCCTTACGGTGCAACGATCACCTCAGACTTGTACTGTGCTTCCCTCAGGAAATGGACACACCAGTTCCTGTCAGATCAGCGAAGTTAAGCACTGTCGGGTGTAGCCGACATTTGGACAGGTGACCATCTGGGACGCCATGTGCCGTTGCCTTTTTTCGGGGTGCCCTCAACCTCGTGATGCCAACTGAGGAGCTACGACCGAATAGTAGCGGCTCCGGTCACAGAAAACCATCATAACGGCCAGGAGAGCGGTGTGCTGCCCCCCTGCCCCTCCTACCCGCAACCTCATCTGAGGATGACACGGCGGTCGGATGGACCCGACGGGCCACTCGTGGCCTGAAGACGGAGTGCTCTCCTAGAAAATTGAAGAAACGACTTCAGTGTGTTCGTCGCCACAAAAACGTAACCAATTTTTCCTTCTCCTTGACAAGGCCCCAGACAAGTCTACGCGCCCGGGAGGATCTCACAAAACTTCATTGGACTGTTCTTCCTCATCTACCGTACAGCCCAGATCTCACATCTTCCGTAAGGTCTACAGCCAATGGATACCGCAGATGTTGAATGGGCAACAAAAAGTGGATGGCTATTTCCCTGACAAATCTGAAGCGTTTCAGTGTTGGAAGGAACATCTTCCTTGAGCAGATTGTTGCAGACGACAAAAGCTGGTGCCACCCCTGGGAATAGATGTGGAAGGTGCAAGCTCACGACCAGCCATCTCGTCACCGTGTTGTTTGATTACCGAGGATTGTTCTGTTGTGTTGGCAGAGGAGCCAGCACCGTGTTACTAGTGGAGGCCGAAATGCACGCGTTTTAGCTCACGCAGGCTGGCGTGAGTAGTGAAGAACTATACTGACGTGAGGTCTGGAACATGACAAGGATTTAGAATTCAGAAAGCGGACGGAATTAGTTTGATACTTAACTTTAATCCATTAATGATGAACGTCGCTCTTGTCGGTGCATGAATCACAATATTATCTGTTCAGTATAATAGTAACTGAATATGGCGGCTTGCTAGGTCGTAGCAAATAACGTAGCTGAAGGCTATCCTAAACTGTCGTCTCTGCAAATGAGCGCGTATGTAGACAGTGAACTATCGCTAGCAAAGTCGGCTGTACAACTGGGGCGAGTGCTAGGAAGTCTCTCTAGACGTGTCGTGTGGCGGCGCTCGGCCTGCAATCGCTGATAGTGGTGACACGCAGGTCCGACGTATACTACCGGACCGCGGCCGATTTAAAGGCTACCACCTAGCAAGTGTGGTGTCTGGCGGTGACACCACATATTCCTTACTGATCTCTAGGAACCTGGTGTCTGCTTCACTGGGAACTGTTGTGCGCAACGCTGGAGAAATTACGGTGTGCAACTAAGGCGAAGCGTTTGGGAACTATGTGTGACAGCGACTGGTGCTGCTTCATGATAACGGAAGGCTTCGCGCGGAAGACAACCAACTCAAATGGGAGCCACTGGAGCACCCGCCCTATGGTATTGCAAAACAGTTAAGATCGCTAGACGCTAGGAAGGCATCTGGTCCAGACGGTATCTCCGTAAGATTTTGTGTTGACTATGCTAAAATTCTACCACGATTCTTATCCATCATCTATCAGAGATCACTGGAACAGCGGATAGTTCCACGGGAATGGAAGAAGGCGCAGGTCACAGCAATCTATAAAAAGGGGAGAAAATCGGATGCACATAATTACCGGCCAGTTTCACTGACATCGATTTGTTGTAGAATCATGGAATATATTTTGTGTTCAGATATAATGAGACTGCTAGACTCTGAGAAGCTCATCTGCAGAAACCAGCACGGTTTTAGGAAACAGCGGTCATGCGAGACACAACTGGCCCTCTTTGTGCGTGATACACAACAGGCTGCTCTAGATACCGGCTCCCAGGTTGATGCCATATTCCTCGACTTCCGAAAGGCGTTCGACTCAGTTCCGCACTGTCGCTTGCTCCAAAAAGTACGCGCTTACGGTCTATCCGATGACTGTGCGGTTGGGTAGAAAGTTTTCTAACAGACAGGGAGCAGTATGTCGTCCTGAATGGGGAGAATTCAACAGAAACAAGCGAACATCAGGTGTGCCCCGCAGCAGTGTGATAGGTCCGCTGCTTTTTACGATTTACATAAACGGTCTGGTTGATGGTATTGACAGTGGCATTAGACTGTTTGCCGATGATGCTGTAGTCTACAGGAAAGTAGTATCACACGAAAGTTGTGAACAAATCAAAGAGGATTTGCAGAAAATAAATGCGTGGTGTAGTGACTGGCAGTTATCTCTTAATATTAGTAAGTGTAACCTACAGGGTATAACAAGGCGAAAATCCCCATTAATGTACGAGTACAAAATAAATGCCCAGCCTTTGGAAGCGGCAACATCCGTCAAATATCTGGGTGTGACTATTCGAATAGATGTCAAATGGAGTGATCAAATTACACAAGTATCGGGCAAAGCGACCTCTAGATTGCGATCCTGAAGCGATGCAGTCCTACAACAAAGGAAATTACTTACAATACGTTAGTTTGTCCAGTCTTAGAGTATTGTTCGTCTGTATGGGACCCTTACCAGTTGGGTCTAATTCAAGAGATAGAAAAGGTCCACAGAAGAGCGGCAAGATTCGTGGTTGGTACATTTAGCCATCGCGATAGCGTTACAGATCTCATAGAAAGTTTGAAGTGGCACACACTTGCAGATAGACGGCGCGCTAAACGGAAGGAGGTGGTCACTAAGTTCCGAAATCCGATCTTCGCCGAAGATGTAGAGCATATATTATTATCACCAACTTCAAAATCGCGTCGTGATCACCATTCAAAGATAAGGGAAATTAGAGCTCGTACTGCGGCGTTCATACAGTCGTTTTTCCGCATCATCAGGCATCTATATCTACATCTACATATATACTCCGCAAGTCACAGTACGGTGCGTGGCGGAGGGTACCTTGTCCCACTGCTACTCGTTTCCTTTCCAGTTCCACTCGCAGGCGGAGCAAGGAAAAAACAACTATCTGTATGCCTCTGTACCAGACCATATTTCCCTTGCCTTATCTAGGTGGTCCTTACCCGGAATGTATGCTGGTGATAGAATCGTTCTGCAGTCAGCCTCAAATACCGGTTCCCTAAATTTTCTCAATAGTGATCCTCGAAAAGAACGCCACCTTCCCTCCACTGATCACCTTTGATTTCTCGAAGTATGTCCGCAACACTTGCGAGTTGCTGTATCAAGCTGCCTCCAAATTGCTTCGATGTCTTTCTTTAATCCAAAGCGGTGCGGATCCCTAACACTCGGTCAGAAGAACAGGCCGCACTGGCCTCCTATGTGTGGCCTCCTTTACAGGTGAGCCACAAATACTCTCAATAAACCTAAGTCGACCGTTCGCGTTGCCTACCATAGTCCTCACACGCTCGTTTCATTCCAATCTCTTTGCAACATTGCTCTCAGATATTTAAAAGATACGACTGTTTCAAGCAGGGCACAACTAATGCTGTATGCCAGTCATCGCCTTTGGTGCCTTAGGGCCTTCAAAGATCGGCCACGGTATTTCACCAAATCCCTATTTTCAAGCTGGTGGGGTGATTGGCTCAGTCCTCACGGCGATTTTACCTGAGTGGCATACCGATTCTGAATTGTACTGCCTATGAACGGAAACTTCTTGATCGCCCCTCATACATTGCCAAACATTTTACGTCGACAAATTCTATGAAAGTGACTCCAATTTTCTTGTTGTTATTGTTGTTGTGGTCTTCAGTCCTGAGACCGGTTTGATGCAGCTCTCCATGCTATTCTATCCTGTGCAACCTTCTCCATCTCCCAGTATTTACTGCAACCTACATCCGTCTGAATCTGCTTAGTGTATTCATCTCTTGGTCTCGCTCTACGATTTTTACCTTCCACGCTGCCCTCCAATGCTAAATTTGTGATCCCCTGATGCCTCACAATATGTCCTATCAACCGATCTCTTCTTCTTGTCAAGTTGTGCCACAGGCTCCTCTTCTCCCCAATTCTATTCAATACCTCCTCATTAGTTATGTGATCTACCCATCTAATCTTCACCATTCTTCTATTCTATTCTTGTCCAAACTATTTATCGCCCATGTTTTACTTCCATACATGGCTACACTCCATACAAATACTTTCAGTAGCTACTTCGTGACACTTAAATCTATACTCGATGTTAGCAGATTTCTCTTCTTCAGAAACGCTTTCCTTGCCATTGCCAGTCTACATTTTATAACCTCTCTACTTCGACCATCATCAGTTATTTTGCTCCCCAAATAACAAGGTGTCCAAGTACAGTGTCAGCTCCGCCTCTCTGGCGCCTTTACCTTTCCAAAAGCCACACCGATCGACAGAGAATATTCCTCAACTTTCCCTACAATACGGCATAACTCTTTATTGGACCCCTGAATCCTTTTAGTGAGACAGAACGATGTAACGCCAATTTGTAAATAAGCTCAATTGTGGGGCTGTATACATGTTATAACGCAATGTGGTCTGTGTTGCAGATGGTAGCGGTGCTGGCACTGTTTGTGTTGGCCACAGTGGGCGCGTCGATGTCGGGAGCAGACCGCGCCCCCTCGGACCACGCCCCTTCGGACCACTCCCCCTCGGGCCACGCCCCCTCCCTCGAGCCCGCCGACGGGCGTCGCGGCCTCCGCGCCTTCCGCATCCCCACGCCTTACCGGCCGCTGGTGCACATCCGTCCAGAGGCTGCACAAGACGTAGCGCCGCCGCCTCCGGAGGCGGAGCGCAGGCGGGACGGTGGCGGCGGGGCCACGGCGGCGCAGCTGCTGACCGGGGGCGGCTGCCGCCAGGGCGAGAAGTGCGACACCACGCCGCAGCACACGCAGGTAGGAACAACTAGAGCACTGCTCCACTCACCTCTACCATACATTCCCACCAGTCCTCCTCTACCAATATCAGGTAGCCACTAACCAGCGGCAAAATACTCCTTTCGGAGCCCAATAAACGTGAATAAGTTTCTGTTCATTCAAAAGACTCTGACTGAAAAGTCGAGTACCAGCTGCATCATTCTACATGCCCCATTACCTTTAAAAATCTCCCAGAAATTTTTAACATGCAACTGACTTCCTCCTCCTACAACATTCCCCAACTGTGATCACCTGCCTCGAGATGACTGGGTATTTGTGTTGTCCTCATCATTTCATTATTATTATTCTCGAATCAGAAACGTACAATTTTACATTAGCCATACACATCAATAAATATGTACATATATATACACAAATTGTATTTACACTCCTGGAAATTGAAATAAGAACACCGTGAATTCATTGTCCCAGGAAGGGGAAACTTTATTGACACATTCCTGGGGTCAGATACATCACATGATCACACTGACAGAACCACAGGAACATATACACAGGCAACAGAGCATGCACAATGTCGGCACTAATACAGTGTATATCCACCTTTCGCAGCAATGCAGGCTGCTATTCTCCCATGGAGACGATCGTAGAGATGCTGCATGCAGTCCTGTGGAATGGTTTGCCATGCCATTTCCACCTGGCGCCTCAGTTGGACCAGCGTTCGTGCTGGACGTGCAGACCGCGTGAGACGACCCTTCATCCAGTCCCAAACATGCTCAATGGGGGACAGATCCGGAGATCTTGCTGGCCAGGGTAGTTGACTTACACCTACTAGAGCACGTTGGGTGGCACGGGATACATGCGGACGTGCATTGTCCTGCTGGAACATCAAGTTCCCTTGCCGGTCTAGGAATGGTAGAACGATGGGTTCGATGACGGTTTGGATGTACCGTGCACTATTCAGTGTCCCCTCGACGATCACCAGAGATGTACGGCCAGTGTAGGAGATCGCTCCCCACACCAAGATGCCGGGTGTTGGCCCTGAGTGCATCGGTCATATGCAGTCCTGATTGTGGCGCTCACCTGCACGGCGCCAAACACGCATACGACCATCATTGGCACCAAGGCAGAAGCGACTCTCATCGCTGAAGACGACACGTCTCCATTCGTCCCTCCATTGACGCCTGTCGCGACACCACTGGAGGCGGGCTGCACGATGTTGGGGCGTGAGCGGAAGACGGCCTAACGGTGTGCGGGACCGTAGCCCAGCTTCATGGAGACGGTTGCGAATGGTCCTCGCCGATACCCCAGGAGCAACAGTGTCCCTAATTTGCTGGGAAGTGGCGGTGCGGTCCCCTACGGCACTGCGTAGGATCCTACGGTATTGGCGTGCATCCGTGCGTCGCTTCGGTCCGGTCCCAGGTCGACGGGCACGTGCACCTTCCGCCGACCACTGGCGACAACATCGATGTACTGTGGAGACCTCACGCCCCACGTGTTGAGCAATTCGGCGGTACGTCCACCCGGCCTCCCGCATGCCCATTATACGCCCTCGCTCAAAGTCCGTCAACTGCACATACGGTTCACGTCCACGCTGTCGAGGCATGCTACCAGTGTTAAAGACTGCGATGGAGCTCCGTATGCCACGGCAAACTGGCTGACACTGACGGCGGCGGTGCACAAATGCTGCGCAGCTAGCGCCATTCGACGGCCAACACCGCGGCTCCTGGTGTGTCCGCTGTGTCGTGCGTGTGATCATTGCTTGTACAGCCCTCTCGCAGTGTCCGGAGCAAGTATGGTGGTTCTGACACAGCGGTGTCAATGTGTTCTTTTTTCCATTTCCAGCAGTGTATATTACATGTGCCCAGTACTTTGCAACATCCAAGGCGCTTGGAGTAGCTTGCAGGAGATCAATCTTCGTGCAAGATGGAGGACACAAAAGGCACTGGAGCAAGTGGCTTGTGGTTTGTTCTTGTCCACAATCACAGGGTGTATCTTGTGTTATGAAGCCCCATCTCTTCAGGGTGTCTCTGGATTGTCCAAGTCCTGATCGCAATCTGTTTAAAGATTTCCACACCAGCCTGCTCTCACTGTGTCCAGGTGGCAGTTCTTCAGCTTCTGCCGTCTGCAGGTGAGGTGTCGACTTCTTCCATAACTCCAGCCTTGCCTTCTCTGGTTAAATGGTGAGCTTCTTGGATGTTCTCAGGAAGCTCTTTCACGATCTCAGCTGTTGCTGTGGTGGATTATGTCCGTGCAGTGCATGGGCACTGTCCTGTTCCACTTCCAGTCTCTCCTTGTTGGCAGCCACTGTTCTGCATACCATGGAGGCGCTATTCCAGCCAGGCAGTAGAGCTTATCAGTTGGGGTAGGTCTTAAGCAACCTGTGATCAACCTGCAGGTTTCGTTGAGAGCAATGTCTACTTGTCTGGCATGAGATGACCTGTACCAGACTGGAGAAGCATATTCATCATCATTCGTGAAGCCGGCCGCGGTGGTCTCGCAGTTCTATGCACTCAGTCCGGAACCACGCGACTGCTACGGTCGCAGGTTCGAATCCTGCCTCGGGCATGGATGTGTGTGATGTTCTTAGGTTAGTTAGGTTTAAGTAATTCTAAGTTCTAGGGGACTGATGACCACAGATGTTAAGTCCCATAGTGCTCAGAGCCATTTGAACCTTTTTTTTTTTTTTTTCATTCGTGAAAGTGGCGAGTTTCGACTGAGCAAAGATTGGAAATTTGTATGGGCGCTGATAACCGCGCAGTTGAGCGCCCCAAAACCAAACATCAAGATCATCACATCATCATCCTAACTGCGACTCATTCACACTCACCAGTCCATCGCTATAAGTAGCTCATACCCATCGACTCCCAGTTGGCCTGTCTCATTCACTCATTCAGTCTACCTCAGTCATTGTATCTCTCTGTCACTTCCCCCGTCGGACGTTCGAGTCCTCCCTCGGAAATGTGTGTGTGTGTGTGTGTGTGTGTGTGTGTGTGTGTGTGTGTGTGTGGTCCTTAGCGTAAGTTAGTTTACGTTAGATTAAGTAGCTTAGGGAACGATGACCTCAGCAGTTTGGTCCCATAAGACCTTACCACAATTTTTTTTTTCGGGCATGATTGAGTGTGTGTCGTCCTGAGCGTAAGTTAGATTAAGTAGTGTGTAAGCTTAGGGACCGATGACCTTAGCAGTTTCGTCCCATAAGACCTTACCACAAATTTCCAAAATTTCTCTGTCACTGTCTCCTGTGTCACCGTCACAGTACCCTTCGTTCTGTCCTACACTACTGTCTTCCTTCACTGTCAGTATCTCCCTCTTGCTGTCTCTCTTACCGGTAACATCTCATTTATTCCTACCCACTGCTACTATCTCTTCTCACTGTCACTATCTCTCTCTTCCCCGTTGCCATTGTCATACACTCTGTTTCTGATTATCACTTCGCCTTTCTCTTTATTCCTCCCCTCCTGGCACTGCCTCCATTTTTCTTTTCCTAGCACTGTTCTGTCACCACTGTTCCACCACCACTGTCTCCCTCTCTTTCTATCTTACTGTCATTCGGTCTTTGTATAACGCAACCACTGTCAACTACCATCCAGTATTTATTACTTTAAGTCTCTTTGCCACTGCTACTGTCTTCTTCTCTCTCAGAATAAAACTGCGCTAATTTGTTCATATGCCAAAATTTTTGAGAAACTTTTTAGGTGCCGAGAAAGGTACAATGGGGCAGCTACTACCCCACTTTTCAGACAGGAACCTATTCGCACTTCTTGTGCTGCAAAAAGGAGCATTCTTCCCTGCTGTAGCAGGACCTGCGAGCATTTGAGAAGAAAAGTATTGCACAGCAAAATTTAGATAGTTTACTTATGTGATATTGAAATCTAATCTCAGCCACCTCTTTTACAATGGAGTCCCAGTATGTTGACGCATGAGCCAAGATACTAGTGTTCTCAAAATGTATTTTGTGACCGTTTTTGAGACAATTCTCAGCTATGTCGAGGTTGCGAGCTCCCTGTGCTGAACATGTTTCTTGTGTTCGGCACGGCGCTCTGCAATTGTGCTAATTGTCTGGCCTGTATAGATGATGCCGCACTCGCAACGGACGCCAATAACGTAAAACAAATTTTAGATCTATGGTCGAATTTTAAGTGCAAAAAATTTGTATATGCTTCAGTACTACACATGGTGTTCCTAGATGATAACGGAGTCACTTGCGTTCTCGGAGTCTTTCTTGTACCGCGACGAATATTATGATGGGCTCACCACTGGCTTCCCCCAGTCGCCAATTTCTTCGTGGAGCTCTTCGAGGAGCAGGCTCTGAACTCTGCACTGTTACGTCGTCTTGCTTCCTCAGGTACGTCGATGACACCTTTCTGATATGGCCTCACCGTGAAAATACACTGTAGCAGCTCGTGGATCATATTATGGTATCCATCCCAACATTAAATTTACCATCGAGGTGGAGAAGCTACCGTTGTCAGATGTTGAGCGGAAGGCAGGAGGCCGGCCTCCGTCATTCATTGAACAGGAAACCGACGCACACTGACCGATAATCGAACGCTGGTGATTTTCACCACCCTGTACACAAGAAACCGGTCCTGAACACGTTAATGGCTCTGAGCACTATGGGACTTAACTTATGAGGTCATGAGTCCCCTAGAACTTAGAACAACTTAAACCTAACTAACCTAAAGACATCACACACATGCATGCCCGAGGCAGAATTCGAACCTGCGACCGTAGCGGTGGCGCGGTTCCAGACTGAAGCGCCTAGAACAGCTCGGCCACACCGGCCAGCAACACGTTAATATACAAAGTTGTTTCTTACGAAAACGGCCACCTACAGTCTGAATTGCAGAACTTGAGACACGTGTTCAGGGAGTATGGATACAGCAAAACATTTCAAAAAATTTCAGGTGTCAATGTCGAAGGACACCTTGTGAATTGGGAGAAGAAGCCAAGCCGGTGGCTTTCCCGCCAGACAGTGTGGCAAGGAGCAGCAAGTTAGGACGTCTACTGCGAAGGCATGGATTGAGACCATTGTTTCGGCCTGCCCCCAAGATACGAGATACGTCCCACCCTGTTAAAGACGACGTGTGCCAGGTGTGTACAGTGTACGTTGCGAGTGCGGCAGCATCTGTACAGGCCAGACAATTAGCACAATTGCAGAGGTTTGTGCGGAATAGAAGAAACGTATAAAGCAGGTAGCCCGACAACCTGGACATAGCCGAGCAAGGCCTCAAAAACGGTCACAAAATACAGTTTGCGAACACAGGAATTTGGCTCATGTGTCAACACACTGCGACTCCATTATAAAACAGGCGGCTGAGATTAGAATGAAGAGCAACAATTTCAAGAGAGACTAGAGGTGCCCACTGAATAGGGCATGGTGGCGGGCCGGAGCTGCTACGAGCTGCCCGTCTCACCGTCAGCGCACGCGACGGTTCGGCCCTCTCTGATTGGTGCCAGAAGCTGCAGTCATAGATATATATAAGCTGGAAAGAGAACGCCACGTGCTACGCCTCACCTTCCGCATCCGCCTTCCGTCCCCCACGCGCATCCTCTACGACCTCGTCCCCTTCGCCCACCTTCTCCTTTTCCCTCTATATTGTCCGCCGACGCGATCCCCCACACCCCCTGGTGTCCCCCTTCCTCTCCACCCCCCAGCCCGTTGCTGCGCCTTTACCGTGTCGCCCATCTCCGCAACCTCCACCTTCTTTCCCGATGCAACTTCCAGCTCCTACCCCTTCGCCCTGACGTCCACCCCTCCTATCAACTACAATCCCACCTTCCTCCTCACTCCTGCTCAGTGCTGCCTCTCCTCCCCCTCCACCACCACCCACTCCCGTGCCCCTCCTGTGCCTCTGCTCTCCCTCCTGCCTTGTCTTCCCCCATGCCCGTCTCCTGCCTCTTTTGTGCTCCGCTCGGGCCCCTATTCCTCTCCCTCCCACCCCCTTCCCCCGTCCTCTTTAACCTCCAGTCCCTCGGCAGGTCCCTATCAGCGGTTTTTATTCTTTGTGAGTGCTCCCGTCGTTCGAGTGGTTTTGTTGTTTAAGTGTCTCGCTCTGTGTTATTTTTATACTGTGGCGGACTTTTAACCCATGTTTGACTCCTGTGATTTTAAGTGCTCACGAATTGCCAGATTTGTTCTTTTAACTTTATGTCGAATTTTTAACTGTCCTCCTGTGCATGACCCTGTATTAGTGTATATTTTAACTCCCACCACCTCCATTTAGTGTGTTTTTATGTCTCCCTTTTATTCCACCTATTTCTGTAATCGTTCCCATTTCCCGTTTGATATATTTTATAAAACCATTTGGCTGCGCTGCTGCCAGATTTCCCCTGCTCCATGGGGCAGGAGAATCAAATTACGATAAAGGAAAAAAAAACAGTCACTAGTTTTACTACTGATGACAATGGTGGACCTATCCATCAAAAGCTGGACAATTATATTAGGGTTGTCATGGCTTGAAAACCGATAAGACTTTATTCAATGATGTCACCTTACAGCATGTTTATCCATGTTCCATCGTATTACAAAACAGTTTGCGTTGCGCCTCGGATTTTAAGTGCGTGTTTTATGCGTGGGATAACTCTATGTTTCAGAAACGAATAAAGATATGAAAAAAATTTCAATATTGTTTGACAACGGTATCTTAGGAATGTATCATAGAGATTGCAGCCATTTATTGTGCCCAGCTGTCTTGGAATCCTCGGCTGCAGATTGGTCTGCTGGTGAGCGCAAAAATGTAGTTTTCCGAGGAACTCCCATAAAGCCCACCATAGACCACATTAAATCCAAAAAGAACCAACCGATTTGACCCATTTGCCTAAGCAGGGAGAAGTGTGTAATATTTATACTTCGACTCTATACTGTAGGAGATTGGCACTAAGGCCATCCCACTGCTGGCTACACAAATGGTCCCTAGCCCAAGGGCTGTCCAAATCACTTGACCCAACCTTTGAGTCACCAATAGAACCAAAGGTATAAGTACCGGGAAATCACGTTTTCATGCGCACCATTGTGGAACATATTAGATACGTATCCTGTCGCTTGCATACTGATCGACAAAACTTCACTCTCACTGATATAGAAGGTGTCCCTCCTAAGACTCGCCATGCGCACTCCCTCTGGTGTTTCGGCAAATATTTGTAATTTGTAGAGGAGACAACCCAAACATATACAGCTCACCACGTCTTTAATGCAGTTATAAGTAAACGGGGCAACCACATTAATGTGACTACCCCTTATGTTCGACGTCGACATGCAGTAACCTCTCACAGGCGGCAGATGTCAGCACTAGCAGCGGAAAGTATTTACAACGTGTGGGGGAGACACGGCAAACAGCGAAATCGTTGTCACAACATGGAAGCAGTGATTTATCTGCCGACCAAAGGGGCACGATCGTTGGCTCTCGCGGCGTGGATGGAAGCGGCCAAGTGTATAAACTGATCTTCCGCCGCCATGGCTTAAAGCATACCGTGCATGGCAAAATGGCACGATCCAAAGCTGGCCGCTGTAGCCGAGAGGTTTTAAGCACTTCAGTCTGGAACCACACAGGTACTACACTCGCAGGTTCGAGTCCTGCCTCGGGCATGGATTTGTGTGATATCCTTAGCTTTATTTAGTTCTAAGTCTAGGGGACTGATGGCCCCAGATGTTAATTCACATAGTGCTTGGAGCCATTTGAACCATTTCAACCGTGATCCAAAACTGATGCCAACTCAACTGTGGTGCACCACAGGCCACAGATCACAGGGGTGAACGGCGGCTGTGGAGGTGTGTGCGGGCGAATAGACGTGCAATTGTTGAGCAGCTAACCACCCAAATGAAGCAAGATCCTATCAACAGTGTCTCCTTAATGATCGTTTGACGAACATTGCTGCATATGGAACCCCTGCAGTACCCACACTTACTGCTATTCATCAACAACGAACACTGGCTTTTGCAAGCCAATACCACAACTACGCGTCAGTTATGTGGCGAGAGGTGGTCTTTTCAAATGAGTGACGTGTTGTGCTCGATCCGACAGATGGCTGTTGGCGTGTACGGTGTGAAATGTCTGAAAGCAAAAAACCCGCAATAACCGTCGGAAGGTTCCAGGCCACAGGAGGGAGTGTTATGATCTGGAGAACGTTTTTGTGGCATTCTGTGGGTAATCCCATCATTTTGGAAGGCACAACAGATCAGTACAAGTAGGCATCTATCGTTGGGGGCCTCGTTCACCCTTGTTGTATGTTGTATGTTAACCGGGGTCCTAGAAACGACGGAGAGGCTCTGTCCCCGTCGCAGCCGCAGTGGTCCACAATCCCACAACGACTGCCACAGTCCACTTCACCCCACACCGAACCCAGGGTTATTGTGCGGTTCGCCCCACGTGGACACCTCCCTTCTCCCCCCCCCCCCCCCCCCAGGAAATGTCTCATACTAGACGAATGTAACCCCTATGTTTGCACGGCAGAGTATGCAGAGAACTTGTTTGTGCATCAATTCAAAAATGGTTCAAATGGCTCTGAGCACTATGGGGCTTAACTTCTGAGGTCATCAGTCCCCGAGAACTTAGAACTACTTAAACCTAACTAACATACATCACACACACCCATGCCCAAGGCAGGATTCGAACCTGCAGCTGTAGCGGTCGCGCGGTTACAGACTGTAGCGCCTAGAACCGCTCGGCTACTCCGGCCGGTTGCGCAGCAATTGCTGACATAGTGTAACTGAGGCAGAATAAGGGGAACCAGCCTGCATTCACCGAGGCAGACGTAAAACCGCGTAAAAACCATCCACAGACTGTCCAGCTCACTGGACCTCCACACAGGACTCGTGCCGGGGATCGGGCGCGCTTTCCCGCTCCGGAAAGCTGTGCTTTAGACCACTCGGTTAACTGGGCGGACCTTGCCCACCCTTACATGCAGTTCGCTTCTCCTCATTGTGATGGCATCTACCAGCAGGACAATGCAAAATGTCGAACATCTCACAAAGAACGTGCATGGTTCGAAGAGCACCAGGATGAGTTTACCATACTCCCCTGGTTATCAGACTCCCTGGATGTAACCCCTATCGAGGATCTGTAGGAGCCCCTTGAACGGGCTGCATGTGGAATGGATCCTCAACTGAGAAACGTAGCGCAGCTGGCCACAACGCCAGAGTTGGCAAGGGTCTACATCCCTGGCGGTACCTTGAAGAACCTACTGACTCTCTTCCCGAACGTTTCGCAGCAGTCCACGCTGGAAATTCAATCTTATGACAGGTGATCACACTAATGTGACTGTACACTGTAGAATGATTGAAACTTGCATTTTACGTGCCATTCGTCAGAACAGTCCCACATCAGACTAGTACAGTATTCGTTTTATCGACGTATATTGACAGCGACAGTAACGCATGAAGAGTAACCAGTACTGCAGCAACGACTGTGCGGCGCTGGTACATGGCAGTAGCAGTCGGTTTGTTCAAGACGGTGTTGTCTGTGTTGGGTACTGGTAATTCTTCGTGTTGTTCTGTCTGTTAATTCATTGCCATGGAACTAATATCGCACTAGACTAGTTGGGACCACTCTATCGAACGAGCACGTAAAATCCCATTACAAAAATTGTTTTAATCAAATGAAACTTGGTGTTCCAGAGACCTTTTCGAGCCTCAGACACCTATGAAGTACAGAGGGTGACAGTTATTGAACAATATGAAATAAATCCGTCATAACTTCTGAACGGTTTGCATTAGGACGTTCAACCCGCACGGTTGGCCACAGTGAATGATGGGAATTAGTATAGTTTGGTTTAGTGACTAAGCCCACTTTCATTTGGATGGGTTCATCAATAAGCAAAGCTGGCACTTTTGGGAGCCTGAGAATCCGCATTTTGCCATCGAGAAGTCTCTTCATCCTCAATGGTTGACTGTGTGGTGTGCAATGTCCGGTCACGGAATAATCGTGATATTCCTTGATGGCATGGTGACTACCGAACAGTACGCGTAGATTTTGGAAGATTATTTCATCCCCATTATCCAAAGTGACCCCGATTTCGACAAGATGTGGTTCGTGCAAGACGGAACTCGACCCCTTCGAAGCAGGAGGGTGTTTGATGTCCTGGAGGAGCACTTTGGGGGTCGCATTCTGGCTCTGCAGCACCGAAAACACGGTGGCCGGACGCCGGATTGTACCATCGTCCTCCCGAATGCGAGTGCAGTGTTTAAATTTGCCCCTAGGTCGGCATTCAAACCAGGATCTCCTGCTCACGCGCTAACCAATACGCCACCCTGGCGCACTTACACACGTACGCCTTCCTCGTCTGCAATGCTGTTGGGGTTTAGTGGAAATAGCAGATCAGGTGAAGAGTGAGTGGTAAGTTGGACTGAGGAGGAAGGAGTGCTAGGGTAGTCCGTGCCACTGTACCAGGGCGGCGTAGATCTCCTAGATCTGGGTTCATTCGTCGCTCCAGGCTGCTAATCTACATCATAGATTTAGAGACTTGGGAAGGTCTCTTGAAAAGGTTTCATTTGATTAAAGCACCTATACCTGGGCGTCAGGCACCATCCCCCGTTTCGTTCGGTGCTGCAGTGCTCTTCCAATACAACTGGAGAACCTCAGCATAGTTGTTCTAGTTTAGGGGGAATAACAAGTGGCCTGTAACGGGAATCGAACCGACTCTTTCCGTCGACTCTGAGTGTCGCTTTAAAGACGTGATGAGCAGCATTTGTTTGGACTCACTCCAGCAACACAATGC
Organism: Schistocerca gregaria; assembly: GCF_023897955.1. Lineage (NCBI taxonomy): Eukaryota > Metazoa > Arthropoda > Insecta > Orthoptera > Acrididae > Schistocerca > Schistocerca gregaria. Next base: position 67,450,040 of record NC_064928.1, on the reverse strand, counting down.
AAAAACGAAATTGCGAACACCTTTCCAAAAATTAGAGAAAATGTGCCAGCGACTCTTAAGAGAGACACTCGGGATACACCACACAAAATTTCACTCACAAACCCATACGACAAAAAGCGTCTCCAATTGCTTCGAACAAGAAGGAATAATCACGTACAGAAAATAAGGAGCTACAATTAATACACATGTTTATGGAAATGAAATAAGAAAACCACTTGTGTAATACCTTTCTTAAAACAATAGCAGGTTGAGTAATATGTCCAATATACATTCTTTATTGTAATCCCATCATAGTTGCGTTTTATTAAGCGGGCGATTAGCTTCGAACTGCCAAAGTACTTTTCAAGTCAGGCCCATTGGAGCTGCAGTTAGTGCTTGGTTAGGCAACACTCAATTCACACATAGGTAATACACATATAATACATAGTCACAGTCGAATGTCACATCAGTTTCACAACGTCACGTATTCACGGAGTGCAATTGAAAGCGTGTACTTTATGTGTATTAAATATGTGTGAGTTGACTGTCGTCTAAACAAGCAGAATTAGGGCAGCTTTAATAGCCCTGGCTTGAAAATGAACTCGGCAGTTCGTAACACGTCACCAGCGCAATAAAACGAAATAGTGGAGAAATTAATCTGCAGAATTTACATTGAACAGCCAAATAAACTGCTACACCTGCCTAATATCGCGTAGGGTCCCTGTGAGCACGCAGAAGTGCCGCAACCCGACTTGGCAGGGACTCGACTAACATCTGAAGCAGTGCTGCAGGGAACTGACACCACGAATCCTGCAGGGCTGTCTAGGCGGGAGGACATCTCTTCTGAAGAGCACGTTGCAAGGCATCCCAGGTACCCTCCATAATATTCATTCTGGGGAGTTTGATCGCCAGGGGAAGTCTTTAAACTTAGAAGAGTGTTCCTGGAGCCACTCTGCAGAATTTCTGGACGTATGGCCTGTCGCATAGTCCTGCTGGAATTGCTCAAGTAAATCGGAATGCTCAATGGACATGAATGGATGCAGGTGATCAGACAGGATGTTTACGTACGTGTCACTTGTCAGAATCGTATCTAGACGTATCAGGGGTCCCATATCACTTCAGCTGCACACGCCCCACAATATTACAGAGCCTCCATCAGCTTGAACAGTCACCGGATGACATGCAGGGTCCGCGCATTCAAAAGGTTGTCTCCATACCTGTACACGTCCATCCACTCGATACAATCGGAAACGTGACTCGTCCGACAACGCAACATAGTCATCAACAGTTTAATGTCGCTGTTGACGGGCCCAACTGAGGCATGAAGCGTACAGGAGAGAACCTTCGGCTCTGAAAGAACGTATCGATGATATGTTGAATGGTTCAAAATGGTTCAAATGGCTCTAAGCAGTATGGGACTTAACATCTGATGTCGTCAGTCACCTACACTTAGAACTACTTTAACCTTAAGGACATCACACACATCCATGCCCGAGGCAGCATTCGAACCTGCGACCGTAGCACGCTGACACTTGTTGATGGTCCAGCACTGAAATTGGCAGTCATTTGCGGAAGGTTTGCACTACTGTCACACTCAATGACTCTCTTCAGTCACCGCTGGTCCCGTTCTTGCAGGATCTTTTTCCAGCCGCAGCGATGTCATAGAGTTGATGTTTTACCGGATTCGTGATATTCACGATACACTCGTGAAATTGTCGTACGGGAAAATTCCCACTTCATCGCTACCTCGGAAATGCCGTGAACCATCGCTCGTGCGCCGACTGTAACACCACTTTCAAACTCGTTTAAATGTTGAATGCAGCAGCAGTAACTGATCCAACAACTGCACCACACGCTTGTTGTTTATATAGGCGTTGCCGACCGTAGCGCCGTATTCCGCTTATTTACATATCTCTGTATTTGAATATGCATGCCTATACTAGTTTCTTTGGAGCTTCAATGTGTATTAATTTTGGCTAATTAGCTCTATTTAACAAATCTCATTGAGAGGCATCTATTCAATGATTTATAATGTGTATTATTCTGCCTGTTCATATATCTCTGTATTTATATACGCGTGCCTATATCAGTTTCTTTGGCGCTTCAGTGCATGTTGTCCAAATTGCTGGTCCTGTCCTTAGTTAAGGTTGCAAATATGTAGACGTGAATGTTTCGTAGTGACTGACAGGAGTTCGATTTGCCGTCGTGTGAGCTGCCTGTGCTGCCTCGCCACGTGTTTCCGGACTCGTCCGCTTTTAGCTTCGCCCGGAAAGAGGCGCGCGTGCAGCCGGCCCAGCGGCAGGTCTTTGACTGAGCTGGCCGGGGTGACCTTCAACTGCGCAACCAGCAGAAAGGAGGCTGCGGCTGCCGACTGCCTTGCCTCTGCCGTAACTCTCTCCTGTCCACACACACAAGCACGACTGTTCGAACAGTACACTATTGTGTGCGGCTCGGCAGGAAGCGAGATAGTCTTTGCACATCTAACTGCTCTCCACAAGGACGGGCGAGGATAATCTTAGCAGGTGGCAAATAAGGAAATGCATCTTTTATTCGTTTAACGATGAAAGACAGTCCCGCATTTAAACTGCAGGCTATCTAATCTGCAGCCACAAAAACTTCAAACAAGAAATGTGTTTTCTATAGTACGGTTTGCGTCCCCTTATAACACACTGAAACGAGAACCAGAAGGAAAGCTGGAAAGAAAATGGAACATCACTGGTTCAGAGGGATGTATGTGATTGCAGTGATTATACACTGACATGCCAAAGAAGCTGGTTGTAGGCATCTGTATTCAAATGCAAAGATGTGTAAACAGGCAGAGTACAACGCTCCGGTCGGCAACGCCTACATAAGACAACAAGTGTGTCGCAGTTGTTAGATCGGTTACTGCTGTTACAATGCTAGGTTACCAAGATTTTAGGGAGTTTGAACGTGCCGTTATAGTCGACGTACGAGCTATGGGACACAGCATCTCCGAGGTAGCAATGAAGTGAGGATTTTCTCGTACAACCATTTCACGTTGTAGCCTATCCCCGATGTTATTCAATCTGTATATTGAGCAAGCAGTGAAGGAAACAAAAGAAAAATTCGGAGTAGGTATTAAAATACATGGAGAAGAAATAAAAACTTTGAGGTTCGGCGATGACATTGTAATTCTGTCAGAGACAGCAAAGGACTTGGAAGAGCAGTTGAACGGAATGGACAGTGTCATGAAAGGAGGGTATAAGATGAACATCAACAAAAGCAAAACGAGGATAATGGAATGTAGACATATTAAGCCGGATGATGCTGAGGGAATTACATTAGGAAAAGAGACACTTAAAGTAGTAAAGGAGTTTTGCTATTTGGGGAGCAAAATAACTGATGATGATCGAAGTAGAGAGGATATAAAATGTAGACTGGCAATGGCAAGGAAAGCGTTTCTGAAGAAGAGAAATTTGTTAACTTCGAGTATAGATTTAAGTGTCAGGAAGTCGTTTCTGAAAGTGTTTGTATGGGGTGTAGCCAAATATGGAAGTGAAACATGAACGATAAATAGTTTGGACAAGAAGAGAATAGAAGCTTTCGAACTGTGGTGCTACAGAAGAATGCTGGAGATTAGATGGGTAGATCACATAACTAATTAGGAGGTATTGACTAGGATTGGGGAGAAGAGGAGTTTGTGGCACAACTTGACTAGAAGAAGGGATCGGTTGGTAGGACATGTTCTGAGACATCAAGGGATCACCAGTTTATTATTGGAGTGCAGCATGGAGGGTAAAAATCGTAGAGGGAGACCAAGAGATGAATACACTAAACAGAATCAGAAGGATGTAGGTTGCAGTAGGTACTAGGAGATGAAGTAGCTTGCACAGGATAGAGTAGCATGGAGAGCTGCATCAAACCAGTCTCGGGACTGAACAACACAAGAACAATACCATTTCACGAGCGTGTCGGGAATATCACGAATCCAGTAAAACACCAAATCTCCTGCATATATACTGTCGGAAAAAGATCCTGCAATACTGGGACCAACGACGACTGAAGAGAATCGTTCTACGTAACAGAAGTGCAACCCCCCACGCAAAATGCTGCATGAATTCAATGCTGGACCATCAACAAGTATCAGAGTGCGAACCACTCAATGAAAAATCAGCGATGTGGGAGCCGAAGGTCCACTCGTGTACTCTTGATGACTGCACGACACAAAGTTCTACGCCTCGCGTGGGCCCGTCAACACTGACAGTGTACTGTTGATGACTGGAAACATGTTGCGTGGTCGGACGAGTCTCGTTTCAAATTTTATCGATCGGATGGACGTCTGTGCGTATGGAGACAACCTCGTGAACCCATGGACCCTGCATGGTAGTACAGGACTGTTCAGACTGGTGGAGGCTCTGTAATGGCATCGGGCGTGTGCAGTTAGGGGTGATATGGGACCACTGATACATGTAGATACGACTCTCACAGATAACACACACGTAAACATCCTGTCTGATCACCTGCATCCATTCATGTTCTTTGTGCATTCCGACGGACTTGGGCAATTCCAGCAGGACAATGCGACACCTTCCACGTCCAGAATTGCTACAGAGGAACACTCTTCTGAGTTTAAACACTTCCGCTGGCCACCAAACTCCCCAGACATGAGCATTATTGGGAATACCTGGGATACCTTGCAACGTGCTGTTCAGGAGAGATCTCCATCCCCTTGTACTCTTTCGGATTTATGGACAGCTCTGCGGGATTCATGACGTCATTTGATTCCAGCACAACTTCAGACTAGTCGAGTCCGTGCCACATCGTGTTGTGGCTTTTCTGCGTTCTCGCATAGGCCCTACACGACATTAGGCAGGTGTACCACTTTCTTTGGCTCTTTAGTGTAAAATAGAGACATACTTGAACGGCGGCTGTCTTATTTGCTTTGATAATTCTGAGTATTACATGGGCCATAAATATGAGTTAATTTGTAAATCTATTAAATGTTCTCAAGCCTTCCTATATCGATTTAACATTGTCTTTATAATTAAATACTTGGAACCATGTTGGAAACCACAGACGTTGTCAGAGAGGTCAGCTTTACTTCGTCAGAGTAAAGTGACAGTGTGTTAATAGCAACTGTTTGGTACATACCTGGTTTGAAATGGACGGAAACTGGCATGGCCTGGAGCGGAGGCAGCATTATTTGGAGCAATTTTTGTAATTTGCTATTTAAACAGAGATGTTAAGCAGAAGGATTATTATACTGTATGAAAAGAAAAGGTAACATTCAAAGGTAACGTGGTTTGTTAATTTGCAATTACGTAAAATGCTGATTGTTATAAAAATGCTTACGTTTCAGATTTTGTGTAAAGTTTTTATAGTGAAGTTATGTGCTTCTGCGCCAGCGGCCTTGCCGCAGTGGTAACACCGGTCAGCGCTGTCGGGCTGGGCTAGTACTTGGATGGGTGACCATCCGGTCTGCCGAGCGGGGTGCACTCAGCGCTTTATTCTGCAAGCTGAGGAGCTGCTTGGTTGAGCGGTAGCGGCTCCGGTCTCGTACACTGACATACGCCTGGGGCAGTGGTGTGCCCATCCATAGCCGCAGCCAGTGACGCATATGGGCGGAGGACGACACGATGGCCGGTCCGTACCGCTGGGCCTTCATGGCCTGTTTGGGAGCAGTTTAGAGTTTTCTATGTGATTCTGTCTTTCACTACAGCGATAAAAGCTAAAGAGACATTTTGCAGATTAGTTCTTGAGTGAGAAGTGTACCAAGTTGAATAGTTCCTATGACTTAAGAAAGCTCATTTAAAACTAGAAGTGTCGATTCAGTAATTTCTTTGTCGATGAGATTACTACGCGATTTTTCATTTGCATTCATGGTTTTATTTGAATGCACGCTACGTTGCACATCGCGAGTTGTGTGCTGAGTGACATTTTTGAGGATTGATGAAATCCCGTCTCGAATTGCAAATCGCAAACCTTAATTATGACAGTCGTAAAAAACAAAAATGCAGAGCAGACGAAGGGCCCATTGCGCGGAGATAAGCCATAATTTCATTTTCATTGTAGTTCATATTCAGAGTCAGACTCAGTGAGCTTTCTTTAATGCGAGTGAAATATTGTATGACAGCGCTATAAAGTCAGATGTGTTTTATTCAGTGGTCATTAGAACTGTAATAACGATAATACAGCAATTATTTTCTAAACTAACAAAGATGCGCAACATTCAAGGCCAAAATTTAACAAAGACTCATTTTCTCAAAGAGTCAGATAGCGTACGTAAATTTATTCAGAGCAGATATCTTCTGAACAGCACGTCGCAAGGTATCCCAGATATGTTCATGTCTGGGGAGTTTGGTGGCCAGCGGAAGTGTTTAAACTCAGAAGAGTGTTCCTGGAGCCACTCGGCAGCAATTCTGGACGTGTGAGTTGTCGAATTGTCCTGCCGGAATTCCCTAACTCCGTCGGAACGCACAATGGACATGAATGGACGTAGGTGATCAGATAGGATGATTACGTACGTGTCACCTGGCAGAGTCGTATCTAGACGTATCAAGGGTCCCATGTCACTCCAACGGCACACGCCCCCCACAATTACAGAGCCGCCACCAGCTTGAACAGTCCCCAGCTGACATACAGGGTCCATGGATTCATGAGGTTCTCTCCATACCCGTACAAGTTCGTCCGCTCGATAGAATTTGAAATGAGACTCGTCCGACCGGGCAACATATTTCCAATCATCGACAGTATTGATGGGGCCAGTCGAGGCGTAAGGCTTTGTGTCATGCACCCATAAAGGGAACACGAGTGGGTCTTCGGATCCGAAAGCCCATATCGATGGTGTTTCGTTGAGGGTTCAGTATTGAAATCTCCAAGCAATTTGCGGAAGGGTTGCACTTCCGTCACGTTGAACAATTCTCTTCACTCGTCGTAGGTCCCGTTCGTGCAGCATCTTTTTTCGACCGCAGCGATGTAGGAGATTTGCTGTTTTACCGGATTCCTTATACTCACGGTGCACTCGTGAAATGGTCGTACAGGATAATCCGCACTTCATCAGTACCTCGGAGATATCTGTCCCATAGCTCGTGCGCCGACTATAACACCATGTTCAAACTCACTTAAATCTTGATAACCTGCCATTCTAGCAGAAATAACTGATCTAATAACTGCACCAGACTCTCGGTGCCCTATCGCAGTGCCGTACTCTGCCTGTGTACATATCTCTGTGTTTGAATACGCATGCCTGTACCAGTTTCTTTGGCTTTCAATGTACGTCTTACGCAACTCGCCTAGTGTATCGCCAATTTACATTACACTCTTTTCACAACAGTTTAAAAAAGGAGCATCATATTGCGTTCATGAATACATTACCATCGTTTCGCTGTAGGAGCTGATCGAGAAGTTTCTGAAGGAATTGGCAGCATCTACGCGCGATCGACCACCAGCACTGGTTGCTACACCAATCAGGGACCATGACAACAAGATCGACCCGGGGAATCGACTGCGGCCATCGACTGAGGAACCCACCAACAGGTGACGTCAAATTTTCCTATCAACTCTTTTTGCCAAAAACTTAAACCTTTTCCAGATCACTGCGTATGTCAATTCTTTACATCCACTAGTTAGTTACGTGTTCCACTGATTATCATCTCGGTAAACTCTATTGTTCAGAATAGATCGAATGAATTAAACATTGCGTGTACAAGTAAATATACACATACATAGTGTATCACAATTAATAGGAGAAGCTGATGTGAATGGAGGTATATGGTAAGAGAAGCAAAGACGTCCCAGCTGGCTGTTTGGTGTTCAGTTTTAGTGTATTTATTTTACATCAAGAGCTTACATTTATACAATGAATGCTTTTTGTTGATCTAGTTTGGAAATTGCAGTTATGTTAATATGGCACCTTTGTGACTACTGTGGCCACTGCCATCGGAGGTTCGAGTCATCCCTCGGGGATGGGTGTCTGGTTCTAAGCATAAGTTAGTTTAAGTAGTGTATAAGTCTAGGGACCGATGAGCCGAGCAGTTTGGTCCCTTAGAAATTCACACACATTTGAACATTTGAGTAACTACTCTCGTCTGTAGGGTCTTTGCTGCCCAGAGCCATAAAGAAACAAATAATTAAAAAATCCCGTACAATACGGGTGAATTCTGACTGCATAGGCTGCAGTTGTGGGCTTCGCGCTTTCGGCGTGTGCGTGTGGTATTTGACTGTGTTGCGGGTTGTATAAATCCATTTGTAGGGGCAGCTCAGTCACACTGTATAAAGATAAGCGTGTAGCGTTTGTACTAGGGACATAGACAGCGTTCGAGTTTATTTACAGTTAAATGTATTTCTAGAAGTGTGTGTCTCAGTATCAAAAAACTGTTCACAAATTGACGAAAACAACAGTATACGGAAGTTATTTAAACTTTTCTAGCCGTTGCAAATGTTTGTTAATCGACAGGCGCCTAGCCCAACGACTCACTGTACTTTTGTTCACTGCTAGATCTCCGTAGACATTCTGGAAGCACCTATGAATATTTGTGAAGTTCTAGTTTTGCGCAAAAAGAAACTCAGAGACAGCTCTGAGCTAGGAACGCGCCTCCGTTGCACTTGCATTTTGAGGGCTATGTACGATGTCATCACCTATCGGAACTTCATCAAACTATAGGAACTGAAGGGGGAATACATGTATTCTACGATGTCCTACAACAAATTTCGTATCCTTTCGACAGAAGAGGGTGTTGCATTACTTACTGAACGCCCCTCATAAACAGTGCTGCTCTCATTAGGGCATGCCAAGACCTCAGAATAGCTACACCGTGTATATCTCGTTAAAGAATACAGTGCTGAAGTTAAGGAAATCCAGCGTCATACTAAGAGGAACCAACAGCCTCGATTGCTCTTAAGCGTCCAAAAGCAAGTGTAAGAGGGGGTGGGGGATGGTACTTTGCAGTTTCCACTCTCCACTGCACATCTTATACTAGCTCGCCGAGTACAGATACAGAAGAAGTTTCTGCTCAGTTCATTTCATCCACATCACAGAGAATCCTTTGGAAGGCAGCCAGATTGTGTGTGTCGCAGGTTGGCGAGCCTGTACCTGGACAATGAGGAGGCTGCTGACAAAAGCAGCGGCAGCAGCAGCAGTGAGTCCAGTGAGAGAGACACGGGGCCTGTCGAGGGTTCCGGTGAAGGCGACGGCGAGCTGGGCTCCAGCGAGCAGAGCTGGAGTCTGCTGGAGTCCAAAAGGCACCGTCATCCCTACGACGACCGTGACGGCTGGGTGACGCTGGAGGCAGTGCCCTGGGCCGCTGCCAAGGTCGCCAAATGGAAGCCCAACCCTGGCCGGCGACCACCCTGGGTCACGCTGCAGAACAGCTACGGGTGAGATACTGCTCAGTTCTGTCCGATAATAACTACAACTGGAACACACAACAAAGAACACCACAACGGGTGTGTGACGTTAGTGGTTCGTGACCTCGAGCACAAACGATGTCACCGATAGGAACACAACCTGGGGCTGCAGGGACCCTGAATCGTGCATCAACCTAGCTACAGATGAGATACTTCATAATTCCCTCATATAATAGTAAAAATTGCATTTGATATGGTAGTTGCTGAAATAGCACACCACAAAGGTTGCTTTCGCCATACCATCGTTACATGCTTGTTCCATTTCGTCTGCAACATTAATCCTAGGTATTTAATAGAGGTGGTAGCTGAGTGGTCAGGACGACAGAATGTCGATCCTAAGGGCCCGGGTTCGATTTCCGGCTGGGTCGGAAATTTTTTCCGCTCAGGGACTGGGTGTTGTGTTGTCCTAATCATCATCATTTCATCCCCATCAACGCGCAGGTCGCCGAAGTGGCGTCAACTCGAAAGACTTGCACCAGGCGAGCGGTCTACCTGACGGGAGGCCCTAGCCACACGACATTTCATTTCAATTCAATAGAGGTGACTGTGTCAAGCAGTATCTACTGGTACTATGTTAGAACATTAACTTACATTTTTCTACAGTGTAGGCTGCTATTCGTCACACCACCCTGTATCTTCCTATGGTCACTAAATGTACACCACAGCATCATCAGGAAACAGCCATGTGTTGCAGCAGAATTTTTCGATTTATTGCTGCTATCAGTGTTTTCTCGTGTTTGTAAAATACTATTTCAGTGATAGTAATTGATGATACACGATCATTTTTTAAGCTCCCTGGCAGATTAAAACTGTGTGCCGGACTGAGAGTCGAACTCCGAACCTTTGCCTTTCGCGGGAAAGTGCTCTACCAACTGATCTACCCAAGCACCCGTCCTCATAGCTTTAATTTCGCCAGTACCTCGCCTCCTACATTCCAAACTTCACAGAAGCTCTCCTGCGAACCTTGCAGAACTAGCACTCCTGGAAGAAAGGATATTGCGGAGACATGGCTTAGCCACAGCCTGGGGGAGGTTTCTAGAATGAGATTTTTACTCTACAGCGGACTCGAACTCAGGACCTTTGCCTTTCGCAGGCAATTGTTCTACCAACTGAGCTACCCAAGCATGACTCACAGCTTTAATTCCGCCAGGTAGGAGGCGAGGTACCGGTGGAATTAAAGCTGTGAAGACGGGGCGTTTCATATCAGCGCACTCTCCGCTGTAGAGTGAAAATCTCATTCTAGATACGTTCATTTTTAATTGTGAATAACAGTATAATGTTAATATGGAAGCTAACTTTGAATTGTGAATAGCTACATTTTTTTCTGGCAAAAATCCAGTAAAAACAAGGCAAGACTAGCTAGCCCAGTGCGGCCATGGTGGTTTGCAGGGGCCAGCAGAGCGGTCGCCCCCACGACCGCTGGGACCGGCCTCAACCGACTTCCGTCTGGCACCGACCCGCCGTGGAGCGCCCCCCGGCTGTGGAGCCGTCACTGCCGGCGGACCCTGACGAATACCTGGCGCACCACCACGCCGATATCGTCACTGACGAGCGCCCCCTACACCGGCCCCCCTGGGCGCCCCCTCTCGGCAGTGCCGAGATCGGAGAGGGTGGCGGTGGCAGTGTGTACGGCCTCTCTCACTCCCACCACCAGCAGCACCGACCTGCCAGACCCGGCTACACTTTCCCAGCAGAGCCCCCGGGGATGGACTCGCTTCACCAGCCCCACCACCACCAGCCGCACCACCCTCTCAGCTACCCGGGTGAGGCGGACGGTGAGTGGGTGCTGCTGTCCAGCACCAAGGGCTACTCCCTGCCGCCACACCGCCGCCTGCACCAGCGCGCCGTCTCCTTCAGCGCAAGACCCATCACCTCCAGGTAACCAGCTACAACAGCTTCACATCTTTTGTCTGAATTATTATTATTATTATTTATTTTATGGCCTTCATTGGACCACTCTAGTCAGAAATACAAAGTTGTAAACAAGTTGTTACACAGGGATACAATTTGCCTCAACAATAACTTAATATGATATTTAGGTAGTGTAATTATTAGAGTCTATTCTTAAATGAAAGGTGTTTTGCTCTTCTGTCTGCCCAATATTTCTTCATTCTTTCAGATGTTTTCTTTCTTTCTTCATCTGAGACCACTCTTCTTGTACTCCAATTTATTGATTGTCATTTGTAGTGTGGTTTGCAGGTCTTACAGTATTCTGGTTTTCTCTGTCTTGTTTTTTAGGTCATCTACTGTAAATTGGAGTTCTTTTAGATCTTCCTTAATTTCTGTGATCCATTTCATGTCGCTCTTACCATTCCACAACTTTGTATTACTTTTTTTACTAATTCTGTTTTCTGGAGTTCTCATCAGATGTCAAAAGAATGAGACGCATTTCTTCCTGACCATGCTTATGACTGGTTCTATTTTCTTATACACTGTTTCATTTGATGCTATTCTCCAATGTCCATTTATTTTATACTATTTATTTATACATGTCTTAATTATTATTCTTTCTATTTTTAGCATTCTGTCAATTTCTACTGTATCATTTGTTTTGAAGATACTTTCAGCTGCATACGTTATTTCTGGTTGTGTAACTGTTTTATAGTGTTTTAACTTTGCATCTATAGATAGGCTTTTTTGTTGTATTTAGTTTTGGTAATGTAGTTTGCATAGTTCAGTTTTTTTTTAATTCTATTCCGCCATGATGGCTTCTCATTTAGATTGTATGTTATTATTTTGCCTAAATATTTAAATTTATCAACAATTTTGATTTCATGTTCTCGGATCAGTTAGCATAATCTCCGTTTTTTCACATGATATTCTAACACCTACTTTCTCTGCTATTACTTGTAGTGATTTCACCTTTTGTCTGAATTTTATTAATGCTGGAGGAACTCCACTGCTATTGACAACTACCTATATTTGGTTTCTTTGATTATAAAAATCGAGTCTACAGTAGATTCTCAAATCCACGAGTTCCATAGATTTATTTACCTTGTGACAGTTGGTTTGTCTAAGGTTCCACATCCATGGCTTCAGACAGTGTTTGAGGTGATTTTAAATGGGTGAAAGTCAAAGGAAAACTATCCGCAATATTAGTTTAGCTCAGCACAAAACATACATTTTGCTCCACTTCAGTATGGTGCAATCAGTGTTGCCACCAAACTATTTACATGAATTGAATCTTAAGAATCACTCTGCCAGTAACTGGCCTAACTCACCATAACTGTCCTCAACCTTCAGCTGATGTGGCTTCTTTTATTGCAGTGCCTCGTGACACCTTCCCGTGCCTACAAACGAGCCCCATCTCAGAATTACAAAGCATCAAATTATGTATCAAGTTAAAATTGGTGCAATTCCCAATGGCGCTGAAGACTAATTTTCAGTACGATTTAGTGGATCTAAATACACGCTAAGATAAAAAAAAAAAAGGATGAACCACAAAGTAATATCTGAATTAAGTGAAGTAAGTGTACAGACAAACAAACTGTTGCAATTTCAGAAAAGTTGGATGATTTAGACAAGAGAAAGAGCTTCACAAGCTGAGCAAGTCAATAATGCATTCATCCACCTCTGGCCCTTATGCAAGCAATTATTCAGCTTGGAGTGTTGAATGTTCTCTTGAGGAATACTGAATCAAATTCTGACAATTATCGTGTTACATTTGTTATTAATGTATTTATTTATTAAAATATAAATATAATGAAATACAAATATAATATTAATTCAAATATAAATTTATCAAAATATTAAATAAATGAATAAATAGTGCTTTAGATATCTAAAAACCCGAGGGGTGAGATCTGACGACCTTACTGGCCAAGATAGTGTACCATAAGCACGAAGATAAGCAGTAGAATTAGGGTACCATTATCTCACTGAAATGTAAGACCAGGCTGGCTTGCCATGAAGGGCAACAAACCGTGATACAGAATATCGTAGGCGTAATGTTTCGCCATAAAGGTGCAACGGATCACAACCAAAAGGCTCCTGCTGTCAAGAGAAAAGCCACGCGATACCACTGCTCCTGATTGTCGTATCATACATCTGGTGACAGGCCGGTATTCCACCGCTGTCCAGGGCGTCTCCAAATACGTCTTCGGCCTGAATCTCACTCACTGGAGTCGGATTGTCTACAGTGAAGAGTCGCACTCCGAACTGAGCCCCAATGACCAGCAAAGACGTGTCTGAACACGCCCTGGACAGCAGTAGGATATCAACCTTAATGGCGCTGGCCATATGGCCCAACGACCAGGACTGACGGTCTCAGGAGTCATTTCACTTCGTATCTTAGCCCGTTTGGTTGTCATCTGTGGCACCCTTACAGCACAACAGTATGTCACTGGTGTTATACACCCCGTTTTGTTGCCATTCGTGGCAAGCTATCCTGAGCTCGCCTTTCAGCAATATAATGCCTGCCTGTACATGGTGATGGTCTCTACAGCTTGTCTTTGGGCTTGCCAAACCCTTCCTTGGCCAGAAAAGTCCCAAAATCTCTCCCCGATTCAGACTGTTTGAAGCATTATGGGCAGCGCCCTCTAACCATCTCGGAATTTTGATGAGTTAAATTGCCAGTTGGGCAGCATTTGGCATGATATCCCTCTCGAGGGCATCCAACAACTCTGTCAATGAATTACAAGAAGAATAACTGCACCATCACGAACATAGGGGAAAAGCATCAAATTTTTCTGAAACTGCAATCATTTGTACGTCTGTACATGCATGTCACATCTTCAGATCTCCGACTCATTCGGAAAATTGCTTCATGGTACGTGTTTTTTGTGTTAGAGAGTATGTATGTATGTATGTATGTATGGATGGATGGATGTAATGTATGTATGCATACGTATTCAGGGACCCTCATGGACTGCCAGATCTGTTTGTATGCAATTCATACACTGAAGAGCCAAAGAAACTGGTACACCTTCCTAATACTGTGTAAGACCCCTGCGAGCATGCAGAAGTACCGCAACATGAAGTGGCGTGGACTCGACTAATATCTGAAGTAGTTCTGGAGGGAACTGACACCGTGAATCCTGCCGAGCTATCTATAAATCCATAAGAGTACGAGGGAGTGGAGATCTCTTCTGAACGCCACGTTGCAAGGCACCCCAGATATGCTCAATAATGTTCATGTCTGGAGAGTTTGGTGGCCAGCAGAAATGTTTAGACTGAGAAGAGTGTTCCTGGAGTCACTCTGTATCAGTTCTGGATGTGTGGGGTGTCACATTGTCCTGCTGGAATTACCCAATCCCTCGGAATGCACAATGGACGTGAATGGATACAGTTGATCAGACAGGATGCTTTCGTAAGTATCACATGTCATATCTAGACGTTTCAAGGGACCCATATCACTCCAGCTGCACACTCTCCACACCTTACAGAGCCTCCACCAGCTTCAACAGTCCGCTGCTGATTTGCAGGGTTCATGGACTCATGAGGATGTCTCCATACCCATATACGTCCATCGACTCTCTAATATTTAAAACGAGACTCGTTCCACTAGGCAACATTTTTCCAGTCATTTCCAGTCCAGGGTCAGTGTTGATGGGCCCAGGCAAGGCGCCAGCCGGAGTGGCCCAGCGGTTCTAGGCACTTCAGTGTGGAACCGCGCTACCGCTACGGTCGCAGGTTCGAATCCTGCCTCGGGCATGGATGTGTATGATGTCCTTAGTTTAGTTAGGTTTAAGTAGTTCTACGTTCTAGGACACTGATGACCTAAGATGTTAAGTCCCACCGTGCTCAGAGCCAGACAATGCGTAAAGCTTTGTGTCATGCAGTCATTAAGGGTACACGAGTGGGCCTTTGGCTACGAAAGCCCATATCGACGATGTTCCGTTGAATGGTTCGCATGCTTACACTTGTTGATGCCCCAGCATTGAAATCAGCAGCGATTTGCGAGAGGGTTGCACGTCTGCCATGTTGAACGACTCTCTTCAGTCGTCGTTGGTCCCATTCTTGCAGGATCTTTTTCCAGCCGCAGCGATGTGGGGAATTTGATGTTTTACCGGATTCCTGATATTCAGAGGACACTTTTGAAATGGTCGTACAGGAAAATCCTCACTTTATCGCTACCTCTGAGATGCTGCGCCCCATCGCTCATGCGCCGATTACATCACTTTCAAACTCACTTAAATCTTGTTAACCTGCCATTGTAGCAGCAGTAACCAATCTAACAATTGTGTCAGACACTTGTTGTCTTATATAGGCGTTGCCGTCCGCTGCGCCGTATTCTCCATGTTTACATATCTCTGTATTTGAATACATATACCTATACCAATTTCTTTTTCGCTTCAGTGTATTTACGATACATTAACTAAATGGGTTCGTACAGCTAGTAGGTTTTCCGAGTTATCTACTAACTTTTAATGAATAGTTAGCTGCTCTTTAACTTCTGGCTTCTTTCTCTCGCCCTGACATGCACAGTACAAACACTTTCATGTTAACTGATGCAGCACATCATTTATAATTTGGTCAAGTAATGTTTTCTGTACATCGTAAGTAAAGCACATGTAACGTCAAGTTATGGTTTTCTTACACATTCCGAAACTACTTCTTCTGTATGTACTATAGTGAGTCACACTATTTTTTTTAATTTACATGTAAGTAGTGATACCACATATTTTACACACGATCAACACGTGGTCCAGTCACATTATGTCCGCCTCTCAAAAGTCTGAATAATCACCTTTTGCTGTGTGCACGTGCAAAGAGGTTCTGAAATGTATCGACAGGTATGTGGCGAAATTCCAATTTCAGAGTCGCAGCCAGCTGCAATAGGTTTCTCGCTAGAGGGTACATGGCGGAATAGCTGAATGGAGGTGGTCCAGCAGATTCTAGATTGAGTTTAAATTCGAGTAGTTTTGTGGGCAGGGATGTACTATAAATTCATCTTGAAGCCCTTTGAACCACACACGTACACTGCAGGGCCACGCGACTTGTTGTATTGGTCCACGGGTAGATACCATTGTGCCGAGGAAAGACGAACTGCGTATAGGGGCTGACATTGTCCACAAGTACATGTACATACTTGTGTTCCTCCATTGTGTCTTTCAGAATTACGATGGTTCCAATGGTTCAAATGACTCTGAGCACTGTGGGACTTAAACATCTGATGTCATCAGTCCCCTAGAACGTAGAACTACCTAAACCTAACTAACCTAAGGACGTCACACACAGCCATACCCGAGGCAAGATTGGAACCTGCGACCGTAGCGGTCGCGCGGATCCAGACTGAATCGCCTAGAACCGCTCGGCCACAGCGGCCGGCAGAATTACGAGATCACGCAGGGAATGCCACATAAACATCCCCCAGACCATACTGCTCCCTCCTCCGATCCAGACCCTTTGCTTTGAGATGTTCCATGCCGCACATGCCATCTGCCTTCTGCCCAGTGGAGCATAAAATGCTTTTCATCTAAAAAGTCCACCTGTCGCCACTCCGAGGATATCCACTTGTGATATTGAAGTGCAAATTGCGCTCTTCGTTGCTGGTGAACAGCAGCCAGCTTTGGCACATGAACCAGGTGCCTGCTGAGGAGGCCCGTACACAGCAGCATTCACTGTGTGGTCATTGAGGAGACTTTGTTAGTAGGCTCGGGTGATCTGGGCAGTGTGTTGCTCAGTAGTTGCACGCCTGTTCACCCTCACACATTTCTGCAGCCAACGCTGGGCCTGTCATCTGTGGTCCATGGTGCAGCACAATTGCCTTGCCGCCAGTCTTGGACAGGCTTCATATGCCCGCTTCGCCATGTGTAGTATACTTTAAGCATAGCAGCATGCTAACAGTTTACAAACTTAGACGTATTGGAACTGCTTCCAACCTAGACCCAAAAGCCAACGATCATGCCCTTTTGAACTTCAGACAAATCGCATCGTTTCCGCATTAAACGTCCTCCTCCCCTCCCCCCCCCCCCCCCCCTCCCCGTGCCACTGCTTATACTGCCACCTGCCGGCTACGAGTGGTTATTACATGCTGATAACAGACATGGGTGGTGGTCACGTTCTCTGATTGGATCGTGTAGATTGATACAATGTAACTAGCATTTTAGAATGAACACAACAATAAGTAAATGGCTTATCTTATACATAGTTATTAAATTGTCATGTTGCTATTAATGATTATTTGTTTATGTTCAATCCGTGCACGAACAGTCGAACTTTTGCCGATCTTCTTTGTATGGCACAACAACTTATAAGCATTGCGACTTTAGCATGTACAACAGTACCATCCTTTAACAGGCTTATGAAGCTCCTGGCGTTTTCCACTACGTATTTAGCGATGAACCACTTTCGTTTCTTTTTTTTATTTTTAATGCACACACTGTTAGTACAGTGTCGACTGTGTATTTCTATACTTACTCCCCACACGCTTTATTTACTGCAGAGGACGAGAAAATGCAAAGGAAAAAGCAATGATCTTAGTGCAGCCAACCCCAGCTCTTATTGCAACTTTACATAATTTAAATTCCGCTGAGACAACTGCTTATGAGATGCACTCCAGTTTGTAGTTGCATGGAAAGATGCAATATTTCTTTTTATAGGAATGGAAACTACAGGGTAGAAACTATACGCAAAACACAGAGACACCACTGAGTCGCAGGTGAACGGTACGTGGAAGCATAGGCAAATGAGTACACGGCGATTATATAATCATACTAGGTTATGAGCTCCAAATCATCTTCCAGTCTAAGAATGCACACATAGTTATGCACGAAGCGGAAAGTAATAAACGAGGGAAGAAAGATGCAAAGGACACCATTTTTAATCCCAGATCTCTCCTACCATCACACAATGTACACTATATGATTAGAAGTATCCGTACAGCCCTATGTACTGCACAGTTGACCTCTAGATGTCACGAGAGGACGGGTATTGTGTTCTCAGTGGAGAATGTTCCCTGCCATCATGCATGGTACAAGCAGTGAACTATGTAGCTGGTGGTGTTATGGTATAGGGATGTTTTTCACAGTTAGGCTCTGGCACCAGTATTGAGCTTAAGAAAACAT
Source organism: Schistocerca gregaria (assembly GCF_023897955.1). NCBI lineage: Eukaryota > Metazoa > Arthropoda > Insecta > Orthoptera > Acrididae > Schistocerca > Schistocerca gregaria. Next base: position 67,431,687 of record NC_064928.1, on the reverse strand, counting down.
AAAGTGCGTAATGATATGTACAAATCTTATAGCACTGTGTACTGTGTACAGTATGGAAAACGTTCAGTGCTGCCGTCACCACAGATGCCTACTGGAGTGGTAACACAGCAGGCAGACCAGCGATGCGGGTTGCCGACTCTGCTGCGAAGTCTGGTCGACGCAAGAGTGTTTACAAACAAGTACCACAGTTGACAACAAACACGTAAGTGTAACCAACGTCCATCAGATGGCATCAACCAGCAACAAAGGAAGGGGGCGCGACGATCTACGAATTATTTCATGGCGATCAAGTGTGCACAGATAGTCCTGGAAATATCCTTCCGCCCGAGGCTAGATAAGCCGGCACCCAGCCATTCGGCGGGCAATTCTTGACTCGCCGAGTGGGGTGAAGATTGGCCGGTCCATCAGTGTGCCAACTCGGCCAACTTCTCTTCCGCAACAGTTGGGTCCACAGCTTGTGGTCTAGTGGCTAGCGTTGCTGCCTCTGGATCATGGCGTCCCAGGTTCGTTTCCCGGCTGGGTTGGGGATTTTCTCTGCACAGGGACTGGCTGTTTGTGTTGTCCTCATCATTTCATCATCATTCTTCACAGTGGCTAAACTGTACTGAGTAAAGAAATTGGACTGTGTGAAAAACTGGGACTTTGTATGGGCGTTGATGACTGCGCAGTTGAGGGCCCAAGAAAACCAAACATTATCATCCGCAACGATTGGTATACGTCGCTTTCGTCAGGTTATGCTATCTACTAGCTGCTAACAGCCGACTTCAACGTGGAACACTTGTACAGGTATAAAGTCGAATGGAAGTCTGATTGTAGGAATTAGTTGCTATTTGCTTGTTCCGCAGAAGGGATCCTTATTGTTTTGCTGATTTTGAAAAGTGCTTTACTGTTGGTAGTTTATTGTAGTTTCCTTAGAAAATAAGTTGGCATAGCGAGTTGGTTCTTGCTCTGTAGATATAGCATTCAGAGACAATGATTGCTGGAGACGATAACTATTTGTATGAGCATGACAATCTTGTCATAAAGCAACATCTGCAAGGCACTGGTCTGGGGACAATAAAATTCCTGAAACGGACTGGCCTGCCCAGAGTCTGGACCGAACTCAGTGGAACACATTTGGGATGAGCTAGGACACGACATCGCTCCAGTCCCCAGCATCTACCATCACTCTCTCCTCTGTTTTCCACTCTTGAGGAAGAATGGATAGTCATCCATCAATCAGACATTTCACTGAAAGTTTCTCCTTCAGAGTTCAAGCCCTCATAAATACAAAGGGTGGATACACCCCATGTTATTGTCCAGTAATAGGTATCTGGATATTTTTTATCATATAGCATAATTTATTGCTGGGCACAATCATACCACTTTCAAAACGAAATTGCCAGGTTCAATCATTGATGGTAATTTTAGTTTAAAACTGGATTTATTGCGTCGGACAGTGCATTATTTTCAAAACAAGCAATCACTGTGAGTCTCCAGTTCGACTGAAACGTAATTCTTTCCATACCCACAGAGGAAAGTGCTTAAACTGGATTCCCCTCACCCCTCAGACAAACTCTCTGGTCTCTTGGCTCTGCATTTTCATGAACTCTACTGGGACAAAGTGCAAACAGTAGTTTAGGCTGCTACCACTGTGTAGCAGGGTGCACAATTCACTTGTTACTTATCAGTTTTCCATTATATATTTTGAAAGTGGAAAAAAATTCCATTGAGCTACATTTTTTGTTATTTTTCTTCTGCAAATAGGCAACCCTTGTGCTCTCGAATAGTGAGATTTAAGATTAATGTTTATGATTAACCCGTTTCATTTAGACGTTTGGTTCAAACTTTATCGGGTTATAGTCACATAAACTGGACTCCCTTCAGTTCCTTGAACTGAAAATCATAATTTTTCATGTTTAAAGTCTGGCTGTATTAGAACACACTTATTCTCTAGGAAGACTCTTGCGGATTCTGAGAAGACTATGGGGAACGTTGATCAAATGAAGTGTATTCCATCTAAAATAGTTAAAGCTACTGACACAGTTCAGAAAAAGAAAACGGATTAGAAGGAGGCCAGTAAACGATTTCATGTTCCAAAAGCAACACTTATGGGGCTGTCTAATATAAAGAATGGTACACCTGAGGGAGCAACAAAAACAAAACGAGACATACCTGCAATTTTGGGTAAAGATTTTGAAGATGCGCTGGTTTAGAGCTGTCTTGCTAAGAGAGACCCTTCCTTTGGGCTTACTGGTAATGACTTAAGAAGAACAGCAGAGATAAATTATACTGATTGATCTTTAACAGACGAAATTCCTGGGAAAAGTGGTTCTGCCTTTCCTTAAATGTCATAAAAGTAAACAATCAGAAGCCAAGCATACAGGGACATCCTACAGCAAGGCCCTTATCTTCAGCAAAGAAAACACAGAGAAATTTTATAATTTTCCATAAAATATTATACACACATCAGAAAAGTTTTGCATCATATCCATTCCGAGAGTTCCGGGACCTGTAGAGAAAACTGGAATAGATATCAACATAAACATCATTTCGGTCCTTTTTATTGCTCATGAAAACCACACTTTGCATGTTGTACCACCGTACAGCATGACCTACAGTGGTGGTGGTCCAGATTGCTGTACACACCGGTACCTCTAATACCCAGTGGCACGCCCTCATGCATTGATGCATGCCTGTATTCGTCGTAGCACATTATCCTCAAGTTCATCAAGGTACTGTTGGTCAAGATTGTCAGACTCCTGACAGGCTATTTGGCGTAGATTCCTCAGAGTGCTTGGTGGGTCATGTCGTCCATAAACAGCCCTTTACAATATATCCCAGGCTTGTTTGATAGTGTTCATGTCTGGAGAACTATGTTGTTATCCTGAAGGAAGTCATTTACAAGATATGCACGATGGGGTCGCGAATTTTCGTCCATGAAGACGAATACCTCGCCAATATGCTGCTGATATGGTTGCACTATCGGTCGGAGGATGGCATTCACGTATCGCACAGCCATTCACAGTGCCTTCCATGACCATCAGCAGCGTACATTGTCCCTACATAACGCCACCCCAAAACAGTGTGTCTAAGGTGTTCAGTCTGACCGGATTGCCTCCAAACACGTCTCCGACATTGATCAGTGAAGAGGACGTGATGCCAATCCTGAGCGGTCCATTCAGCATGTTGTTGGGCCAATCTGTACCGTGCTGCACGGTGTCGTGGTTGCAAAGATGGACCTAGCTATGGACATCAGGAGTGAAGTTGTACATCATGCAGCCTATTTTACACAATTGGGTCGTAACACGACGTCCTGAGGCTGCACGAAAAGCATTATCCAACATGGTGGCATTAGTGTGACGTTCCTCCGAGCCATAATCCGTAGGTAGCGTTCATCCGCTGCAGTAGTAGCCATTGGGCAGCATGTCATTGACAGTTCCTGTCACTCTGTATTTCCTCCATATCCGAACAACATCAATTCGGTTCACTCCGAGACACCTTAACACTTCCCTTGTTGAGAGCCCTTCCTGACACAAAGTAACAATGCGGGCGTGATCGAACAGCAGTATTAACCATCTAGGCATGGTTGAACTACAGATGACTGGAACTGATCGGCTGCCGGGCCTCCTCTGTCTAATAGGCGCTGTTCATGCATAGTTGTTTACATCTTTGGGTGGGTTTAGTGACATCTGTGAACAGTCAAAGGGACTGTGTCTGCGATACAATATCTACAGTCAATGTCTATCTTCAGGAGTTCTGGGAACCAGGCTAATGCAAAACTTTTTCTGATGTGTGTATTACACATTGAAACTAGATTATGTTTCTTCTGATTTAATCGCTTACTGTAACTTCTTTCAACGTTTGGCATAGCAGAGAAACTCATCAATCTGATAAAGATCTGTCTGAACGAAACACCTGCATAGGTGAAGATGGGAAATCGCGTAACTGAAGAGTTTGAAATTGTGACAGGACTCAGGCAAGGAGATGGGTTGTCCCCTATCCTGTTCAACTTTGCCCTAGAGAAGATCGTATGCGAGACCTTCCAAGAGAACGAAGGGATTGAAATCGAAGGAAACAGACTGGCATACTTTGCCTATGCAGACGACATCTGTTTACGTCGAAAGAGCAAATGACCAAAGCACTAAAGGAGGCTGCCTGAAAATTTGAACTAAACATAAACGAAGCCAAGACAGAGTACCTCGTTATGACGCGTGGTCATTGGCAGACAGCAGATTGGGGACCGTTCCTACAAGAAAGTGCAAGGATTCAATTACCTAGGGGCACTTTTCACTGAGAACTCGTCATGTGAAGAAGAGATCAATGCCAGAATACAAGCAGGTAAGCGATCTTACCACAGCCTAGCACAACTGCTTCGGTCCAAATATCTCTCCAGACAGTTCAAGATTCGATTGCACAAAACCCTGATCCAGCCTGTTGTTTTATATGGCTGTGAGACATGGAGTATTCGGAAACAGGACTTCAATAAGCTCCTTGTTTTTTTTTTAGAAAAGTGCTTCGGAAGATCTTCAATCTGGTTCTGTATGCATATACAGGGGAATGGAGAATGAGATACAACCAAGAGCTTGAGGAACTATACCAGCAGCCCAAGATAGCAGGAACTGTCGAAGCCAAACGAATGCAGTGATCCGGTCATGTGGCCCAGATGGAGGATCACAGATGGCCTCGGAAGATCCTGGATTTCACACCTACAGGAAAGAGACCGCCAGGGAGACCCAAGAAGCGTTGGGGGGATTGACTCCATGAAGATTTAAACCAAGTGTCAATAGATGTGGGCGAATGGCGAATAACAGCAATGGACAGAATACAGGGGAGGAGGAAACTTGTAGATGTGTGCGGTTTACTGGGCCTGATCACGTAGTAGTAGTAGTTATTTTATTTTGATAAGGGATCAGATTTTGGTAGCTACTGGTAAGTGTAAGTTTTTTGAAAATAATGTTTACTCATAGTAATAACTAGCTGTTACCTGTGGCTATGACTGAGCGAGGTGGCGCAGTGATTGGCACATTGGACTCATGGGAGGATGACAGTTCAAATCCGCACCCAGGCATCCTGGTACAGGTTTCCTGTGATTTCCCTAAATCACTACAGGCAAATGCCAGGGTGGTTGCTTTGAAAGGGCAAGACTGACTTCCTTCCAAGCCCTTCCCTAATCCCTTGTGACTGATGACCTCACTGTTTGATCGCCTCCCCCAACCAACCGACCAAGCAACTGTGGCTGTTATAGAGTACCAGTAGCGTTGTTACGACGAGTGATGGTACGTCACCAAGCTACTGTAGGTGTAATATCAGCAGCAGCCCTCACATGTCGGCCTGTTTGGGTAATGCAATCATATTTCATGCTCTGCTCCACACTCTCCCATCTCCCAACCTGTCCCAACACACGATGCATCAGAATGCAAAGCATTGCTGCCGACCAGTGCACACAGAGGGAGAGGGGCAACAGCGCGCCTCTATGTATCTTACTATTGAAGTAGGTACAAATTATACAATGTGTACATTATGCAGAAAACAGTGTGGACATACGTATTACACTACTGGCCATTAAAATTGCTACACCAAGAAGAAATGCAGATGATAATGGGGAATTCATTGGACAGATATGTTATACTAGAACTGACATGTGGTTACATTTTCACGCACTTTCGGTGCATAGATCATGAGAAATCAGTACTCAGAACAACCACCTCTGGCCGTAATAACGGCCTTGATACGCCTGGGCATTGGCTCAAACAGAGCTTGGATGGCGTGTACTGGTACAGCTGCCCATGCAGCTTCAACACGATACCACAGTTCATGAAGAGTAGTGACTGGAGTATTGTTCGAGTCAGTTTCTCGGCCACCATTGACCAGACGTTTTCAATTGGTGAGAGATCTGGAGAATGTGCTGGCCAGAGCAGAAGTCGAACATTTTCTGTATCCAGAAAGGCCCGTACAGGACCTGCAACGTGCGGTCGTGCATTATCCTGCTGAAATGTAGGGTTTCGCAGGGATCGAAAGAAGGGTAGAGCCACGGGTCGTAACACATCTGAAATATACCGTCCACTGTTCAAAGTGCTGTCAATGCAAACAAGAGGTGACCGAGACGTGTAACCAATGGCAATCCATACCATCACGCCGGGTAATACGCCAGTATGGCGATGACGAATACACGCTTCCAACGTGCGTTCACCGCGATGTCGCCAAACACGGATGCGCCCATCATGATGCTGTAAACAGAACGTGGATTCTTCCGAAGAAATGACGTTTTGCCATTCGTGCACCCAGGTTCGTCGTTGAGTACACCATCGCAGGCGTTCACGTATGTGATGCAGCGTCAAGGGTAACCTCAGGCATGGTCTCCGAGCTGATAGTCCATGCCGCTGCAAACGTCGTCGAACTGTTCGTGCAGATGGTTGTTGTCTTGCAAACGTCCCCATCTGTTGACTCAGGAATCGAGAGGTGGCTGCACGATCCGTTATAGCCATGCGGATAACGTGCCTGACATCTCTACTGCTAGTGATACGAGGCCGTTGGGACCCAGCACGGCGTTCCGTATTACCCTCGTGAACCCACCGATTCCATATTCTGCTACCGGTCATTGGATCTTGACCAACGCGAGCAGCAATGTCGCGATACGACAATCCGCAATCGCGATAGGCTACAATCCGACCTTTATTAAAGTCGGAAACGTGATGCTACACATTTCTCCTTCTTACACGAGGCATCACAGCAACTTTTCACCAGGCAACGAGTGTCGACTGCTGTTTGTGTATGAGAAATCGGTTGGAAACTTTCCTGATGTCAGCACATTGTAGGTGTCGCTACCAGTGCCAAACTTGTGTGAATGTTCTGAAAAGCTAATCATTTGCATATCACAGCATCTTCTTGCTGTCGGTTAAATTTCGCGTCTGTAGCACGTCATCTTCGTGGTGTAGCAATTTTAATGGCCAGTAGTGTAAATACTGAATGTCTATGAGCATTGTATTGATTAATTTCAATCGTATTATGTAGCACATATCAACCAACAAAAGCATTTTCACAAATACGATCAAGTTCAAAAGTCAAAGAATAAATAGCTTTCTCAAAGATTATATATATTTCCGTAATTCGCGTAATATTCTTCAAAACAATACGTATCTCGTACTACATATTGTCTAAAGCAGTCTTTATTGTTCCTCAAGGTTCAAGCTATGTCCTTACCGACTTTCATTGAAACCGTGTGATTGGGTTAGTAATAATAAATTTAAAGGTCATGCATGATGCAACCGTTTTTCACGCATCCCCTGTTTATGACATCTTATACGGTGTCCTGACCTGTGTCGTACAATGATATAATTTTGCAGATACTTTCAGTGGTGTATGGGAAGACTGTCTGCAAAACGTATCACAAATACCAATTAGTAGTAGAGAAATTATAAATTAAAACTTCATGGGTGATGCAAAAATTAACAGCAGAAATGAATTAAGCGATAACCTTTTTTTTCCTTTCATCTTTTTTTTAAGGGTATAAGCCACAAAAAATTTCTCCAAGAAATGAAATTATGTCTAACGTTCTTTGCAAGTCACTGAGTGCTCTAACTGGATTAATAAAATCTGGGTATTCTCGCTTTGTAGCCTACACTTCTTTTTCACCCCCGTCCCCTTTGAAAGGTTAGTAGTTCTTACCCTCACACCGATTCTTTTCAGGCACTAAGTGCTTTGCGCACGAAGTTTAATTGAAATTGGTCCAACGGTTTTGGAGGAGATGTGAATCATACGTACATACATATAGTTTCATAGTATGTATAGCTATCCTTTGTGTCGTGATCCGATGTTGATGAAATAAAACTTGTGCAGTGCCCCAAACTATGCTCAAGTTACCTGTGAAAACCCCATGAAAATTCGTGTAGCAGTTTTGGAAATTAGAGTGTTCAGGCGGACAGACCAGAACGTTTAAAAATTTAAACCACGATATCTTTCTTTTTCGTGGTACGAGTTTGATGAAGTAAACCCTACACCCTGCATCGAACTATGCTTGAGCTACCTGCGAAAATTCAATGAAAATTCGTCTTGTAGTTTTGAAGATTAACGAGTTCAAATACAAGCAGACAAAACAGTAGTACTTCTAATGGAGCTGCGGGCCTGTGGGGTATCGTCTCAGTTGTGCGGCTGGATTCGTGATTTCCTGCCACGAAGGTCGCAGTTCGAAGTAATAGACGGCAAATCATCGAGTAAAACTGAAGTGATATCAGGTATTCCTCAGGGAAGCGTCCTGGGACCTCTGCTGTTCCTGGTCTATATAAATGACCTGGGTGACAATCTGAGCAGTTCTCTTAGGTTGTTCGCAGATGATGCTGTAATTTACCGTCTTAGAAGATGCAACGAGTCCACTAAAGAGACAGCTTACACTACACTCGTTCGTTCTCTGTTAGAATTTTGCTGCGCGGTGTGGGATCCTTACCAGGTGGGATTGACGGAGGATATCGAAAGGGTGCAAAAAAAGGGCAGCTCGTTTTGTATTATCCCGTAATAGGAGAGAGAGAGTGGCAGATATGATACGCGAGTTGGGATGGAAGTCATTAAAGCAAAGACGTTTTTCGTTGCGGCGAGATCTATTTACGAAATTTCAGTCACCAACTTTCTCTTCCGAAGGCGAAAATATTTTGTTGAGCCCAACCTACATAGGTAGGAATGATCATCAAAATAAAATAAGAGAAATTAGAGCTCGAACAGAAAGGTTTAGGTGTTCGTTTTCCCTGCGTGCTGGTCGGGAGTGGAATGGTAGAGAGATAGTATGATTGGGGTTTGATGAATCCTCTGCCAAGCACTTAAATGTGAAGTGCAGAGTAATCATGTAGACGTAGATGTACACTCCTGGAAATGGAAAAAAGAACACATTGACACCGGTGTGTCAGACCCACTATACTTGCTCCGGACACTGCGAGAGGGCTGTATAAGCAATGATCACACGCACGGCACAGCGGACACACCAGGAACCGCGGTGTTGGCCGTCGAATGGCGCTAGCTGCGCAGCATTTGTGCACCGCCGCCGTCAGTGTCAGCCAGTTTGCCGTGGCATACGGAGCTCCATCGCAGTCTTTAACACTGGTAGCATGCCGCGACAGCGTGGACGTGAACCGTATGTGCAGTTGACGGACTTTGAGCGAGGGCGTATAGTGGGCATGCGGGAGGCCGGGTGGACGTACCGCCGAATTGCTCAACACGTGGGGCGTGAGGTCTCCACAGTACATCGATGTTGTCGCCAGTGGTCGGCCGAAGGTGCACGTGCCCGTCGACCTGGGACCGGACCGCAGCGACGCACGGATGCCCGCCAAGACCGTAGGATCCTACGCAGAGCCGTAGGGGACCGCACCGCCACTTCCCAGCAAATTAGGGACACTGTTGCTCCTGGGGTATCGGCGAGGACCATTCGCAACCGTCTCCATGAAGCTGGGCTACGATCCCGCACACCGTTAGGCCGTCTTCCGCTCACGCCCCAACATCGTGCATCCCGCCTCCAGTGGTGTCGCGACAGGCGTGAATGGAGGGACGAATGGAGACGTGTCGTCTTCAGCGATGAGAGTCGCTTCTGCCTTGGTGCCAATGATAGTCATATGCGTGTTTGTCGCCGTGCAGGTGAGCGCCACAATCAGGACTGCATACGACCGAGGCACACAGGGCCAACACCCGGCATCATGGTGTGGGGAGCTATCTCCTACACTGGCCGTCACCTCTAGTGATCGTCGAGGGGACACTGAATAGTGCACGGTACATCCAAACCGTCATCGAACCCATCGTTCTACCATTCCTAGACCGGCAAGGGAACTTGCTGTTCCAACAGGACAATGCACGTCCGCATGTATCCCGTGCCACCCAACGTGCTCTACAAGGTGTAAGTCAACTACCCTGGCCAGCAAGATCTCCGGATCTGTCCCCCACTGAGCATGTTTGGGACTGGATGAAGCGTCGTCTCACGCGGTCTGCACGTCCAGCACGAACGCTGGTCCAACTGAGGCGCCAGGTGGAAATGGCATGGCAAGCCGTTCCACAGGACTACATCCAGCATCTTTACGATCGTCTCCATGGGAGAATAGCATCCTGCATTGCTGCGAAAGGTGGATATACACTGTACTAGTGCCGACATTGTGCATGCTCTGTTGCCTGTGTCTATGTGCCTGTGGTTCTGTCAGTGTGATCATGTGATGTACCTGACCCCAGGAATGTGTCAATAAAGTTTCCCCTTCCTGGGACAATGAATTCACGGTGTTCTTATTTCAATTTCCAGGAGTGTATTTATTATTAGTAATGGATAGTAAAACGTAAGTGGTGCATAACATTATAAAGTAAATAATACAGACATTTTTTTAAAAAATTATTTTGTTCTTTTCTCAAAAACAAAAACAAAATGTGGGTCCGAGTTTGTAGAATAAAGGAAACAAACTCCAATATTATCAGCCCCTTCTGGTTTTGGGCCCTGCCCTCGGCGTTTCGCCGACTTTACTTGTGTAGCCGCAGCCTCTGTCCTGCACGTGTGTGTGTGTGTGTGACGTGCAGGAGGTCGGTCCGGCTCACCGTGCTGCCTGCGCCCAGCGGCACGACCAACACGTCGACGTCGCACGGCGGCCTGCTCGAGGTGCACAGCTCCCTCAACAGCGTCGAGCAGGACGTGCACGACCGCGAACACGACCAACAGGTAAGCCGCGATCGTCGATAACACTTACACTGTCCAGTCTCGTTAATGTGACCACCAGTCAAAAGCCCAAATAACCACCTTCTGCAGCGCAGACCGCTGCTATACGTGCAGGAGCTGGCCAGTGTGGTCAAGCGGTTCTAGGCGCTTCAGTCTGGGAACGAGCGACCGCTACGGTCGCAGGTTCGAATCCTGCCTCGGGCTTGGATGTGTGTGATGTCCTTAGGTTAGTTAGGTTTAAGTAGTTCTAAGTTCTAGGGGACTGATGATCTCAGATGTTAAGTCCCACAGTGCTCAGAGCCAGCGTGCAGGAAGAGGGTCAGTGAGGCTCTGGATGATACTAACACGGATGTGAAGCCACGCGAACTCCAGTGCCGCACAAGGTTTCTCGGTTAGGGATCCGTGCAGCGAAGAGGCCGATCAGTGTGCTCCCACAGTTTCTCGGTTAGGTATAAATCTGTGGCAGTTGGTAGACAGGGGAGCACTGTAAACGCACCCTGGTGGTCTTCGAACCGTGCACATACACTGAAAGCTGTGTGACCTGCTGTGTTGTCCTGCTGATAGATGCTATCGTGACGAGGAGAAAAGAACTGCATGGTCCCCAAGGATAAATGCATACTTGTACTGATTCATTGTTCCTTCGAGAATGACGAGCTCACCCTGGGAATGCCGTCCAGCCTGGACCCTTCCAACGATTGTTTCACGGTATTCCCTTTCAGACGTTTCGTGTCAAACATGGCAGGAGCCATCTTTACGATGGAACCTGTCGCTACTCACTGGATGCACAGTTGCGCTACTGGCGTGCAAGTTCCAACCTGCTTCGCTGATCACGACAGTGAGCACGGGTGGATGAACTATGGACCAGCTCTGGAGGCCCACATACACCAATGTTCACTGAACGGTCATTGAGAAGGCACTGTTGGCAGCCTCGTGGTTCATTTGGGCGGTCAGTTGCTCCACAACTCCACGTCTATGCACGTATAGACATCTTCACAGCCGTTATTCAGCTCTCTTATACAGAGTGTTACAGAAAGGTACGGTTCAATCCAGCGTCTGGCCATCCTGATTTAGGTTTTCCGTGATTTTCCTAAATCGCTCCAGGCAAATGCCGAGATGGTTCCATTCAAAGGGCACGGCTGACGTTCTTCTCCGTCCTTCCCTAATCCGATGAGACCGATGACCTCGCTGTCTGGTCTCCTTCCCCAAAAACAACCAACAACAAAAAGGTACGGCCAAACTTTCAGGAAACATTCCTGATACACAAATAAAGAAAAGATGTTTTGTGGACATGTGTCCGGAAACGCTTAATTTCCATGTTAGCGCTCATTTTAGTTTCGTCAGTATGTACTGTACTTCCTCGATTAACCGCCAGTTGGCCCACTTGAAGGACGGTAATGTTGACTTCGGTGCTTGTGTTGACATGCGACTCATTGCTCTACAGTACTAGCATCAAGCACATCAGTGAGTAGCATCGATAGGTTAGTGTTCATCACGAACGTGGTTTTGCAGTCAGTGCAGTGTTTACAAATGCGGAGTTGGCAGATGCCCATTTGATGTATGGATTAGTACGGGGCAATAGCCGTGGCGCGGTACGTTTGTATCGAGACAGATTTCCAGAACGAAGTTGTCCCGACAGGAAGACGTTCGAAGCAATTGATCGGCGTCTTAGGGAGCACGGAACATTCCAGCCTATGACTCGCGACTGGGGAAGACCTAGAACTACGAGGACACCTGCAATGGACGAGGCAATTCTTCGTGCAATTGACGATAATCTAAATGTCAGCGTCAGAGAAGTTGCTGCTGTACAAGGTAACGTTGACATGTCACTGTATGGAGAGTGCTATGGGAAAACCTGTTGTTTCCGTACCATCTACAGCGTGTGCAGGCACTGTCAGCAGCTGATTGGCCTCCACGGGTACACTTCTGCGAATGGTTCATCCAACAATGTGTCAATCCTCATTTCAGTGCAAATGTTCTCTTTACGGATGTGGCTTCATTCCAACGCGACCAAATTGTAAATTTTCACAATCAACATCTGTGGGCTAACGAGAATCCGCACGCAATTGTGCAATCACGTCATCAACACAGATTTTCTGTGAACGTTTGGGCATGCATTGTTGGTGATGTCTCGATGGGGCCCCATGTTCTTCCACCTAACTAATCAATCACGTCCACTCGTACACAGTACCCTGTGTGAGGCGAGATGTCGAGAGATGCAGGCCAAGGTTAGACTGATTGGCTGTGCGGGAGGCAGGCGCTTGAGTACACGAACGGGGAGGCAGGGACGCCGTGTTCCAGTGTGTGCCGCCGCATTAAATGTGGGCCAGAGGCACACGCCACCACGGCTTACGGGGCGATCGTGCGGAGACCTCTAGGGCTCTTCGATGTCCACGCTGTCTGGGACAGATTCAAAGTCCGCAGCGCGCTGTACCAGATCCCTCCCTTGAAACTGGCGCGTAGGGGCGGAGATGCCCCGCACATTGCCGAGGTGGGCGGCAGTGGGAAGAAGAGCTGGCCTGGCTAATGACCATTCTTATTGTGATGTACACAGTTTAGTTTGACACTACGGAAAACTCCAAAAAGTTTGCAATGAAAATTAGGGGTCGCTATGATTTTACGTTTGGTGCGAATTACACCATATGTTGCTGCGTATGAAATTTAGCTAACATGTTGAATTTTTGTTTTGACTTGTGAGGAGGTCTCTATCTGCCTCCGATCTCGAGAAAATGGAACCCATGTAGCGTGCTCACTTCCGATCTCACGCACGCGAGAATGAAATACTCGCATCTCTCACATCTCCTAAACTGTTCGAGATATCGAAACAAAAGTTTGGCGAATGATAGCACACAAGGAGAAGAGTGTTTTGCCAATTCTTAAACACACGGAACTTTCTTATCTGTGGCGATATACCAAGACTTATACTTTCCTTTTTATTTATTTCACTCCAGTGACTAATTTTTTAAGAGTTATCGACGGCTAGCGAAACAAGAGCTTCCTAGTTTGAAAATAAACATTAAATTTCTTCTTTTATATCACTCCAAACCGACACAAAGAGGTTTTTCGTAAGCTGTCGAGCTCTGTGATTGCCAATTACTTGTTTAATGAGGCACTCCGTTTCGGAATTTCGGAATTCTGTCGTAATACCTGTTGTGAGATAAGTTTGGCAAATTACTCTGTGACAAAGCAAGCACAATTAAACTTGCCAAACTGACAATGTGTGAGCCTGAATAAAATAGTTGTTATTGAGAAAATAAACAATTGTTCTGTCGCACAACACAATGGTCAGTGTGTTGTCAGTAGTGGAGGATAATGCGCGCGACAGGAATGCACAAGCTAGCCATGTGTACCTCGTGAACTCGAGTTCGAAAAACATTGTCATGAAAGTAGATCTGCTTTCAACAAATTAAATATATCTAATCATGACACTCTTTTAGGATATTCCTACTTTTGCAATAATACCGACCACTTTTTTCATTTGTGTTGCCTGTTGTATAATTAGTTTATTAATGCTGATAATGTGGATGCAACAATTGAAATGCTTTTCCTCATCACTGCGAACCAATTAAAACATTGTTATTTGTGACTGCTTTTAGACTGTTTCTAGCTTGCAGTGGAAATGTGATGTTTACATGCATATAGTACAGCGTGTCGTATTACATTATTACATCCATATCCAAATAATCACAGTGAGACTTTTATACTTCAGATTTTGGACGCTTTTTACCAGGAGCACAAAGGGATCACATCAGTGGAGATTATCCCTTTCTAAATCTTTGTAACAGATCGAACAGATACGCCAGCATACTAGGCAGTGGGAAGATAATGTTGTTTTACTTTCCTGCTTTGCTTCTTAATCACATGGTTTTATAATATCCCTTGCTTCCTTATTCACTACCCTCTGTCCCTTCTTGCAATCTGAAAACGTCGCGGAGGCATAAGATACAATTCCAGCGGCCAATGGCTCATCAGTTACTGAAGTATGCATTTTTCTTGACCGAAGAAAAACAAAAGAAAAGAAAACTATACAGATATAAATAACAGAAAAGTATAATGTACTATCGAAGAAAGCTGGAGCGTTTAAATGGCGAAAAAAGAAACACTACCCAAAGGTAATAAAATTTAGTAGGCATTAAGGCAAAATTTATCGTATGGGCAATATTACCATGGCTCATATGCGCCGTTCCGATGTGAGCACATGGCCGGGCTACTTTTCCGCTCCCCGCCTCAACTTTCCCACGGTGCTACCGAGGCACGCGAACGCGAGAAACTGTGCCTCAGGCTAGGCGCAAATTGAGACGCGTACAGCGCGTGTGGCGCGACGCAGCGCAGCGCGCCTTTTTGTAACGTCACAGGTTCAAATGGGACCGCGCAAACTGCGACGCGACGCGACTGGGACGCGACACGCGCCTGCGCCAGGTCGCTCGGCGTTGTGGCTGAGGCACAGTTTCTCGCGCCGCGCGTCGAGCTTGCCTCGCTAGCACCGTGGGAAATTGGAGGCGGAGAGCGGAAGAGTAGCCCGGCCATGTGCTCACATCGGAACGACGCATATCAGGAGTGGTAGTATTGCCAATACGATAAATTTTGCCTTACTGTGTACTGAATTTTATTGCCTTTGGGTAGTGTTTCGTTTTCCGCCATTTAAACGCTCCAGCTTACTTCGTTAGCACGTTATAGTTTTCTGTTATTTATATACGCATAGTTTTGTTTTGTTTTTCTTCTGTCAAGAAAAACGTATACTTCAGTAACTGATGAGCCACTGGCCACTGGAATTGTATCTTATGCCTCCGCGATGTTTTCAGATCGTAAGAAGGGACAGAGGGTAGTGAATAAGGAAGCAAGGAGTATTATAAAATCATGTGATTAAGAATCAAGGCAGGAAAGTAAAGCAAGGGTATATTCTCGCTGCCTAGTAATCTAGTGTATCTGTACGATCTGTTACAAAAATTTAGAAAGGGATAATCTCCACAGGTGTGATCCCTTTGTTCTTGTGGTAAAAAGCGTCCACGATCAGAAGTATAGATGGTTCACTGTGGTTACTCTGATATGTATGTAATAATGTAATACGACACACTGTACTACATGCATTTGAACAACATATTTCCACTGCAAGCTAGAAACAGTCGAAAAGGAGTCACAAAGAACAATGTTTTAATTGGTTTGCCGTGATGAGAAAAAGCATTTCAATTGTTGCATATTGACATTATCAGCATTAATAAACTAATTACACAACAAGAGGCTACACAAATGAAGGCAATGGTCAGTATTATTACGAAAGTAGGAATATCCTAAAAGAGTGTTACGATTAGATATATTTAATTTGTTGAAATCTGCTGCTGACAAAGGCGGGTCTGCTCGCGGGCGTGAGACCGGAAGTGAGCGCCCTATATGGGATCCATTTTCTCGAGATCGGAGGCACATAGAGACCTCCTCACAAGTCAAAACAAAAATTCAGCATGTTAGCTAAATTTCATACGCAGCAACATATGGTGTAATACGCACCAAACGCAAATTCATAGCGACCCCTAGTTTTCGTTGCAAAAGTTTTGAGTTTTGCGTAGCGTCTTACTAAAATGTGTGCATCACAATAAGAACAGTCATTAGCGAGTTGATGGGCACTTAGTCACGAAGCTGACATGTAACGCTACAAGTAAGGCAAAAATTATACATTTTCAGTGAATAGTTTGTGTAAAATCGTTTGAGAAAGATAACAGGTTGCGCGCACTTCGGTTTTGTCAGGGCAGAGAGTCGCCAGACGGCGCGTGCGAAGTACGGTATACGCGTCGCAATATGCGCTGCACCCGCGCGACCTGTGCGGAACGTACGTGTCGCGCTGTAGTGTCGTGTCACGTCATACTTGCTATACGCGTCTCAATTTGCTCCTAGCCTCACAACCACAGCGCCTCGCGACCTGGCGCAGGCGCGTGTCGCGTCCCTGTCGCGTCGCGTCGCAATTTGCGTGGCCCCATTTGAACCTGTGGTGTTACAAAAACGCGCGCTGCGCTGCGTCGCGCCACACGCGCTATACGCGTCTTAATTTCCGCCTAGCCTAGAGGTATAAACAATGTGGCGTTCGCAGCCATCGGCATCTCGATACACGAGGATGATCCCAATGCCGTATGACGAGGCATCAGCCGCCACAAACCGAGGGCCGGTCTGGAGAGAAGGGAGTTAGGCATGAGCTTTAAATGGAGAAAAGCATAGTCACAGGCAGGAGTCGCATCAAAAGGCGCCCCTTTGCGACACAAGTTATTCAGGGGTTGAGCAACGGAGGCAGCCTGAACTTTAAGTGATAAGTAACACCTGGTGGTCAGATAAGTCCTTGGGACGAGGAGGGGTCCCAATGGCCGTGACATTGCGACCCGAAGGGCGAATGTCATCTTTGCTAAGCCAGTGACCTAAGTATTCCACTTCCGGTTGAAAAAAATAACACTTTCTCAGCCGACAGCGTAAACCAGCAGACTGCAGAGCACGTAATAGGGCATGGAGGTTTTGCAAATGTTCCTGGCGGAAACACCCGGTGACCGCGATGTCATCCAGATAATTCATGCTGGCGGGGGATAGGCTGCGTAAGCTGCTCCAGGAACCGCTGGAAAATGGCCGGCGCCAAAGAGACACCAAAGGGAAGGCACTTCTATAACTCGATAGGTGTGTCGATAACCGTGATGTTCTGGAAATTGGCATCTGAGGGTAACTGCTGGTACACCTCAGCCAGGCCGATCTCGGCTAGCTCGGCGAGAAGGTTTTCCTGTCAGGGAATGGGGAGGTGCTGAGCACTGACAGTAGCGCCCAAGTCCCCACGCAGCCCAAGGAACTCACTGGGTTTCCGTACGACCGCTGCAGGTTCCAGCACGTCAGCGGCCTGGAGCCGGTCGAGTTCCCTCTCGACCGCAGGAAATAAGGCCACCGGAAGGGGCTGTGCCCGAAACAAGCGAGCCTAAATGTAATGTGCGCCTGAAAATCGGAAGCACACCCGAAATCCGTAGCAAACGACGACGCAAAAGCAGAGCACAGATAGTCCGAGTCCCGAAAAGGATCGGCCGTGGAAACGACCTTAACTTCGTCGAAAATTGAAAATCCAAACAGTTGAAACGCATCCGAGTCAAAAGTATTCGAAGCCGACGGAAGGTCGACGACAAATAGGGTAAGGAGCCGGGGAAGACGCTTGTACGTCGCCTGGACGACGAACGGCGCTCGAAGGGTGAAACGTCCACTGAGAAAAATTATACACGACTGTGCTTAAACTGACACACAATATTTTTTAGCGCAACGCAATTTGACTTTCAATAATCCCTACAAAAGAATGGCCCTGACTAACATTAACCTATACCTTTCACAAATCACTTACCTCACAAAAATCTTCGTTACTCGAACTACTGCAGTACAGCGAGTGCCACTACTGCCAGCTAACTAAAAGTTTCAGACTACGGAAGTCACTAACTACTGATAGGCACAGTTAGCAAATGAAAAATTTTAATAGAGAACAAAGAATGTATTTACCTTAATAGTCATAATATATATATATCAGTTCGTGACATCAATTCTTACAAATTTCAAAACTCCGCCATCTCTCTCCCCACGTCCACCACTGGTGGCGGCTCACCTCCAATTGCGCAACGCTACGCGCTGTTAGCATCCAGCTGCCGCTGCCCAACACTACGATGGCAGACAACAATGCAAACCAGCCACAGACTGCACAGGGCACAGCCAGTGATTTTCATACAGAGCGCTACGTGGCGGCGTTACCAATAAAAAAAAGCTAAACAGCCTACTTACAAGGCGAACGGAACTGTCTGCGCAGGCGACAAAACGCGGACAGGGAGGTGACAACTGAGAAGAGCCCAGGCGGGCATATGTCGCCATATTAATCAGGGAGACGGTGGCCCTACTGTCGAGCTGAGAGCTGATTTCTCAGTGAAAAGGTGGAGCGCGAGGAACAGCTTCTGCGCAGACGGGTCGTTCTGCGGGACGACTCACAAGGCGAGGTCACGACGTTTGGAAGTCGGATTTACCGCAAACTTCGCACACTCGTAGTACTCCACGAGGACAACACAATGTGTGAGCAGTAGCGTGGACTTCTCAAGCGTTACTGAGAAAATCGCAAGATAATTTCGGTCGTCAAATATACATATCTGTGCGTGGCCATTCTAACCATGAAGCGGGTATTGCCGAGTGGTGCCGGCACGGTAGCTCAGCGTGTTCGGTCAGAGGGTTAGCTGCCCTCTGTAATAAAAAAGCTGAGGTAATGGATCAACAACGAAGTTATACGAATGTCTTACAACGTCAGCCCCGAGCAGATGCAAAGAACAAAAGTGAACAGAATGAGATTTTTTATAAAAAGAAAGTGGTTAGCGTTCAAGCCTCGTAATCGCTGGGTCGCTGGATCTAGTCCCGCTTTTCAATTTTTTTTATTTCTATCACAGTCATTTTCTTTACTATTTATATTACAGTTGATAAAACTGGCAAAATACGCGTAATCGGAGGAACTTTTATTAAATTTACAATGTTATTTGGTAGTCTACGAATTTTTAATATCACGAATAATACAATATTCATAACTATCGACTAGTAAACGACCAAACGCATAAAGTGATACCGAAAATGTATGCTTGTCCGTGATTTGAGAAATCGTGCATACCTGGAAGGAGCCCAAAACCACTTGTTACCTCCCAGTTTTGACCGGCACAGACGGTTTTCGAAAGATGTAGAATGAAACATTAGCCGTTGCAGGATGGTATTTTTCGTAAAAACGTGAAAAACAAAGTTTAACGGCGCCATCTGCATTGAATAAATGCTATGTTTCCGCAGACGCAAGGTATTTTGAGGTGTTCCGTGGAAAAACAAACCTCTTTAACATTTTCAAAAACCTCTCTTTCGGCCGATAATGTGGAAGCAAACCACGCATAACGCAGCACTTCTTTAAATGTCGGCGCTGATCATTGGTCATGCAGTATCGAGTGTATTTTAATAGCGTCTTCACGAGAAGCAACTTCTCGTTGTCTTTCCATTAAATACGAACAATTTCGAAGACACAGACAAGGATACATTTTCAGTATCACTTTATGCGTTTGGTCGTTTATTAGACGGTAGTTATGAATATTATATTGTTTGTGATAGTAAAAATTTGCCGGCGAGAGTGGCCGAGCGTTTCTAGGCGCTACAGTCTGGACTCGCTGCCGCTACGTTCGCAGGTTCGAATCCTGCCTCGGGCATGGATGTGTGTGATGTCCTTAGGTTAGTTATATTTAAGTAGTTCTAAGTTCTAGGGGACTCATGATCTCAGAGGTTAAGTCCCATAGTCCTCAGAGTCATGTGTGTGTGTGTGAGTGTGTGTGAATAAAAATTTGTAGACTGCCAAATAACATTGTAAATTTAATAAAAGTTCATCCGATTACACGTATTTTTCCCATTTCATCAATTGTAATATAAATAGCAGAGAAAATTGTGAGTTGCAAATAAAAAAAAACTGACAAGTGCGACTCGATCCAGAGAGCCAGCGATTACGGGGCTTTAATGCTAACCATTCGGCTACCGGCACTTCACGGTAAAAATGACCATGCACAGGCATATATATTTGACGATCGATATTATCTTGCGATTTTTTGAATAACGCTTGAGAAGTACGCGCTACTGCTCACACATTTTGTTGTCCTCGTGGAGCACTACGAGCGAACGGAGTTTTCAGTAAATCCGCGTTCCAAACGTCGTTGCCTCCCCTTATGAGTGCAGGGCACGGACGGTATCTCGAGGAGCAGGAGGGGCTGGACCGGAGCGAGTCGACCGACTACGACAAAACGATCGGACGAGGCCCTCCTCGCGACACAGCGTGCACGTTTTCCAGCGGTGGGACAATCGGCTCGAGAATGTGCGGTAAAGCACTGTGGGCAAAGGGGGAAGGGGGCCGCGCAACAGGCGGCGAGGGGCGACCGGAGGCGCCGAATCCACAGCGGCGTCAGGCAAAGAGGAGTCCCGATGGTGCCGGCGCGAGGGCAGAACCCTCTGGAACGCATCGATCGCCACCACTTGCGGCCGCTCGAGCAATTTCAAAGGAGTGGGCAATGCGGAGAATCCCTTCCGAGGAGGGGTTATCGAGCTTCGACGTGTCAGTGCGGACCTCGGGATCGGGAGCCAGCTGAACCACCACATCCCGGACCACGGAGTCCGCGCCCGAAGCCTCCTGGTGGAACTCCAGTCGAGAGGCGACCACGTGGTAGCGTCGGGAATAATAGTTCGTCAACAAAAGGTATATTTCCTGGAAAGAGAGAGCCATAGGATCCGACAACGGTGCCAACTTGCGGAGCAGAAAGAACGTGTCCGGGGAGGCCCGAGACGGGAACGACGTCCGCTGCGAGCAGGCGTCCGTGACTTGAAAAGCCGCGAAATGTTGTTTCAGTCGATTAAGTACGTTTCCCAGTCTTGTTTAGCGTCATTAAATGGAGGTAACGACGGCGGGCGTGGGAAAGCATCCGAGCCCCGAGGACTCGGAAGTTGTCGTGGCAGTGCGTCCCTAGCATCAACTATCCGTAAACAATAGCAGTGACTGCTGTAAGGTATCTAACTGGAGCTGCTGCTGCTGCTGTTGCTCCAGCAGGCAGACCAACTTCGCCTCCGTGCGAACAAGACCACTGGCTACCTCGTTGCCAAAAACGTAACCACGGCCGGAACGTACGGGGGTTGCCGTGAAGGAAAGCGCGGTGAGACCCACGGGGCGGCCCGTGAACAACAACACGAGCGGGAAATGTCTGTACTCACTGAAAGTATTGTGGGCTTCTTAAAGACCCACAGCCCTGGGCTGCGGAATCAAATTGGACCCAACAGTAGAGAGTGCCGGCCGCGGTGGCAATGCGGTTCAACGCACTTCAGTCTGGAAACGCGTGACTGCTACAGTCGCAGGTTCGAATCCTGCCTCGGGCATGGATGTGCGTGATGTCCTTAGGTTAGTTAGGTTTAATTAGTTCAAAGTTCTAGGGGACTGATGACCTCAGATGTTGAGTCTCATAGTGCTCAGAGCCATTTGAACCATTTGAACCAATAGAAACTGCAAACTATTGTAGAATGTACGTCCTTGTAAGTACTGGAAGATGATGTAAAAATCTGTGTTAATAAATGGCACGCTGTTGGCAAACGTCTAAGCATACGGTTTAGCTATCCACGTATGAGTGGATCGAAGTTAAATAATAAAAAGCAATACTTCGTCCTCCTTGATGAAAGATCGTCAGAGACAAGGCTATCAACAGGAGTGGTCCCAGGGAAGTGCGATAGAATTGCTCTTAGTCTCTGCACACAGGCTCTTAGTGGTACAAGTGCAGAAATTTTTATTGGTTACGGAAGACTGTGTACTGAACAACATCATATCAGTGTTTACTTCATTTCCACACTAATAATTATAGCTCTTAGGAGTGACAGACTAATAGTTATACCTATTACGAGTAGTTTGTTTTTAGGCCTCGAGGGCAAGCTATTGATAATTATTTTCCCCTGGCCGGCAGGTCAGATTTTGAAGCGTGGACGCAAAGCGGTTAGCGTATATTGACAGGTATAGTTCACTTAGTGGTGCGGTTATGACTGCAGAAAACATCAGGTACTACGAGGGTCGTTCACTAAGTAATGGCTGGACGGAGTGGCCGAGCGGTTGTAGGCGCTACAGTCTGGAACCGCGTCACCGCTACGGTCGCAGGTTCGTGTCCTGTCTTGGGCATGGATGTGTGTGTGATGTCCTTAGGTTACTTAGGTTTAAGTAGTTCTAAGTTCTAGGGGACTGATGACCTCAGAAGTCAAGTCCCACAGTGCTCAGAGCCATTTGAACCATTTCAATAACTAATGCCCCACAATTTTTTTTTCTAATAGCATATTTATCGTTAATAGTCAGAATATGGTGGCAATATACATCAATATGTCTTGTCCACGTCCTATTTTTCTACGTAGTCTCCATGACGTTCTATGGCCGTACGCCAACGTTGTGGCAAAGCATGTATTCCCTGCTGACACTCGCCATTTTCAAAGTCTGTTACCCATAGAGAATCTTTAAGCACCAACAATTCAGATGAAATGGTCTTTCTTTGAATACGTGTGCATTCGTGGAACCCATCGTGAGCATCTCTTTGAGTATCCGAGAGTCTCGGTCACTATAAACGCACTTCCAATGCTGACCGGCAACTGTAGAAACTGACTGTCACACCTGACATGTTGCAGCGAGCTGACGTTTTCATTCGCAAAGACGGACGCATTACGACTCGAGGAAACATTTTGAGGGTGATGAGGAGGTGATTCACACAGTGAAGCAGTGGCTCCGCCACCTGGACACTGATCGTACCGACAGGCATACACGCCCTTGTTTCGACTGGAGGAAGACCATAGAACAGGACGGAGAATACGTGGAAAAATAGAGCATGTAGATAAAACACCAGTCTTTCATGTGTGCAATTCTCATTATTTTCAACACAGAATTGTTGAAGAAAAAAATGCGTTGCATTAGTTTAGATTTTACCTGGTGGACTTATCCTCCCACCACGGGAATTTGTTTCGCAACAGCCGTGTGCTGATTTTAATCCACTGATCTTATGTTTTTTAACTTCTTCACTTCTATGGTTGGGTAGAGGGATGTGTGTACTTTTTAGATTGTTACAGTTAAGTTACTTTACAATGAGGTAACAAAATTCATGAGAGGTATGCACAAATACAGGTGGCGCTAGTACCGCATACACAAGGTATACGAGGGCAGTGCATTGGCGGAGCTATCGTTTGTGCTCAGATGATTCATGTGAAAAGGTTTCTGATGTGATTATGGTCCCTCCATGATTATGGCCCCACCATAGTTGCAGCTAGAGGCATGTTCCATTTCGGAAATCGTTAGAGAATTGAATATTCAGAGATCCACAGTGTCAAGCGTGTGCCAAGAATACTAAATTTCAGGCATTACCTCCCATCACGGACAATGCTGTGGCCAACAGCCTTCACTTAACGACCGAGAGCAGCAGCATGTGTGTAGAGTTGTCAGTGCTAACAGACAAGCAATTCTGGTGAAATAACCCCAAATAGCAACGTCGGAGGTACGACGAACGTACCCGTTAGCACAGTGTGGCGAAACATGCGATTGAGAGGCTATGGCAGCAGAAGACCGACGCCAGGGCCTTTGCTAACAGCATATCGCCTGCAGCGCTTCTCCTGGACTGTTAACCATATCATTTGAGCCCAAGACGACTGGAAAACCGTGGCATGGTGAGATGAGTCCCAATTTCAGTTGGTAAGAGCTGATGGTAGGGTTCAAGTGTGCCGCAGACCACACGAAGCTGTGCAAATTGGTGCTGGCTCCATAATGGGTCGGACTGTGTCTACTGCGTCCTGTGGCCAAACTGAACGGATCATTGACTCGAAATAGTTATGTTATGCTACTTCTAACCATTTGCAAGCATTCAAGGATGGGGAAGTAAGTCGGCCGTGCCCTTTTAAAGGAACCATCCCACCATTTGCCTAAGACGATTTAGTGAAATCACGGAAAACCTAAATCAGGATGGCTGGACGCGGGATTGAACCGTCGTCCTCCCGAATGCGAGTCCAGTGTACTAGCCACTGCGCCACGTCGCTCGGTGTAACTGATGATCACAGGTGTTAAGTCCCATAATTCTCAGAGCCATTTGAACCATTTTTTGAAGTTTTATGGATGACAATGTGCCATGTCACCGGGCCACAATTGTTCGCAATCGGTTTTGGAAATATGTGGTAAGGTCTTATGGGACCAAACTGCTGAGGTCACCAGTCCCTAAGCTACTTAATCTAATTTAAACCAACTTACGCTAAGGACGACACATACGCCCATGCCGCAGTTGGTTTGAAGAACATTGTGGACAATTCGAGTTAATGATTTGGTCACCTAGATCGACCGACGTAAATCTCATCGAACGTTTATGGGACGTAATCGAGAGGTCAGTACGTGAAAAAAAAATCCTCCATTGGCCACACATTCGCAATTATGGACAGCTCTACAGGTGGTTCTTGTTCTATACTACTGTGGCGCAGTGTCTGCCTGGCTGTGATAGCTTTCCGTCTGCTCCTGCAAGCTCAGTACTAGCATTTTGTTACTGGAGCTCAAATAGTAGTATGAGGTCTTGTTACTGAATTTTAGTAAGCTTCGTCGAGACGCAGGATGAGATTTTTATTGGTACATTTCTTGGTTTTTTACGTTAAGTCTGATTATGTTGCGGGTTCTGGATAAAAAAAAATGTTTCAAATGACTCTGAGTACTATGGAACTGAACATCTGAGGTCACCAGTCCCCTGGAACTTAGAACTACTTAAACCTAAGTAACCTAAGGACATCACACATATCCATGCCCGAGGCAGGATTCGAACCTGCGACCATAGCGGTCGCGCGGTTCCAAACTGAAGTGCCTAAAACCGCTCGGCCCCACCGGCCGGCGGTTCTGGATCGATTTTTAGGATATGCTGGTGGCACAGTTCAACCTGTTTACAATTCGACAGTGCAGTCACTTGGTGGACTACTATTATTTCGACAGTAATGTTGGACTCATATCAACCCCCACATCTCTGACTTGGAACGTAACGTCCAATCTGTCCTTAAATGGAAACCACAGTGAAAATTCGCTGAAGCTTTGCACACATGTGTTGGTCAGTGTTCTGGTGTCTCCACTGATCGCAGCAAGTCGCTCTTTTCAGTTCTGAAGCCTACAAGAATTACTGCAAAGCAGTAATGCAAAGCACACAAACTATTTCTGATCTGTGAAACTCTTACAGTTTTGTATGTGGTGGGCATGACAAGACACCCTGCATGACAATATTAAATGCTTTCTTAGAAAACTACATCATATAGATATTTGAAGACCATCAGGTTTACTGCCAAGAGTGACTGATAAAATATCTTTATTTAACAACCAGTTTCAAAATACAGAACATTATCAGTATTTACTACATCATATTAGACACTATAAAATCAATGGTATCAGTTAATAGAATCCATGAATTCATCACTGCTGTTACATAGTAATGATAATTACACCATCATCATAAACTGTGCTAGTCAGTGCACTTATCCATGGTTGATCCTAGGAATGCAGACATTCTACATCACTGAGTATATGGATGGCTCCATTCCTAACACTGATGCTGACAGCTGATCAACCATGGATACGTGCACAGTCTGGCACAGTTTATGATAATGGTGTAGTTAACATTACTATGTAACAACAGTGACAAATTCATGGATTTTTTTAATCTGATGCCCATGATTTTGTAATACCTTAAATGATGCTGTAAATCCTGTTATGAATCTGATGATGGTCTGTGGCCTGAAGCTGGTTCTTAAATAAACAAATTTTATCATTATATCTTGCCAGTAATCATGACTTGCTGCAAATATTTGCAAGCAGTGAGGCACCACCTTCTGCAAATATTAAAGATAGTTTGTGATGTGCTTTCGTGCCTGCATTGGAACTGCTATCAGTGGCCACGAGGCAGTTGGAGTGACAGTTATTTACAAATATCGAAGAGCAACTAAGAATACTGCATAACTGCAGACATACTAAATATGTCTGCTTGTGCCTGTGTATGTGCGAATGGATATGTGTGCGTGTGTGTGTGTGCGCGCGAGTGTACACCTGTCCCTTTTTTTCCCCCTAAGGGAAGTCTTTCCGCTCCCGGGATTGGAATGACTCCTTTCCCTCTCGCTTAAAACCCACATCCTTTCGTCTTTCCCTCTCCTTCCTGAAGAAGCAACCATCGGTTGTGAAAGCTAGTAATTCTGTGTGTGTGTTTGTGTGTTTTGTTCATTGTGCCTGTCTACCGACGCTTTCCCACTTGGTAAGTCTTGGAATCTTTGTTTTTAATATATTTTTCCCATGTGGAAGTTTCTTTCTATATATATATATATATATATATATATATATATATATATATATATATATATATTTCCCATGTGGAAGTTTCATATATGTGTGTGTGTGTGTGTGTGTGTGTGTGTGTGTTTAATTACAAATCACATGGAAGAGTGAGTATATACACAATAAAATAAAATTTGCTACAAAGGTTTCTTGATGTTAAATGAAATAACTAAAAATACGAATAATGTTATTTTTAATATTATTTTTGTATTTATTAGTAATCTCTAGAAATAAATTGTTTTATTTTCTGTTTCATGTTTCACATTTATGTACTATACCTACCACATCTGAATTTATTATGAATGCCGTCCTCACACTTCTATTCCATTACCACATATAAATATAAAGATGTTATTTTATATTAAGAACTATGATTCACTGTTAATTAACATTTCAGTTTGATAATACATGCAGAGTTCATAGAAATAAAAAAATGACTCTAGTGAGAATCAGACTAACAACCACAACACTACAATTCCAGAGAACTATGCACACAGTTACGATTGTTCTTCCCCTAAAAATCGGCTTTTGAATTCCCTAGTTGTCAGAATTCCCATCCCCTCTTGTATTTGCTTAATGTTGACCTTCTGTGGGGTGGTTCCCATGCTAGGGTCAATCGCACACCAACACTGTTTACTAATGAGACTTCCCTTAATTTTTTGCAACCAGTGGTGATAATTATCTTTATTCAAAACTTCAGTCTTTCGACGGAGGCTGGAATATTATTCTACCTTTCTTAAATTTTTCACTTACGAATCCTCTTCACGATCTGCACAAATGGGAAAATTTGCAGTACTGGTATTCACAATGTCTCAGCATTTAAAACAATCTTTTCCAGCCGGTCTTGTTATTTAGATGGTGCTCTTACTTTGTGTACGTCTCATGGATGTATAATAAGGGGAGAGGCTTACACTGTACGTTGCTTCAAACCTGGTGCCGTGTAAGATGCCCCAAAAGCTTAGCAGACTACAATTACTCTTTGTTCTTAATTTCTGTAGTGTGCAGGCAACAGTTGTTTTAAAAATGTAACAGTGCTTTTGTAAATAATGTAGCATCAGCAACCCATTTTTCAGGCATTTTTCTGGTCTTAAATGCATATTTGATCCAGACAACACCATATTTTGGCTTGTTAATGTAAGTTTCTTTTTTTATTTGTTTAGAATAACCAAGAAATGAAAATGCTGCTTTCATAATCATATTTTCCGTAATATGGGCTCACTACATTAGTGTTCAGTCTATGCCGTCTTCCTTAAAATGCTGAGAACATATTTTGCTATGTTTGGTTAGTTTCCAGTCTTTTCTTCTTGACTGGAGTGTGTCAGCTCTCGCATTATGTGAGCAAAGTCGAGACACAGGGACATTTTACAGACTAGTCTGCAGGGAGCTAGAGGGGAAAGGAACATTAATTTAAGGGTGAGTGGCATAAATACTCATATTCAAAAATAAAAGCCGAGATTGCCCAGACAGTTTTTCAAGTTAGACTAATAGAAAATCTAAAGTCAAATGACAAAAATAAAATCACTACAGTAACAGCAGGCAGTACAACCAAAATTCATGTGTATAAAGAAAATATCACTTAACAAGTCCACTTACGAATATAATGTAATTCCTTTATATTTTAGACTATAATGATAGTGATTAGTACATCTGTAAATGACACAAGCTGACATCTTTTATCAAAACACTTCCACCAGAAGATAACGTCTAAGGCAGCTAAGGTGGCAGACATTTGCCTCAAGTTTGTGACATCATGACAACTCCCCTCATTACACCTCCATGGTAGCTGTGGATCAACAATCATGGTCTCATAACCTGTGAATATTCTTTAGAAGAATGGCAGAGAGCACACCAAAAAACAAAGTCCATTGCAAATAAAAGAACACATTTGTTTTAACATAGATGCAGAATACCTTTACAATGTAGTGTACATAATAACAAGAAGACAGCAATAGGTACCAGTACCAGCTAATTCACAGTCCACAAGACAGATAGTCCACATCACTGACATTAAATGCATCAAAATTTTTTATACTTAACAGTGGTTAGAAATCTCTGAATGCAATTTCTTTATTGTTTCTTAGAAGTGTGCCATACAACTATAAGAAACAGATATCTGTGTTCCGATCTTGAAATTTATTTATTTTTTTTACTTATTTATCCCACAAGTATGAAGAAAATCAAAGAGGGCCAGTCTGTACAAATAAACAGAGAGGAATTCAGCAGAATTATAATTTATATTCACTGCAAACAGAAGACCAAACAACTATTCGTGACACCCTATTGCCTCTTTGGGCATAATGTTCACAAGATATGTGCTATAACTTCCCACCTCTAATTCACATACATGTCGTATGACTGAAGAAAAAGAAATACACCTCCCCATTCTCCTCTTCGCTCACTTCTCTGCATTTTCCTCGATACTTGCAGAATGGCCTGGTGCCCGCAGAAGACATCCCCGTGTTCACCGGCTCGCCAGCACGTCCCACTCTGGCGTCTGTGCCAGTATTACAAGGTGTTGGCAGTGGAGCCAACTTGACATCACAGTTTGGCACCCGCCCACTACAGCAGCAGCTCGTGCACGTGGTACCGGGTAGGAAGGGCACCAAGCCGAATCCGGGCCGTGCACTGTTGGCAGCAGTAGGTGCCGGGGTGTTACCTGCTACTGTGGCCATGTTGGTACCGCTGGCACTCGGACGCCGAAGGCGGAGAAGCATCTACGGAGGGGAATATCCCGGTAAACACTGGCTGCTTGTTGCAGACACTACCACATTGAGCAGGTGAGCATTTGCCCTGTTTTTACATTGTAATTTTACTGAAGTATTTCAAAAAGTAATGGCAAACCCTCAGTTCTACACAAAGGGAACAGTCCAGAAATTTCAAACTGTCATAAAGGACTGATACGTGCTTTTCAAAGGTGTTGACATATGCCAGAAGACCATTCACCTCTACAACGAAAAGTGGTAGTTGAAAAAAGATGGCAGTGTATTTACTTGTGGGTAACATTCAGTAACAGTGAGCAGTTGCACAATTTATGTGATCAGGAGGAATAAAACATCAGTAAAACCAACACAGGATTGTGAAATGCATGTCAGTAGCCACATTAAGGGAGAGTTTGAGTGAATAAAATATGCTTATAAATGCTCATATGTCAGTCCATAGTGAAATACATTCCATTCACTGTAGTCCTCTGTTTATGAGAATATGGGATGTATCGGTTTTATAATTCTTGAGAGCTCCTATGACCCTCTACAAGTTATGGACAGGGAATTCAGTGGCAGTATCAGTCCATTTATAATGATAACAGAGGCTGCACAATACCAGAAGTTGTATCCATTGTGCTGGTATTGCATAAAGTTGTCACATGAAGGGCTCCTCTTGTTCACCTCACTGAAACTGATACACTTGTCATTATTCACAAATCAAAGTTCTAGATACTCCTATATCCCCACACCATACTGCAATACTCTCACCATGTTATCATGTATTTGGAACAGTGAAGGGTGTTTTGGGGAATTTAGAGTGAAGGCAACCCAAAGACTCTCTCTGTCTCATAGGGTAAAAGAACCGGTGCAGACATATGTAAAATCTATGAAACAGTAGATTTCTGTTTCCAAACATTAATTCCAGGGCAATTCTTGATAAGAATTACAGAGAATCTAAAAGAAAGTTCAAAATTTTTATTGTTGTGCATGCACAGTGAATTATAAGCTGCCACATTCTATGAGAATGCTGAAATGAAGCAACCTTCCCCACAAGTACTGGCACAACATTCACTTAGATACAGAAAAGACTTTACACTTAAGTGAGCATCCACATGACTCATCAAAAATTAATTTCTTCTCTGTGACGTCACAAAAATTGTAAAGCCTACTTTTCTTCACTAAATGTTTCAATAAATATTTATCTGGAAGTGCTTGAGCAATGGCTAATGACACAGCTTGATATGGAACACATGGATTGTGTTTGTCATCAAGATTAAGCACTCTCACATTTGGGTAAGGAAGTTCACACTTTTTTAAATCAACATATTCCAATTGATTGGATTTGTCATACTAGACATGACAGAGCTCTGTTCTCAGAATGAGATTTTCACTCTGCAGCGGAGTGTGTGCTGATATGAAACTTCCTGGCAGATTAAAACTGTGTGCCAGACCGAGACTCGAACTCGGGACCTTTGCATTTCGCAGGCAAGTGCACTACCGTCTGAGCTACCCAAGCACGACTTACGCCCCATCCCCACAGCTTTACTTGTGCCGGTATCTCGTCTCCTACGTTCCAAAATTTACAGAAGCTCTCCTGCAAACCAGTAGATTTTCATTTTGGCTGACTGTGCTTCTTTTCTCTGTTTTGACCATTTGAAGGCAGGACGTGGAACTGGCGTAGTAAGCGAAATAAGGTTTTTAGAAATTTTGACTTGATCTCTGAAACCTTCTCGATCCCGAATGTCATCAAATGAATTTTTAACTTCCTGTAAATCATTTTTAGCTTCTCCATTTTGAATATGATTTTGTGTTTGAAATTGATGAATGTATGCAGTGCGTAAGTCTTGGTGGGTTCATTCTTTCCAGATCACCAAAAAACATCATTCTCCGCTTCCTCATGCTGGTACCAATGTCTTGTGTATGTTCGTATAATTCACAGTTGTGTCTTCGGTGGAATTCTCCGTTTTTTTCGATAGGGCCAAGAATTTTCCTAAAAAAATTTTCCGGTATTTTATTTCAAGTTTTCATAGTGGTTCTTTCTTCGTCATGTTTAAACATTCTGATCTGGGGTACATCCTTGCTCCATATCAGCCTTCTGACACTCTTCCGAAATGCCAACTCGTTTATTTCTCTGCGTTTTTTCGATCTTCCTGTATCAAGGCTTCCTAGGTACTTCCAACTCCCCACTCTCCTCAATCGTTCCCCACCAATTGTTGTTCCTCTCTTCTTGTTTCTTGTTGTGATAATCATCTCACTGTTACTTACACTAAATTTCATCCCATATTGGTGTACTGTTCATTCACATACATTCAACTGCTCTTGTAGTTCCTTCTCCTTATTCCCCCAAATCATCAGTGACAAAGATAGACAGGTTAAGAAAAGGGAGGATCGGAAAGTTAATGAAGGTGAAACCATTACAGGAAGAGATAGAGAAATCAAGACTGAGATGGTACGGACTCATTAAGAGAATGGAGGAGAAGAGAATACCCAGTAGGATACATGAGATAAAACTGGAAGGAGAGAGACCAAGAGGAAGACCGACAGACAGACGACTCAAAGGAGTAGAGAAATGCGTCCAGAAGAAAAGAGAAGACTGGAACTGAGGTGAAGATGGACAGATGGCAACAAGATAGAAGATGATGGAGAGGCCTATGTTCCATACAGACCTGGCCAGAGGCTGGAAAACTATCCAAGATAATGATAATGATGATGATTACACCTATTTATAATGGATTATTTAACAAGTGATGAAAATTGCACTGTAGGTAGTATATTACTAAGACAGTAGACTAATATCATCTGGACCCAGATGCGTTTTGGGTGGGGGTGGGGGGGGGGGGAGCCTTGAGCCTCTTAGACCCCCTCCTCCTCCCCCTGAATCCGCTAGTGCTGACAACAATTGATATATAAGGTTACCTGAAAGACCTTCTGCATGTGCCTTCTTTGCTGAAAACAATTCCAGAACACCAAACGTGCATTTCTGCTGCCTTCTTATGGTGACTCTGCACTGGATTAGGAATAGATTATGTGAAATGTATTACTGCTTAGATGTGGCCCATGAGACAAAGGGATCTCATATAGAACACTTATAAAGTACTGTATGCAAAAGAAAATTAAATTTTCTTTTACATTCTGTGTGATTCTTGCTGGTGTACAACTGTTAAATAGTTATAATCATTTGCAAACATTACATTCATTTTGAATTGGCCTGTACTTCTTGTGTTTGTAACTGAAATCTATGTTTTAGGAAAACTGGGTTAGCTGTTACTTTTTGAAACTTCAGTTTTTAAAAATACTGACTGCTTTTTTGGACACTGTCATTTCCTCCTCACTTCAACTTCTGGGCAGATGATACAATTTCTTCATTATGCCCTATTTCTATCTGAAAATCAAAATTTTACCAGTTCAAATTGTTTCTCACAGCTCTGTTAAATTTATGAGATTAGTGTAGCATTCTAAATCGAGTTCCTCACTGAAAATGGGGAACTTACCTTCACATTTTTTAACCCTGCTGAAAGAGTAGCTGACTAGCCACAGATGTAGTTTTGTCAGATCATTAATCATCAAGTACTGTGTGGACGAAAAATCGTTTGAGTAAATGTGACATCTTATCTTTAACATCATTACAGAATGCTTCAAGGAATGAAGGAAATAAACTTCACTCTGCACACAGACTGGTAAGGGGAAAGAACTGATGGAGAGCAAATAAGATGTGCCTTCTTCATGCAAAGCTACAACAGCATTTTCTTATTATTTTTATGCTCTTGCAATGGATTATAAGTTCTCCTTTCTCAGAAGAAGTGATGGGTGACATATTTAATAGACCAGGAACAGCTTTACATCCATAGTAGTAAAAATAATCCAAAATCAAGTGCATAAAATGTCATGAAACACAGCAATGAAAATGGTTCCTGCTGCACCAGCCTATTATTGGATTACAAAGACTGACAACAAATGAAAGAAAAGTGCGAATGGCCAAAAGTGTCTTGATTCAATTGATTGTCAAGAAAGAGACTGACCGTTTGAAGAAAAGTGCACACAGTTGTTATTTGTAATCATAAGGTAAGGCCTCTGATTGAAAAATTGCTGGGCAGATGCATTTGTCTAATAATGCTGCAAATTTCAAACAATAGAACATCCAGGATGGAATGAAACAATATTATGAGAAGGAAAGTTACAACTCACCATATAGTGGAGATGCTGAGTCGCAAACAGGCACACCAAAAAGATTTTCACACTTAAGGCTTTAGGCTAATGGCCTTTGTTTACAATAGACGTGCATAGGCACACACACACACTCACACAAACGCAACTAACACACACGACTCGTTTGCGTGTCTATTGTTGACAGAGGCCGTGACTGAAGTTTTAAGTGTGAAAATCTTTGTGTTGTACCTATCTGCGTCTCAGCATCTCCACTATATGGTGAATGCTGTAAATACATATAAATAGGTAAATCATAACACCGTATGATTCCTGGTTAAACCATTACAAGACAGGAGACAGTATACAGGTTGTTCAGAATATTTGCTGCATTCTAATCAGAACTGTACTTTGAAAGGCATCAGGTGATGTATCAGTGTCATCTGTCAATGCCATGTACCGTGTCAACAATTAACTTCCAGACACGTGTTCATAGGACTTTTTTCATCCATTTCCAGTCCAGGCTCTGTCCCTGCAGTTTCTCAGTTTTATTAATGTTCTCCATGTATAAAATTCTAATTAAAATGTGAGCTCGATTTTGGTATTGCTGAAATCACGGTTTGATCAGCTTGGATACTGTCAATGGTCTAGTTAATAAACAGAGTGATGTGCTTGCTGCTAAGTCTCACAGTATGAATCACCACATTCTCTATACTCTATAGTATGACACTGCTCCTACTTGCACATTCGTTCTTGTACTTAATGACAACCTGACGCTTGGGGGGGGGGGGGGGGGGGCACTGTGTTGTGGTTGGCAGGAGAGCCAACACCGTGTTACTAAAGGAGGCCGAAATGCACGCGTCTTAGCTCACGCAGTCTGGCGTGAGGTCTGGAACATAGCAAGGGAATTACAATTGAGGAAAACGGACGTAGCTGGTGGAATACTTAACTTTAATCCATTAATGACGAACGTCGCTCTTGACATTACATGATTCACAGTATCAATAGTAACAGATAATGGCGCCTTGCTAGGTCATAGCAAATAACGTAGCTGAAGGCTATTGAGAGCGTATTTTTTCAGTGAACCATCGCTAGCAAAGTCGGCTGTACAACTAGGGCGAGTGCTAGGAAGTCTCTCTAGACCTGCTGTGTGGCGACGCTCGGTCTGCAATCACTGATAGTGGCGACACGCGGGTCCGACGTATACTACCGGACCGCGGCCGATTTAAAGGCTACCACCTAGCAAGTGTGGTGTCTGGCGGTGACACCACATTCCTCCCCCGCAAATCGGCATACGGTTGTGGCATAAGGCTTCCGCCCGCTGTGCGGAGGACCCCATGCTGACGTATGCAACGAGGTGGGGAGCCTAACAAGAGGCGAGGCTGTGCCACCCGCACCCTGCCATTCGGACCGAGGGAAGCTATGAAACGCCTGAAAACCTGCTCCAGGGAGCACGCCAACATGCGGTGTATGCGCCCGTAGAGAGACAGGGGGGGGGGGGGGGCCAAGGGTGACCTCCATCGGGCCGAAGACGACATATGGTCCGGATCGGGCAAGAGTTCCATGTCGGAGGACAGCTGGTCACGGGAAGCGATCAGCGGCGCGTGACCTAGGGAGGCGCCCGGTGGTTGCAGTGACGCGTCCACTGCGGGCGTCGCTGGCGGGAGAACAGGCGGCGGCGGCGGCGGTGGCGGCGGCGCGTCGCCATGGGGCAAAATGGAAGGCAGCGTCGGTAACACTTGGGTCCCCGGGGCGCTGACCCGACGGCACCGTCGCTGAAAGCAGACGGCGAGCAGCAGATCCCGTGCGACGACAGAGGCGCAGCTGATTGAGATGCCGACGCACCTCACCAGACGCCCCCAAAACCAGATACATAGTGCTGCCAAGGCAGCGAAGAATGCGCCCTTCGATCCAACGCCGTGAACCTCGGTAGTGGCGATAGTAGACAACGTCGCCTGGAGCAAAAGCAGGTGTCTGCCGCTGCACAGGAACCTGATGCGGTGGATGTAGCAAAGACATCAAGGTTCGATGAGGGCGACCGTGGATCAACTCAGCCGGTGAGCGACCATCTCGGGGCTGAGAGCGATACGAGGACAAAAAGAGCAATAACGCGTCCTCCCGAGAATGTGACTCTTTCAACTTCAACATCTGTGACTTGAAAGTCCTGACCAATCGTTCAGCACCGTTTGACTGTAGCGAAAACGGCGCGGACGTCAGATGTTGAATACCATTGGCCTTGCAGAATTACTGAAATTATGCGGACATGAATTGTGGGCCACTGTCGGAAACAACAGTCTGTGGAAGACCTTGAATGCAAAAGATAGCGGATAACCCTTGGATGGTGGCAGATGTCGTGGAAGACATCCGGACAACAAAAGGAAAATTACTGAATGAGTCTACCACAACCAACCATCGAGCATTCCAGAATGGACCAGCAAAATCGATGTGTAAGTGTTGCCAAGGGGAAGTGGCTTTTGGCCATGCAAAGAATTTCCGCGGTGGTGCTGATTGTTGTTTGGCACACACCATGCAAGAAGAGCACATATTCGTAATCGCGGCATCGATTCTGAACCAGGTACAGTGCTGACGAGGAAGTTGTTTCGTTCTCACTATACCCCAATGTCCTTGGTGGAGAAGCTGTAAGACAGAGGACTGTAACGAACGTGGTACCACGACCCTGGACTGATCATTATCAGAACGCAACAGCAAAACACCACGTCGTACAAAAAGTCTCTCCTTGTGAACAAAAAAATCGGCGAACCAACGGGTCCCCGATCCGTGACTTTGACAAGGGCCATTGCGTAGCAACAAAACGCAGAACGGGAGCAAGGACAGGGTTGGCAGCT
Source organism: Schistocerca gregaria (assembly GCF_023897955.1). Taxonomy (NCBI): domain Eukaryota; kingdom Metazoa; phylum Arthropoda; class Insecta; order Orthoptera; family Acrididae; genus Schistocerca; species Schistocerca gregaria. Next base: position 67,395,456 of record NC_064928.1, on the reverse strand, counting down.
GTGGCTGTAGCTACACGACGAAAATCAATCGGAAACGATTCGACCACGTCATCGGTTTCCGCATCAATGAAGATGCAAGCAAGTTCGGAGGAATCGAATGCCCTATGCTCAGCAACAGGCAAGCGGGACAACGCATCGGCGTTTTCGTCCTTAGCAGTGGACCTATACAAGATATTGTAGTGGTACTGCGAGAGGAAAAAAGACCAGCGAATGAATTTCTGCGCTGTACGTGGAGGTACAGGCTTGGTCGGATGAAAAAGCGATGTCAAAGGTTTGTGGTCTGTGATTATGGTAAAGTGACGACCATACAAGAAATCATGAAACTTTGTAACACCAAATACGAGAGCCAATGCTTCTTTCTCGATCTGTGAATAATTTCTCTGTGCAGACGAGAGCAATTTGGACGGAAAGACAATAGGGCGATCGTGCGATCCATCTTTGTGCGCAAGCACAGCACCAATCCCGAAATCCAATGCATCCGCCATCAACAAAAGGGGCTTCTATCCCCAGAATGGCGTAAGCCAAGTATTGGAAAGCAACGCTGATTTCAACCAGCGAAAGGCGCGTTCGCACTCCGTCGTCCAGACGAACGGAACACCCTGACGGCGTAAGCGATGAAGCGGAGCTGAAATGGAAGAGACATGCGGCATATAGCGGCGGTAATAGTTTATTTTTCCCAGCACACTCTGTAGCTGCTTCAAATTCTGCGGCGACGGCAAGTCTTGTATGGCACGAAGGTGCATGGGGCAGGGATGTATGCCTTGGGCATTGAGTACATGTTCCAAGTATGGCAAATCCCGAGCAAAAAACACAGATTTGTCCTCTACATCTACATCTACATCTACATGACTACTCTGCAATTCACATTTAAGTGCTTGGCAGAGGGTTCATCGAACCACAATCATACTATCTCTCTACTATTCCACTCCCAAACAGCGCGCGGGAAAAACGAACACCTGAACCTTTCTGTTCGAGCTCTGATTTCTCTTATTTTATTTTGATGATCATTCCTACCTATGTAGGTTGGGCTCAACAAAATATTTTCGCATTCGGAAGAGAAAGTTGGTAACTGAAATTTCGTAAAAAGGTCTCGCCGCGATGAAAAACGTCTTTGCTGTAATGACTTCCATCCCAACTCGCGTATCATATCTGCCACACTCTCTCCCCTATTACGTGATAATACAAAACGAGCTGCCCTTTTTTGCACTCTTTCGATGTCCTCCGTCAATCCCACCTAGTAAGGATCCCACACCGGGGAACACCTGATATCAATTCAGTTTTACTCGATGATTTGCCGTCTATTACTACGAACTGCGACCTTCCTGACAGGAAATCACGAATCCAGTCGCACAACTGAGACGATACCCCATAGGTCCGCAGCTTGATTAGAAGTCGCTTGTGAGGAACGGTGTCAAAAGCTTTCCGGAAATCTAGAAATACGAAATCAACTTGAGATCCCCTGTCGATAGCGGCTATTACTTCGTGCGAATAAAGAGCTAGCTGCGTTGCACAAGAGCGATGTTTTCTGAAGCCATGCTGATTACGTGTCAATAGATCGTTCCCTTCGAGGTGATTCATAATGTTTGAATACAGTATATGCTCCAAAACCCTACTGCAAACCGACGTCAATGATATAGATCTGTAGTTAGATGGATTACTCCTGCTAACCTTCTTAAACACTGGTGCGACCTGCGCAATTTTCCAATCTGTAGGTACAGATCTATCGGTGAGCGAGCGGTTGTATATGAGTGCTAAGTAGGGAGCTGTAGTATCAGCGTAATCTGAAAGGAACCTAATCGGTATACAATCTGGACCTGAAGACTTGCCCGTATCAAGCAATTTGAGTTGCTTCGCAACCCCTAAGATATCTACTTCTAAGAAACTCATGCTAGCAGATGTTCGTGTTTCAAATTCTGGAATATTCCATTCGTCTTCCCTGGTGAAGGAATTTCGGAAAACTGCGTTCAATAACTCCGCTTTAGCGGCACAGTCGTCGGTAACAGTACCATCGGCACTGAGCAGCGAAGGTACTGACTGCGTCTTGCCGCTTGTGTACTTTACATACGACCAGAATTTCTTCGGATTTTCTACCAAATTTCGAGACAATGTTTCGTTGTGGAACCTATTAAAGGCATCTCGCATCGAAGTCCGTGCCAAATTTCGCGCGTCTGTAAATTTTAGCCAATCTTCGGGATTTCGCGTTCTTCTGAACTTCGCATGCTTTTTCCGTTGCCTCTGCAACAGCGTTCGGACCTTTTTTGTGTACCACGGGGGATCCGTTCCATCTCTTACCAATTTATGAGGTATGAATCTTTCAATTGCTGTTGCTACTATATCTTTCAATTTGAGCCACATCTCGTCTACATTTGCACAGTCAGTTCGGAAGGAATGGAGATTGTCTCTTAGGAAGGCTTCTAGTGACACTTTATCCGCTTTTTTAAATAAAATTATATTGCGTTTGTTTCTGATGGATTTGGAAGAAACTGTATTGAATCTAGCTACAACGACCTTGTGATCACTAATCCCTGTATCAGTCATGATGCTCTCTATCAGCTCTGGATTCTTTGTGGCTAAGAGGTCAAGTGTGTTTTCGCAACCATTTACAATTCGCGTGGGTTCGTGGACTAACTGCTCGAAATAATTTTCGGAGAAAGCATTTAGGACAATATCGGAAGATGTTTTCTGCCTACCACCGGTTTTGAACAAGTATTTTTGCCAACATACCGAGGGAAGGTTGAAGTCCCCACCAACTATAACCGTATGAGTTGGGTATTTATTTGTTACGAGGCTCAAACTTTCTCTGAACTGTTCCGCAACTGTATCATCGGAGTCTGGGGGTCGGTAGAAGGAGCCAATTATTAACTTAATTCGGCTGTTAAGTATAACCTACACCCATACCAATTCGCACTGAGTATCTACTTCGACTTCACTACAAGATAAACCATTACTGACAGACACAAACACTACACCACCAATTCTGCCTAATCTATCTTTCCTGAACACCGTCTGAGACTTCGTAAAAATTTCTGCAGATCTTATTTCAGGCTTTAGCCAGCTTTCTGTACCTATAACGATATCAGCTTCTGTGCTTTCTATTAGCGCTTGAAGCTCAGGGACTTTTTCAGCACAACTACAACAATTTGCAACTATAATTCCGACTGTTCCTTGATCCAAGCACGTCCTGTATTTGCCATGCACCCTTACCCTTTGACATTGCAGCCCACCCCGTACTTTCCCGAGGCCTTCTAACCTAAAAAGCCGCCCAGTCCACGCCACACAGCCTCCGCTACCCGTGTAGCCGCCAGCTGAGTGTAGTGAACTCCTGACCTATTCAGCGGAACCCGAAACCCCACCACCATATGGCGCAAGTCAAGGAATCTGCAGCCAACACGGTCGCAAAACCGTCTGAGCCTCTGATTCAGACCCTCCACCCGACTCTGCTCCAAAGGTCCGCAGTCAGTTCTGTCGACGATGCTGCAGATGGTGAGCTCTGCCTTCATCTCGTAAGCAAGACCGGCAGCCTTCACCAAATCAGATAGCCGCTGGAATCCAGAGAGAATTTACTCAGATCCAAAGCGACACACGTCATTAGTGCCGACATGTGCCACCACCTGCAGCTGGCTGCACCCTGTGCTCTTCATGGCATCCGGAAGGACCCTTTCCACATCAGGAACGACTCCTCCCAGAATGCACACGGAGTGCACACTAGATTTCTTCCCCTCCTTAGCCGCCATATCCATAAGGGACCCCATTACGCGCCTAACATTGGAGCTCCCAACTACCAGTAAGCCCACCCTCTGCGCCTGCCCAGACCTAGAAGGCTGAGAATGATCCTCTGAAACAGGGCAGGCAGCTGCATCTGGCTCAGCCAGAGACAGTGCCTGAAACCGGTTTGTCAGACGCACCGGGGAGGCTTTCTGATGAGCCTCCGGGGACGCCTTTCGCTGCCTGCCACGCCTTGGAACGACCTCCCAATCAACCACAGGCGAGGGCTCAGCCCCACTGCGGGCAGCAACCGGGGCAACCACAGCGGCAGACCGATCTGGGGACAGACGGGACGAGGTTGACATCCCCCTGATACTCAAGTCCGGCTCCCCACAGTGGTGCCCATTGGCAACAGCCTCAAGCTGTGCGACCGAAGTCAGCGGCGCTTGCAGCTGTGAGCGAAGGGATGCCAAGTCAGCCCTCATCCGAACACAGCAATCGCAGTCCTTGTTCATTCTAATCGATGTTGAACAACAGTTACTGAAACACGGGTCCGTGCCTAGATAACGCAAGCGAAACACGCAAAGAATGTATCAACTAACCTGTACAAATGCCTAATGACTGCGCTACCATCTGCCTGAATTTACGATTACAGTAACTAAAACTCGAAATTGCACCTCCTATACGAAACTCACACGCAATTTAAGTAAGAATCTACCAAGTAAACACTAAAGCGCGATGCTACAACTGTCAAATACTATAATACGCCCGAAATATATGAATTAAACAATGCAAGTACCCAAAAACACGCAAAGAAATTAATTTAACTATCTAACAAATAAGTAAGCTAGGGTTATACGACTTGCTGCTGGCACCTGCTTATCCAACGGCGGCAGGGAGCACACTCCTTCTGCAAGCGAGGACCATTTTGTCGCAAGACCTGAAATAATGTTCTGAGATTGGCCGAATGTTCTCCTTCCGTCTTTCCGGAGATCACAATATCGTCCAGATAATTTGCTGCAGTAGGGACCGATGCACAAATAGTTTGTAGATATTGCTGAAACAATGCAGGGGCGGATGCACACCCGAATGGCAGTCGTTTCAATCGATACAAACCAAGATGCGTGTTTACCACCAAAACGCGCTGGGATTCTTTGTCCACCGGTATTTGCAAGTACGCATCCGCGAGGTATAACCTCGAAAAATATTTACCCGGGCACAGTTTGTTAAAAAGATCTTCCGGGCGGGATAAAGGAAAAGTTGCAATCACTAGCTGTGGATTCCCTGTTGCCTTGAAGTCCACACGAAGTCTCAACTTTCCGGAAGGTTTTGGCAAAATTACTAAGGGTGATGCCCAGAGAGAAGCCTGCACACGTTCAATTACACCTTGTGATTCCAAATCGTGTAATGTCTTTGCGACCTCATCACGCAATGCGTGGGGAGCATTGCGCGCTCTGAAAAATTTCGGCTGCGCGTTTACTTTCAGTTCCAAATGTGCTTTATAGTTCTTAGCGCAACCGAGGCCCGTTGCAAAAATATCTGCAAATTCTTCACACAGTCGAGAAACACTGTCTGAAGGCACAGTCTGGTTCACTGATAGGACCTGATTTACTATAGACAAGTTAAACAACTGAAATAAATCGAAACCAAACAAGTTCACTGCAGAAGAAGAACGAAGGACGGAAAATGACACAAGTTTTGTTTGTCCTTTGTATGTTGCAAGAAGGCTGCACTGTCCTATCACAGGGATCCCTTGTCCTGAATAGCTAGTTAACTTAACATTTGCGGCACGCAACGGAGGTGTGCCCAGCAATTTGTAAGTGTCTCGATTGATCAGTGAAACTGCAGCTCCTGTGTCGAGCTGGAATGGTATCACTTTGCCGTTAATGTCCAAGTCCACAATAGGTTTTTTGTCCTGCTGACGACAAGAGCGACTGTTTCGTGCAACGTGAACTGACACTGGTACATAATCACTTGCGACTTGACGGGAATTCCGGCGATGTCGACGCACACTATTTTTGGGACGAACACAGTCACTGTTAGAGAGAGTGGCACTGCGCGGAGTGGAATGAACTACATGAATTTCCATGGGCGAAGTTTCGCGAGCCTGAGTATCCTTGGCTCGATTCCGATTCCGGCGCGAAGCAAAGGGCCCGGAACGGGTTTGAGCTTCCGATCGAAGCTTTTTCTGGCAAACACTCTGAACATGTCCTTTTTTATTACAATAAAAGCAAATAGCTTGCCGTGGCGGGCAATTCTCACGCGAATGTTTAGTAGCACACCGCGGGCATGATTTGATTACTGCATTTGCTTGCCGGCACGGCACACGTGGCTGAGAGCCTGGCGACTGCGGCGCGGCCGGGAGCGAGGGCTGTTTACTGCTCCGTGCAGCTCGCCCGGCGGGCAGGTTAACCTGACACACTGCTGGCGAAGTTTCAAATGATTCCTGAGCAAAGTCAAGTGTGTCCTGCCGATCCAATATGTCCATCACTTGCTGAAGGGAGGGATTTACTAGTTTCAAAATCTGTTCCCTTATACGAACATCAGAAACGTTCCGTGCAATTGCATCACGTACCATAGTATCTGAATAAGGGAGTCCACATTGTCACTCAAAAGCACAATCCCTAGTAAGGCCTTGCAAGGTTGCACCCCACTCCCGATTAGTCTGACCTGCCGTACGTTTTGTACGAAAGAAGGTATACCGTTTGGCAACTACATTGACTGATTCTTTGAAATATGCATCTAATGCAGACAAAATTTCTTCGTAGGACAGAGTTGCTACTTCGCGTCGGGGAAATAATTTGATTATCACACGGTACATTTGAACCCCGACGGATGAAAGGAGAAAAGGCTGCCGCTCGTTACCCTGAATTCTGTAGGCGGCGAGATGGAATCCAAATTGGCGTGACCACTCCGTCCAGCTTTCCAGTGCAGCATCAAAAGCTCGAATAGTGGGTGCAACAGCGTGTTGTGGCTGCGTTAGCGGTGAAGCGGCTGCTGCCGCATCGTTTTGCATCGCACGTTGACCCTGGCTGAGCTGTCCAAGGGCATCCCTTAAGGCCTGCGTCTGCTGATTCTGTAAGCGATAAAATTCGGACAGTATATCTGGAGATTGTGGTGAAGCCATTACACAAGAAAATCAGGGCAATATCGATAAGAACACTTTTATTCTCGTCGCCAATGTTGTGGTTGGCAGGAGAGCCAACACCGTGTTACTAAAGGAGGCCGAAATGCACGCGTCTTACCTCACGCAGGCTGGCGTGAGGTCTGGAACATGGCAAGGGACTTAGAATTGAGAAAAACGGACGTAGCTGGTGGAATACTTAACTTTAATCCATTAATGACGAACGTCGCTCTTGACATTACATGATTCACAGTATCAATAGTAACAGATAATGGCGCCCTGCTATGTCGTAGCAAATAACGTAGCTGAAGGCTATGCTAACTATCGTCTCGGCAATTTTGTCAGTGAACCATCGCTTTCAAAGTCGGCTGTACAACTGGGGCGAGTGCTAGGAAGTCTCTAGACCTGCCGTGTGGCGGCGCTCGGTCTGCAATCACTGATAGTGGCGACACGCAGGTCCGACTTATACAACCGGACCGCGGCCGATTGAAAGGCTACCACCTAGCAAGTGAGGTGTTTGGCGGTGACACCACACAGTGTCTTCAGTATTAACTGCTTGCAGGCTTACAGTGTGAACCTTACAATACCATACAATGAGATTAATAAAATGTGGGCTGCCATGGGACATAAATGCCACAATACATTCTTAATTTCCAGATAATGCAAACTGGGCATACTTTAGCAGCATTCAGAGCATTGTATTCTTGTATATTGAAATCATTGATAGTCACTGTGTAAGAATCAAATGACATCTAGTAAAAGTCATTAAATTTTAGGACATTGCTGACAGGTGAAAGGCACATCACAGCACATGCTGGGACGGTCAGTCTGTGAGCAGAGAGCACAAAACGGTGAGCTGGTAAGCCAACAGGCTGGTGGGCTGTCCTTGTAGCCTGGCATATGTGGTGTGGTGGGCTGCACTCAGCTTAGTTCACTAAACAGGATAGTTGTACATCTGACATGGGCTGGGCAGGTTAAAACTTGTGCTGCCCACAATTCTACGTGAGGAACACTGTTGGGATTTGGCTCAATTGCCATCCAGGTTACACGACCGTCATCTGCTGAACATGTCTAGACCACAATCGAGCACAGTGTGTAGGCCTCAAATTGAGCTCTGAGTTGTTAGTGGCGGTTGCGGATCAGACTCAGTCCTGAACATTTTTGGTGTCTTGTGGAGTGCATGCCACATTGCATCAACACTGTCATAAAAATGAATGGTGTGTACATGTTACTAGGTTCTTTTCTCGAATAAACTGAAGCCTGTGGCAACAGGAAGGGCTTCTGACAGCCCTTTATTTTAACCATGCCAAATCTATTAATAACCATGTAGGCAAAGGGCACAAGAAAAACAAGATAAAGAAAGAACAGAACCGTTGCCAAAGTCCAATTGCTCATGTGTGTATACAACTGGGGATGTGACAGGGAATATTTCTATTCTGTTAAACAGACAGGAGAAATTAAAACTGTTTCATCAGCCCAGATTCAAATCCCAAAACCTGCCTTTCATGTGATGTATTCTATTACTGAAATGTGTGGGCACATGTTACACACCTCTGGGCTCTCCTCATTCCTCCATCCCCACAGAGGCTATGCCTTGAAGCTATGTGGTTGCCACCTCTGAGACAATGGCTACTGTGCAGAGTTCTGACCTAACCACAGCATAAGGACTGCACAGATGTTGAACTGTTTTCTACTCCTCATGGAGAAATGAAGGGTGCCCCACTGGAGTTTGAATGATGCCCCATTGGAGTTTAAATGAATGGTGGAAAGCCAGTGAGAAATTGAAATGAGGCCTGTTAATGTGGCTAATATGACAAGGTTGAAGCTCTAGTTTGATGTGCAGTTTTAACTCAAAATTATTGTTTAATCATTTGTGTTATCTAGTGCTTGCTTGTCTTGGCGAATGAAATTTAAAAAATAATTTCATCACAAATTTCACTTACTAGAATCTGCAGTGTCATTGGAACATTTGATAAATTATATGTAACAGAAAATTGGAAAATTACAAGGAGACAAAATAATTGTCCAACACTTAATTTCAAGAGGAGAAATTTTGAGAAATGATGATAGACACATAACATAATTGTAAAAGAAAAAATGTTTCTAGCATTTAGAACTATTATTTTGGATATTTATGTTTGTTGGTTCTTCCCCCCACCCCTTACCTTTTCACCTGTGAAGTGCTCCACCATCCACTGACTGCTTGAGTTACACATCTGACAAAGTACACCTCTTTACAACCCAATGAAGAGCAATATGTACAGCAATAACTGCAATACAGTGATTCCTACATAAATTTATGCTTATATTCTGTTATTTACTCATATGTGAAAAATGGATTTGTAATTGTAATTCAAAGATACACTCAGTCAATGTAAAGAACGATGTACACAAAACTACATATCCTACGTCTAGCATGCCAAACATTTCTGAGGAGTAAACTAAAACAAGAAGGTTAAGTAGAGAACACACATCGATACAAAGGCTGACATCTCTTTCTTTTTGGCAGGGAACAGACTGCATCAGCCAGGAGACCAAACCAACATCACCAGGAGAGGTTCTAGCTGCTATCACCACTGCATGTGTTCAACAAATGGCACTGCTGTAACTCCATCGTTAATGAGACGTTGTGTGGTGTTATAGTCAAAAGAGGTCATTGGCAAGCTGGGTTCTGCTAACAAACAGTGGATGTCACTAAAACATGAAGGTCCTCACTAGCGAAATAAGTCATCATTTTTGGAGTTTCGTGCTCAAGTTGGTAGGCTCTTTGGGTTGTCTTAAGTATAGAGTTCCTAAATGCATTACTTCTCCAACATCCTGGTTTTGTATCTGTCCCTTCCCACCTTCACCCACACACATGTGTAAATAGAATTTAGGTATCATAGTAAGTTCATTATGTGTCATGATCCCTAAAACGTTTAATCTCAAATATTCAGGTAGATTATGTAAAGCAGCGAGGATCAAATAATATACAGTTGTGCTGGAATTTGTACTTGTGGTACTTCATGGCTCTGGATGCAACCACTTTGACTGCAGCAGGTTTTCCAGCCACTCAGCCAACCACTGGACCTCAGTTTAGCATTATTTAACCATCAAATCACTTCACCTTATCTTCTAAACTTTCCACTCCTCTCACACAATTTGTTACCATCGATATTTCACCTGATATGTCAGTCTCTCCTTTCTTCCAGGAGTGTGGGTACTGCAATGAGATCGTCTATCAAAGTTTGGAAACGAGGACATATTTACTGGCAGTAGTGAAACTGTGTTATCAATGGTGTCCAGCCATCTCAGTTGATAAAAACATTGCAAACGAAAGGCAAGTTTACAGGTTCCAGTATCACTCCAAAACACAGTTTTAATGTGCCAGGAAGCTTCAACTCAGTGTGAACCACATGTCTATCATCTTTCTTTTGTTGATCTCAAAATTTCAAATGCTTGTGTGTTGTTACCATCTGCACTGACAAATGTGAAGGATTACCAAAAACCAATACACAAACTGGCCAGTGTAACATACCAACAGTCATAAAATCATATACAGATTGATGTAACACTGACTCAACTCCATCTGTCTCTGTCTCTATTTATCCAGTTATCAATGCACCAACACCAGTATTAAGCTATAAGAACAGATCACTTTTTACATGTGGAGGGGAAGAAAGGAAATGTACAAACAATACTCAAGAAAATAATTAATGCATCCACTTAGCTGGTCACAAAACATGCCAATGGGGGCATTTAGTGCTTCCATATGCAATTAAAAGTCGACTCCATCCTCAACCTTTTTGAAAACGTCATCAGGGTAGACAGGGAATACAGAAAATAGGTGAAAGAGATGATAATCAGTTCTGGACGACGACAGCTAAAATGTTCAAGAAAGATCTTTGAATTATCAGCTCTTTTCCAGTAAAATATCACAAGTACTCACGAGTAAACATGCTAAAATTATCATCCTGTCACTCTGATTTACATTTTGCATGTTTTTCACCAAAAGTCGCATGAGGATGGTTGCTCAGTGATTCAATATTTTGCATGTTTTTCACCAAAAGTCGCATGAGGATGGTTGCTCAGTGATTCAATATCTGCCTTCATAGCTCCAAATATCCAATACCTCTGTACCCTCTGTTCCGTATTATGCAGTAGCTCTCTAGCGAACATCCCAACCTCCACAGTAGCTAGTTTGTTGCTGTGGCCCTTTTCCTCAGCAAGTATATTTACATTTGTTTTATAAATTCAAACATGTTTTCCTCTCAGGGAAAAATGGTTTAGCTACAGCCCAGGAAATGTTTGCAGAATTAAGTTCAGATTGAGCTATTTTGGAAACTTCCTGAGAAACTAAAATTGGTTATCAAGCTAGAACTCAAATACAGATCCTTCCCTTCACAGGCAGTCCTCGTATCCACTGAGATATCCAGGTACAGCTCACAAATTCCATCTGCCAGTGCAGACTTTCCAAAGCCCTGTAAACCTCTCCTACTAACATAACTGATGTGCATTTAATTTGTCACTGCATTTATTTTAAAAACCACGTCCCCAATCTGCTACTGCTAACCACTGTAAATTGTAGACATTCCATGTAGTTTGCTTTATGTAGACATTTTACAATGTATCTCCATTGTATTACTGACCTACTGCAAGTGACACAGTGGGTACTTTCAAAGTCCATGTTTAGTAACTTGTTCATTAGAGTTTCCTTTTACCACATATCTGTCAATCTTTAGGCACTTCCTTCAGGTTTTGGTTTGTAGTTCAGATTAAATGAAGCCTTTAATACCAATTCACCAACTTACAATCAAACCATAATCTCTGAACCCAATCTAGGCCTCAAGCTGTGCTACAGATCAATATTCCATCACAAGCAAAGATTTCTTATTTCACACTCATTGACTTTGTCAACTCTCAGCCAGATTGTCACCTTTCATCCTAATGTACAGCTCAGGCTACACTATAGATCAGCTTGTCACCACAATCTACATACCAAAAAATAATAAAGATACTAGAAATATTTCTAACTTTTTAGTCGCTATTCTATTCCTGTTTGAGTAAGTAAGATTTCATAAGCAATGACATCCTTATATCACATGGTGAAGCCAACATGCAGTATTGGTAGGTTCAGTTGACCATACAGTTCCATATCCACTTTTTTGTTATCAGAGTTAATGATTCGATGAGACAAATATTAAAATGACATGTCCTATGTATCACAAATCATAATGAGCATATTTTACAGAAGAGATGGTGATGTGTAACAAGAAAGTTTCCAACTTAAATGCCTGGTTACCTTGCTATAGTCTGTGATTATTCCAAATGCATTGATATATTGTGTGAATGCATTGTTATATTGTGTGAATGGGTATTGTCTTTAAGCTTCTAAACTTTCAGTGTACTGCCTGCTTTTGCATCCTGTACTCTTTTTTATCTTGTATGTATGCTGTTCCACTTAGTACAGTTTTCCAAAACACTGCCTACACCTTCAAGTTAAAACTAATACAAGTAAGTTACCAATCTGCCATAGCAGTGATGGTCAAGAATGTAGAATTGTAATCACAGCTGCTGCTATGGTTGTGACTGTAGCTTGTCTCCATGATCTGTATTTAATACTAAAACAGTGCTAACCTGACTACCTGCACACGAAAGCAAATGCCTCAGATTTTTGCCAGGTTACAGACGAGTAGAATGCACTGAAAAATTTCATGATTTTCACTATTTTACCACCATTTTCCCCCTTTTCATGACATTTATTTATATTCCAATATACTGTTGTACTATTGTCAAGTATTACATGTTTTGTTTAGCAGTAGTATTTATTGTGTGAGGAACAAGTTGAGTGTGGAGAGATACGGGGAGAGAGAGAGAGAGAGAGAGAGAGAGAGAAAGAGAGAGACAGAATGTGTGTGTGTGTGTGTGTGTGTGTGTGTGTGTGTGTGTGTGTGTGTGTGTTTCAGGATATTTCGTAATAAATTCAACTTTGCTGTACTGTACTAGTAATTTAATAATTTAATGTTTGATTTAAGTTCAATAAATTATTTCACATTACTTTTTCTCATTTTTCGTAACATGGTTTATTTTTTTGGTTAATTTTCTCCTCTCATAAGTGTGTGCAGGGGCGGGGAAAATTGTAAAACTGCAATGAAAACATCATTCAGGATATGGAAATTTGCATGTGTACTGCAAGCTTATTTTACAATATGTCCACAAACTGCTGCCTCATCAATGTGTTGTGTACTGCTGAAGATACTTTATTGTAATCTGCATTCTCCCACTTCTGCATAAATTCGTCTTTTTGAAGATATAGCAACAGTGGCTTGTAAGAGAATATTATCACAAATAATAACGATAGTATTTCATTTTTATAATACCTTTCACAAATATGTGACTAATTTTAGTCTCAGCCAGACAGCAGGGGACTATTACTTGCTAAATAATGATGTAAAGAGCCATACAATCCAAGGTTTTTATGAATGTGACAGATATGTTTAATTAGAAACTCAAAAACATATATTTTTCTACACTAAAATTTGCTTGACAGATACAGTTATGGTACTTAAGCTCAAAAAGCAAACAACTTCATTTTGTTCCACTTATGTATGTTTAATACGAACCAATTTTCATTTTATTTGGTCATTACCAAATAATCCAATAAGCTGAAAAGTAGTTTGTAATAAACAAACATTAGTGGAACGAACATGTTTTCTTTGCAACCTTGAATATGACATTATTCTAATAAGAAAAGGCTCTTTTAAAATGTTTATCTTGATATTAAAATATGTTGCATCAAATAATGTGGCAGAAATATTCACGTGTTACCTCTCATATGACATTATCATTGTGCCATTTTCCAATGGGACAATGTTCAACCATACACTCTATGAAATGTCTGTCTAACACGAGGTACTGTGGCCATATTTGTTCCCATGAGAATATGTGTGAGAGTAGCTTGGATGCCAACTGTATCCCAATGTCAGTACACAGGATGTTAAGGACCAGTTACAATAGTTGTGTGCCAGCTTCTCAGAAGAGTATACAACAGCTTCATGAGACTCTTTGCAATAGAAACGGAGCATGCATCTAGACAGAGCAGGTGTAACATCATACACATAAGTAGCCTCATAATGCCATGTTCTTTGGAAATATTACTTAATTTTTTAAGTCGTGAAATAACATCATGTGCTCTCTCAACTTGCTAACTTCCATTTTATTTCCCCCTTCCCTTCTAGGACCTTCATTTTTTTAGTCAGGCAGTATATACAACAAATCTGTAAAACATGTATCAGATTGTTGTTATAGCAGTTGTCAATAAGGTCTATCTGAAATCTTACACAATTAGAGGCACAAAATTTGATATCTCGAGGCATTATAGGACCTATACACCACCAAAAATCACCTATCCCTTTAGATAAGCTTCAAAAGTCGAGCCCCAAACACCACAACAGTTGAAAAACTTACCTTTATTGAAAACACTTGTGACAGTTCTGATCTGTAAACGTAGTAGGTTATATGAACTTGGGACTCATTAAGACAGTAACATTAGAAAGGTTCTTGTATCAGAATATTCATTTACAAAAATAAATTGTATTTACATCATATACTAAACACTCCATAACATTCAAAACATTCTATTACTTTAGATTGTGTACAGTATCCTTATGGTAACTTCCTATTCTCTGTAAATGCGAATGTGTCGCTAAGAAGGGACAGAACTTGTCTTTGGTAACAAACATATGAAATATTACATAATCAAAAATGCGTGGTTAATAGGTAATTGTGAAAATTTCTTACTGATATGAAATAAATATGTTACAGCCAAGAAACAAAATGGTACAAAACATAATATCAATAGCTGTCACTGGATCTACTTCCTTGAATTTTATTCACAATTACAACAGTACCATTAATTATTTATTGGTTTATATGCCCATTAAATATTTCATATTCAAGATATTGGTTTATATGCCCATTAAATATTTCATATGCAAGATGTTACTCATAATTTATATTTTTACCATGCTACTCATACCTATTTGAGAATGCATAACATCTTTCCTGTGATTGAATCATACAATGTGATCAAGTATATGAGAAGCAATTACATCTGTCTACCCTTGAACTGTGCCTTCAAGATGACATGGAAATAACCACAGCTGTGTATCATATAGTCTATGCAAGAAAGAAACTCTTGAAAGAGGCCAGCGATCATTGTGAACATAAATGATGAAATAATTGACCAGATACACTTTGTTTAGCCACATCATCTCATTCTGAATGTCTATCAAAACACACAGTTTCTAGTTGACGTGAATAAATAAAGTGTGATCGATACATTTCTTTTAGTACATAAGTATACCACATTCCAAACTAGGACAATGATATAAGTAAAAATACTTTTCTATCCCTAATTCCTACAAATGTTTGAAACATACACTGTTTCAGTGTTTAACACTAAATCATAACAGACTTAAGTTGCACATTTAAAAGAGAACAACAAACATTTTCTCCATATTGCAAAAAGAGTTTTAGGCCTAGTTTTACAAAAACATCACACATTAGTTATATTCTAACAGATCTTCAAGCAGTAAATAATTAAGGAAGTTGTGAAAAACATAGACAAATTAATTAATAACTTCTCTGTCAACAATAATTTAATCATTATTGGTGGCACAAAGAACACTAATAAACCTCTGGAAGAATTACAGAGGAACATGAAAGATTCTATGGAATACAGACTTAAACTCATGCAGAAAACAATCGTTATAATTCATCCAACACCACGCACCATGACGCACAAGGTCTAAAGAGAAAAATCAAAGCTCCAGACTGCATTATGTTACAAAAAATCAACACTGCCACAGGCGTGTGTAGGAAGAGATTATCTGTAAATTTCAAAATCAAACGGCTGAAAAGAAATGAATATACAACTCATGAGTTAACATCTAAACTGACAAGGAAAGGTTCACATTTGTAATAGGCTTGCTTCTTTCATACACGTAGTGAAAACTGAAAAACCAAGTACCAGTACAGAAAAAAAGCATACACAAATGGACAGTCATATAGAAAATGCCAGTCTTAAAGTGAAAGTGCCACCCACGAAAAAACAGACAGTTATGAACCATTTTATAACAAAAAATAAGCCCAATGAAAGTCATAACAACACACTTACTAGGTCAAATTTCAATCCATCGCAGCAACAAGGCAGTCGTTAATGGACAAATAGGTGAAAAAGGACAGAAAAAAAGTGAAAATTGGAAACATTTTCATAGAAGAAAGGCAGCAACCCACAAACAGTGAACCAGCAAGCCACACCGAAACACTATGAATACCATCCAAGGAAAACATGAGAATTTTTTACCACTAATTACACTAGCGCAAATAGTGAGGTAAATGGTCAAGCAAGAAATGATTCCCTCCCTGTCCCTAATTCTAAATACTCCATCAGAATGTTCGGTCACTCCCGAATAAACTAAATAAAATAGAAATAATATTAAATGCTCCAAATGATATTTCTGTACTATGCTTTACAGTACACTGGATCAAACACGATATGTTAGAGCAAACATACCTTCCTCAGTTGAAAATTGCAAGCATGTTTTGTAGGAAAATATCGAGTCATGGGGGTACTTGTATATATGAACCATGGACCTAGCCGTTGGTGGGGAAGCTTGTGTGCCTTAGCGATACAGATAACTGTACCGTAGGTGCAACCACAACGTAGGGGTATCTGTTGAGAGGCCAGACAAAAATGTGGTTCCTGAAGAGGGGCAGCAGCCTTTTCAGTAGTTGCAAGGGCAACAGTCTGGATGATTGACTGATCTGGTCTTGTAACACTAACAAAAACGGCCTTGCTGTGCTGGTACTGTGAACAGCAGAAAGCAAGGGGAAACTACGGCCGTAATTTTTTCCGAGGGCATGCAGCTTTACTGTATGGTTAAATGATGATGGTGTCATCTTGAGTAAAATATTCCGGAGGTAAAATAGTCCCCCATGTGGATCTCTGGGCAGGGACTATACAGGAGGATGTAGTAATCAGGAGAAAGAAAACTGGCATTCTAAGGGTCGGAGTGTGGAATGTCAGATCCCTTAATTGGGCAGGTAGGTAAGAAAACTTAAAGAGGGAAATGGACAGATTAAAGTTAGATATAGTGGGAATTAGTGAATTTCGGTGGCAGGATGAAAAAAATTTCTGGTCTGGTAAATGCAAGGTTATAAATACAAAATCAAATAGGGGAATGCAGAAGTAGGTTTAATAATGGATAAAAAAATAGCAGTGCAGGTAAGCTACTATAAACAGCATAGTGAACGCCTTATTGTGGCCAAGACAGACACAAAGTCCACGCCTACTACAGTAGTACAAGTTTATATGCCAACTAGCTCTGCAGATGACGAAGAAATTGATGAAATGTATGATGAAATAAAAGAAATTATTCATATAATGAAGGGAGACGAAAATTTAATAGCCCTGGGTGACTGGAAGTAGGTAAAGGAAGAGAAGGAAACATAGTAGGTGAATATGGAATGGGGTTAAGGGATGAAAGAGTAAGCCGCCTGGCACAATTTTGCACAGAGCATAACTTAATCATAGCTAACACTTGGTTCAAGAATCATAAAAGAAGGTTGTATACATGGAAGAAGCCTGGAAATACTGGAGGGAGTCAGATAGATTATATAATGGTAAGACAGAGATTTAGGAACCAGGTTTTAAATTGTAAATTATTTCCTGGGGTGGATGTGGACTCTGACCACAATCTATTGGTTATGAACTGTAGATTAAAACTGAAGAAACTGCACAAAGATGGCAATTTAAGGAGATGGGACCTGGATAAATTGAAAGAAGCAGAAGTTGTAGAGAGTTTCAGGAAGAGCATTAGGGAATGATTGACAAGAATGGGGGAAAGAAATACAGTAGAAGAAGAATGAGTAGCTTTAAGAGATGAAATAATGAAAGCAGCAGAGGATAAAGTAGGTAAAAAGACGAGGGGTAGTAGAAATCCTGGGATAACAGAAGAGATATTGAATTTAACTGATGAGAGGACAAAGTACAAAAATGCAGTAAATGAAGCAGGCAAAAAGGAATACAAACGCCTCAAAAATGAGATCGACAGGAAGTGCAAAATGACTAAGCAGGGATGGCTAGAGGACAAAAAAATGGTTCGAATGGCTCTGAGCACTATGGGACTTAAGATATGTGGTCATCAGTCCCCTAGAACTTAGAACTACTTAAACCCAACTAACCTAAGGACATCACACACATCCATGCCCGAGGCAGGATTCGAACCTGCGACCGTAGCAGTCACGCGGTTCTGGACTGAGTGCCTTAACCGTGAGACCACCGCGGCCGGCACAAGAGGACAGATGTAAGGATGTAGAGGCTTATCTCACTAGGGGTAACATAGATACTGCCTACAGGAAAATTAAAGAAACCTTTGGAGAAAAAACAACCACTATCATGAATATCAAGAGCTCAAATGGAAACTCAGTTCTAAGCAAAAAAGGGAAACAGAAAGGTGGAAGGAGTATACAGAGGGTCTTTACAAGGGCAATGTTCTTGAGCACAATATTATGGAAATGGAAGAGGAGGTAGAAGAAGATGAAATGGGAGATATGATACTACATGAAGAGTTTGGCAGAGCATTGTAAGACACAACTCAAAACAAGGCCCCATGAATAGACAACATTCCATTAGAACTACTGATAGCCTTGGGAGAGCCAGCCCTGACGAAACTCTACCATCTGGTGAGCAAGATGTATGAGACAGGTGAAATACCCTGACTTCAAGAAGAATATAATAATTCCAACCCCAAACAAAGTAGGTGCTGACAGATGTGAAAATTACCAAACTATCAGTTTAATAAGCCATGGCTGCAAAATACTAACACGAATTCTTTACAGATGAATGGAAAAACTGGTAGAAGCCGACCTTGGGGAGCATCAGTTTGGATTCCGTAGAAATGTTGGAACACGTGAGGCAATACTGACCCTACGACTTACTCAGAGAAGAGATTAAGGAAAGGCAAACCTACATTTCTAGCGTTTTTAGACTTAGAGAAAGCTTTTGACAATGTTGATTGGAATACTCTCCTTCAAATTCTGAAGGTGGCAGGGGTAAAATACAGGGAGCAAAAGGCTATTTACAATTTGTACTGAAACCAGATGGCAGTTATAAGAGTCCAGGGGCGTGAATGGGAAGCAGTGGTTGGGAAAGGAGTGAGACAGCGTCGTAGCCTGTCCCCGATGTTATTCAATCTGTATATTGAGCAAGCAATAAAGGAAACGAAAGAAAAGTTCGGAGTAGGTATTAAAACCTATGGAGAAGAAATAAAAATTTGAGGTCCGCCAATGACACTGTAATTCTGTCAGAGACAGCAAAGGACCTGGAAGAGCAGATTCAGAAGGATGTAGGCTGGAGTAGGTACTGGGAGATGAAGAAGCTTGCACAGGATAGGGTAGCATGGAGAGCTGCATCACACCAGTCTCAGGACTGAAGACCACAACAACAACAATGTCACCTGCCACATAATATATTTTTTTTGTTGCTCGAAAATGCAATATTTATCAGTGTGAGCAACACTACAAACATAATTAATTTTTGTTGTGGTAGGGTTGTTACACGGTGAACCATCTGGATCAGGGCAATGAGTAAGGTTCTTCAATCTGTATATTGAGCAAGCAGTAATGGAAACTAAAGATAAATTCGGAGTAGGTACCAAAATCCATGGAGAAGAAATAAAAACTTCGATGTTCGCCGATGACATTGTAATTCTGTCAGAGACAGCAAAGGACTTGGAAGAGCAGTTGAATCAAATGGACAGTGTCTTGAAAGGAGGATATAAGATGAGTGTCAACAAAAGCAAAACGAGGATAATGGAATGTAGTCGAATTAAATCAGGTGATGCTGCGGGAATTAGATTAGTAAATGAGACGCTTGAAGTAGTAAACGTGTTTTACTATGTGGGGAGCAAAATAACTGACGATGGTCGAAGTAGAGAGGATATTAAATGTAGACTGGCAACGGCAAGGAAAGCCTCTCTGAAGAAGAGAAATTTGTGAACATCGAGTATAGATTTAAGTGTCAGGAAGTCATTTCTGAAAGTATTTGTATGGAGTGTAGCCATGTATGGAAGTGAAACATGGACGATAAATAGTTTGCACAAGAAGAGAATAGAAGCTTTCGAAATGTTGTGCTACAGAAGAATCCTGAAGATTAGATGGGTAGATCACATAATTAATGAGGAGGTATTGAATAGAATTGGGGGGAAGAGGAGTTTGTGGCACAACTTGACAAGTAGAAGGGACCGGTTGGTAGGACAACTCTGGTTTAGTTAACTTATCCAAGTCCCATCTCCTTAAATTCCCACCTTTGTGCAGTTTCTTCAGTTTTAATCTACAGTTCATCACCAATAGATTGTGGTCAGAGTCCACATCCACTCCTGGAAATGTCTTACAATTTAAAACCTGGTTCCTAAATCTCTGTCTTGCCATTATATAATCTATCTGAAACCTGTCAGTATCTCCAGGTTTCTTCCATGTATACAACCTTCTTTTATGATTCTTGAACCAAGTGTTAGCTATGATTAAGTTATGCTCTGTGAAAAATTCTATCAGGTGGCTTTCTCTTTCATTTCTTACCCCCAATCCAAATTCACCTACTATGTTTTCTACTCTTTCTTTTCCTACTATCGAATTCCAGTCACCCATGACTATTAAATTTTCGTCTCCCTTCATTATATGAATAATTTATTTTATCTCGTCATACATTTCATCAATTTCTTCGCCATCTGAATAGCTAGTTGGCATATAAACTTGTACTACTGTAGTAGGCTTGGGCTTCGTGTCTATCTTGGCCACAATAAGGCGTTCACTATGCTGTTTGTAGTGGCTTACCCACACTGCTATTTTTTATTCATTATTAAACCTACTCCTGCATTACCCCTATTTGATTTTGTAGAAGTCTTGTTCCTCCTGCCACTGAACTTCGCTAATTCCTACTATACTTCGCTAATTCCCACTATATCTATCTTCAACCTATCCATCTCCCGTTTTAAATTTTCTAACCAACCTGCCCGATTAAGGGATCTGACATTCCACGCTCCGATCCGTAGAATGCCAGTTTTCTTTCTCCTGATAACAACGTCCTCTTGAGTAGTCCCCACCTGGAGATCCGAATGGGTGACTATTTTACCTCCGGAATATTTTACTCAAGAGGACACCATCATCATTCAACCACACAGTAAAGCTGGATGCCCTTGGGAAAAATTACGGCTGTAGTTTCCCCTTGCTCTCAGCCTTTCGCAGTACCAGCACAACAAGGCCGTTTTGGTTAGTGTTACAAGGCCAGATCAGTCAATCATCCAGACTGTTGCCCCTTCAACTACTGAAAAGGCTTCTGCCCCTCTTAATGAACTACACGTTTGTCTGGCCTCTCAACAGATACCTCTCCATTGTGACTGCACCAACGGTATGGCTATCTGTATCGCTGAGGTACGCAAGCCTCCCCACCAACAGCAAGATCTATGGTTCATGGGGGCGAAGTCACTATTTATGTATGGAATAATGTTTGGGGGGAATTCCACAAATACTACAAAAACATATAAAATGCAGGAATAAATTATCAGGGTGATAAAAAAAAGCTACATGTAAGATCCTTTTTTTTAAACTCTGAAAACAATACCACTGTCTTGTTCGCATATATATGAAATACTAATTTTCACAAAAGGGAGCATCTTAAAAAAACAGGAAAATCTCTTCAAACACGACTATGATATACACACATATGAAACTAGACAGGAGATGAACCCACACAGGAACACAATAAATACAAACTTATGCAAATGGGAGTGTATCATTCTGGACCTATGTTATATAAGCATAAGCCTTCTTACCTAAAATGCATACCAACATTAAATGCATTTAAAATAAAGTTAAAACAGTTCTTTCTTGACTATTGCTTCTATTCTTTGTCTGAGTTTAGGAACATCACAGTAAGTAAACTTCGTTTACCAAATTTCACTAATTCTCAATTCATAATTTAGTTCACATTGTGCTTATCATGTCATCTCACTTAATAACTGCTATTGTCACTTGTAGAAGCAATGTAGTACACCACCCTACATTATTATGTCAACAATGTAGTCAAAATGACTACTATACAGTAAACTAACTAGGTTTACCACTGTCCTACATCACATGTACAAACTATGTATAAAACTCATTCTTAGACTAATAAATAAATAAACATTGTTTGTAGCACAGGTGATGATATCTGTATAAAAGAAAATAATTTTACATTTCTAGGTATCCAACCAAGTTCACAATTCCACTTTTATGCACAATAGTTTTATGACTGAATGAGTCATCGGGTGCTGCAAACAGATCTAAGACTTTGCTCAAGCACCCAGTACCGTGGATGGACACTTAGAACTATTCCTTCCATAAGTTACACAAGGAAAACCTCAGATTTTTTAAAAAATTATTACAATTTACAAGTACAACTATTGATCACTGTGTAAGCAGCCACACAGATATCCTTCATCTAAAGTGTTATCACAAACAGAATGGGAAATGCATGATTAATATTTAGCCTCAAATAGATGCTGTGTTGTGTTACGGTACTCTTAAAGACTATCACAAAACTTTTTAGATGAGTGAAAAACTCAATTCAAGCTTCAACTGAGCCCTTTATGCTTATGGAATATCATCTCAGTTATATGACTGAATTTGTGATTTCCTGTCAGAGGAGTCACAGTTCATACAAACTGGTGGAAAGTCATTGAATAAAATAGAAGTAATATCTGGCATTCCTCAAGGCACTGTTATAGGCTCCCTGCTGTTCCTTATCTATGTAAATGATTTAGGAGACGATCTGAGCATCTGCTTTAGGTTATTTGCAGATGATGCTTTCATATATCATCTAGTAGAGACATAAGAAGATCAAAATAAATTCGAAAATTATTTAGAAAAGATACCTGTATGGTGTGAAAATTGGTCATTGACTCCAAGTAATGAAAAGTGTGATGCGATCCACTTGAGTGCTAAAAGGAATCTGTTAAGCTTCAGTTACATGACAAGTCAATCACATATAAAGGCCATAAATTCAATTAAATACCTACTAATTACAATTACAAACACTTTAAATTGGAAGGAACACTCAGAAAATACTGTAGCGAGAGTAAAACAAAGACTGTTTTATTGGCAGAATCTTTGAAGCTACAACAGATCTACTAAAGAGACTGCCTACACTATGCTTGTCTGTCCACGTTTGTAGTGAAGCTGCACAGTGAGGGATCCTTACCAGACAGGATTAACAGAATACGTTGTGAAAGTTCAAAGAAGGGCAGCATGTTTTGTGTTATCGAGAAATAGGGGAGAGAATGCCATGGACATGATACATGATTTGGGATGCACATCATTAAAACAAAGGTTTTTCACATTGTGGTGTGATCTTCTCATGAAATTTCAGTCACCAACTTTCTCTTCCAAATGTAAAAATATTTTCTTGCTGCCAACCTATGTAGGGAGAAATGATCATCATAATAAAATAAGGGAAACCAGACCTTGCATGGAAACATATAGCTGTTCATTCTTTCTGCATGCTGTTTGAGAGTGGAATAACAGAGAATTATTGTGAAGGTGATTCGATGATCCCTCTGCCAGGTGCGTAAGTATGATTTGTACTGTATTGATGTAGATGAAGATCTTACATAAACATAAACCACTGTTAACACTCCCACTATGTGGTATGACAGTCTCCTATACTTCAGTTCTTAAGAAAAGTACTTGTTAAAACATTTTCAGAATGAATACAAAAATATTATTAGACTGTACCATAATTTTTGCTGATGAAAAAAATCTAAAAATGTTTTCTACAGACAAATGGTTTGGTGGCACAGAAAAAAGCACATACTGTGGGAATAAGACATGCTCATAAAAAGTTTGTGATACCTGTGTGTTTGAATTCTGCCTTATTCATTGAACGATTGATTAGTTGCATGTATACAAAGTGCCACTATTATTTAGTTGAGAACACAAAATTGCACCCAGATTACATACACTTTCCAAACTGCACATGTGATGGATTGTAAACAAGAAGAAAATTATATAACACAAAAAGCACATGGCTACATCCTGATATTACAAGATGATGCCCTCTTTTCATATCAAGAAGGTATTTCTATAAATTTCCATATATAATTGTGTACCTTTATGTCAGCAGCCACAACTTTGTTAATAGTGGTTAATCTGAACTTTGAACAGTCCTGGAATTCATCTTATTGGAAGAGGAATTAATATCAGATGAAATCTGGGCAATAAAGTTGGATGAATGAATAGGCAAAATGGCCATCATAATTAAACAGGACACTGCTCAAAACCCAGTAAGTACTGGCCATATTGTACTAACCAGCTAAAAACTAGTGCCTTTGAGTCATCATCAGCTCCTAAATGAGACGTGAAGCACAGGCTTACTGAGCACTTACATGTGCCTCTACTTCAGAGCTAACCCAAAGGCAGGCAACAATACTTAATGCATCAAGTCTCACCAAATAGTCATTTTAGCGGCATGAAATAGCAATAATTCTGAAATCTGAGCACTCTTAGATCAGCAGAAATAAACTCTTGTTCCATGTCCCGTTTCAGATGCCAGAAAATTCTGTGGTCTATTGGCACGAACACCAGTCTCTTTTATCAGTAAAACAAACTACTTAAAATGGGCAAGAGCACTAGTTTGTCAGATGTATTAAGACGGAATTCAAAAAGGTTTTTCCTCACTTTCCTCAAGTTCTCAGCTGCACACTCATCAGTATATGTAGTCACTGCAAATTTGGTAAAATATGTGAAAGACCTGTGGATAATTCGAGAAGAAAGATTAAATTATGGCACAGGGATCTTCAGTTGGCTGCTCACTGACAAAAAACACTAATTAACCAAATACCACCATAACACATTAAAAGGTCCTCCTCACTATTTTAGGGAGCAACTCAGACATTCGCAGTACTTTTTAAATGATTTTGTGATGCCTTCAGCTAATGGCTCTGAGCACTATGGGACTTAACTGCTGGGGTCAGCAGTCCCCTAGAACTTAGAACTAACTAACCTAAGGACATCACACACATCCATGCCCGAGGCAGGATTCAAACCTGCACCGTGGCGGTCACGCGGCTCCAGACTGTAGCCCCCTAGAACCGCTCGGCCACCCCGGCCCGCCCTTCAGCTGAAATTTTCTTTAGACAATGTTTGATTGTACAATTTCAGTCTTACACAATTTTTTAGTATCTAGACTGGAAGCATTATACATTGTTTGCATTAGTATAACGTATGATTTTAACATAGGAAGAAGTCACATGCCAAGATAGACCAAGATTATAACTTACTTTATAGAGGACTTGTTAATGGTGCATTACACCACATTCATCTCTGCTCCTATGACTGCATATAGCTGTCATAAAATAAACTGTAAACAGTTTTTTGTTATTTTAAGAGCATATCAATTTTGAGCAGTTGTTGAAAAGTTATTATATACAAGGACGATGTTTTTAATGTACAAACACTATGAAGAATTTAATTATTTTATGGAATTTCATTATTTAAGTTATATAGGTTTTTGTTCTTAAGTATATTTCAGGAACACACAACAACAAGTGACAATAGCCCAGCCACCTTCTCTGCACAGTTCAAAGGCATCAGCCACAGAATACATAATATTGATAAATCACTACAGATATTACATAAGTTACAGAGAGGTAAAGTCGCGGAATCTGAATGACCAGTCGGTGGGTGTTTTAAATTCCTATACAACTTTTTATCAGTTCTATGGTGAAACCTTACAGAACCATAGAATGCATAATCTATATATATATATATATATATAAAACAGAAAGAAACTTCCACATGGGAAAAATATATTAAAAACAAAGATTCCAAGACTTACCAAGCGGGAAAGCGCCGGAAGACAGGCACATGAACAAAACACACAAACACACACACAGAATTACGAGCTTTCGCAACTGGCAGTTGCTTCGTCAGGAAGGAAGGAAGGAAGGAGAGGGAAAAATGAAAGGATGTGGGTTTTAAGGGAGAGGGTAAGGAGTCATTCCAATCCCGGGAGCGGAAAGACTTCCCTTAGGGGAAAAAAAGGACAGGTGTACACTCGCGCACACACACACACACACACACACACACACACACACACACATATCCATCCGCACATACACAGACGCAAGCAGACATATTTAAAGGCCAAATATATATATATATATATATATATATAAAATTCTGCTCTACGTGTGTATGTCACTGAACTACTCCTAAACAGCTGGACCGATTTGAATGCATTTTTGGGAATCAGCACGGTAGGTGGCATTGCATTTTTGTGTGCAATATAGAGCGTATTATATTCAGATATAAGTTACGTGCATAGGATTTCGTTTATTTTTCAACATTTTAATTTGAGTGTATGATATTATGTGTGTTCCGTTATTTTGACATTTTAACTTTTTTGTACTGTGTCTTTTGATATTTCAGGTGTCGCAGTTTAGTGAATATTAAGTGTATTAGATTCACATACAAGTTACTTACATAAAACAATGCCACGTCATCGTGGACGAGGAGGAAATATTGGTCGACGGACTCGGAATTCACAATTAGTCCAGAACAGTCGGTTAAATAGATCAACTGACGGATAACGAAAATTTAAGAAACCAGGCTGCAATCAGACATGCTAATGAAAGTCAGGAGCAACGCAACGAACGCCTTTGAGCTAATGCATTGAGACAAAGAATGGCCCGTCAACGAATCACCGACACATTCAGAACACGTGGACAACAGTGTCTGCAAGTGTATCGCACATGGACACGTGCATCACACTTCGCCCTGTGGTTGAATATGAGTCGGGCATCGACTATTCGTCACACTCTCAAATTGTAATCGGTGCTATGAACAAACAATGCAACACTGTAAAGCACTCAAATACAAAGGTGAATCGACCGGTTTCTTACGCGCGTCTGGAAAAGTTGTATTGTCACCACTCAATTCGCCGCCAGAACCATATTGGCTCGAGCTACATCTAAATCTAAATTGTTTTTGCGTAAAATTTTCAAATTCAATTCATACTTTCAAATGACATCATCTGGAGCAACAAAAATCGTTCAGAAGGAGGACGATCGCAATTTTCAATCAACGTTTATGATTCAGGGCCAAGTGTATCGTCAAATTGGTTCTTTAATGCCGATGCCTGATACCGATTCACAATTTCTACAAATCTACTTCATGGGTGACGACGAGCAGCAAATGAACGCACGCTGCCTGTACAACCATATCGAGCAGATGGAGGAGCGAGAAACTGTGGGTATTTTACAACCGTTTTTACAGAATCACAACCAGTTGGTCCAGTTGTTCACTACAGTTTCAAACAGATTGCAAAACGACAACTATACAATCGTCATCAAAGCAGACAAAGTACCATCTGGGCAGCACGCGGGCCGATATAATGCACCGACCATTAATGAGGTTGCAGTTGTTGTGGTCGGCGACGCATTTGAACGTCGAGATATACGAATCCAACGCAGAGATAACACAGTGCATACGATTGAAGACAGTCATCGCTCTTAGGACACTTTGCAATATCCATTGATGTTTTTGTGCACGATTAATTTCTTTTTGTCTTAATTATACTTTTACTTCGCAGGTGCAGAAACCAGCAAGAAAATGAGCGCTATGAACTTCTACGCATATCGGTTGACGATTCGTGCCAATGAAGACAATAATATTCTCCGATGCCGCCAGCTGTTTCATCAATATATCGTTGATATGTATGAGAAAATTGACAGGGAGCAATTACGACACATCAGGTATAATCAAGCGCTACTTCAGGCTGAGGAATACATTCACTTGCGTGATGCTATTGTTGGTAACGTAGATGAAATAACTAATATCAACGACATCGGTACTTCATATATTCTTCCATCATCATATATTGGTAGCCCACGTCATATACAAGAATATATTCAACACGCCATGATTTTTGTGCGCTGGTGATCCCTTGATGTCTCAGAACATGTCCTACCTACCGATCCCTCCTTCTGGTCAAGGTGTGCCACATGCTTCTCTTCTCCCCAATACTATTCAATACTTCCTCATTAGTTATGTGATCTACCCATCTAATCTTCAGCATTCTTCTGTAGCACCACATTTCAAAAGCTTCTATTCTCTTCTTGTGCAAACTATTTATCGTCCATGTTTCACTTCCATACATGGCTACACTCCATACAAATACTTTCAGAAATGACTTCCTGACACTTAAATCTATACTCGATGTTAACAAATTTCTCTTCTTCAGAGACGCCTTCCTTGCCATTGCCAGTCTACATTTTATATCCTCTCTACTTCGACCATCATCAGTTATTTTTCTCCCCAAATAGCAAAACTCCTTTACTACTTTAAGTGTCTCATTTCCTAATCTAATTCCCTCAGCATCACCTGACTTAATTCGACTACATTACATTATCCTCGTTTTCTTTTTGTTGATATTCATCTTAGATACTCCTCTCAAGACACTGTCCATTCCATTCAACTGCTCTTCCAAGTCCTTTGCTGTCTCTGACAGAATTACAATGTCATCGGCGAACCTCAAAGTTTTTATTTCTTCTCCATGGATTTTAATACCTAATCCTAATTTTTCTTTTGTTTCCTTTACTGCTTGCTCAATATACAGATTGAATAACATCGGTGAGAGGCTACAATCCTGTCTCACTCCCTTCCCAACCACTGCTTCCCTTTCATGTCCCTCGACTCTTATAACTGCCATCTGGTTTCTGTACAAATTGCAAATAGCCTTTCGCTCCCTGTATTTTACCCCTGCCACCTTCAGAATTTGAAAGAGAGTATTCCAATCAACATTGTCAAAAGCTTTCTCTAGGTCTACAAATGCTAGAAACGTAGGTTTGCCTTTCCTTAATCTTTCTTCTAAGATAAGTCGTAAGGTCAGTATTGCCTCACGTGTTCCAGTATTTCTACGGAATCCAAACTGATCTTCCCCGAGGTCGGCTTCTACTAGTTTTTCCATTGGTCTGTTAAGGATTCGTGTTAGTATTTTGCAGCTGTGGCTTATTAAACTGATTGTTCGGTAATTTTCACATCTGTCAACACCTGCTTTCTTTTGGATTGGAATTATTATATTCTTCTTGAAGTCTCAGGGTATTTCACCAGTTTCATACATCTTGCTCACCAGATGGTAGAGTTTTGTCATGACTGGCTCTCCCAAGGCCGTCAGTAGTTCCAATGGAATGTTGTCTACTCCGGGGGCCTTGTTTCGACTCAGGTCTTTCGGTGCCCTGTCAAACTCTTCACGCAGTATCGTATCTCCCATTTCATCTTCATCTACATCCTCTTCCATTTCCATAATATTGTCCGTAAGTACATCGCCCTTGTATAGACCCTCTATATACTCCTTCCACTTTTCTGCTTTCCCTTCTTTGCTTAGAACTGGGCTTCCATCTGAGCTCTTGATGTTCATACAAGTGGTTCTCTTATCCCCAAAGGTCTCTTTAATTTTACTGTAGGAAGTATCTATCTTACCCCTAGTGAGATAAGCCTCTACATCCTTACATTTGTCCTCTAGCCATCCCTGCTTAGCCATTTTGCACTTCCTGTCGATCTCATTTTTGAGACGTTTGTATTCCTTTTTGCCTGCTTCAGTTATTGCATTTTTATATTTTCTCCTTTCATCAGTTATATTCAATATTTCTTCTGTTACCCAAGGATTTCTGCTAGCCCTCGTCTTTTTACCTACTTGATACTCTGTTGCCTTCACTACTTCAGCCATCAAAGCTACCCATTCTTCTTCTACCGTATTTCTTTCCCCCATTCCTGTCAATTGTTCCCTTATGATCTTCCTGAAACTCTGTACAACCTATGGTTCTTCAAGTTTATCCAGGTCCCATCTCCTTAAATTCCCACCTTTTTGCAGTTTCTTCAGTTTTAATCTACAGGTCATAACCAATAGATTATGGTCAGAGTCCACATCTGCCCCTGGAAATGTCTTACAATTTAAAACCTGGTTCCTAAATCTCTGTCTTACCATTATATAAGCTATCTGATACCTTTTAGTATCTCCAGGGTTCTTCCATGTATACAACCTTTTTTTATGATTCTTAAACCAAGTGTTAGCTATGATGAAGTTGTGCTCTGTGCAAAATTCTACCAACTGGCTTCCTCTTTCATTTCTTAGCCCCAATCCATATCCACCTACTACGTTTCCTTCTCTCCCTTTTCCTACTATCGAATCCCAGTCACCCATGACTATTAAATTTTCACCTCCCTTCACTATCTGAATAATTTCTTTTATTTCATCATACATTTCTTCAATTTCTTTGTCATCTGCAGAGCTAGTTGGCATATAAACTTGCACTACTGTAGTACATGTGGGCTTCATATCTATCTTGATCACAATAATGCGTTCACTATGCTGTTTGTAGTAGCTTACCCGCATTCCTATTTTCCTATTCATTATTAACCCTACTCCTGCATTACCCCTATTTGACTTTGTGTTTATAACCCTGTAGTCACCTGACCAGAAGTCTAGTTCCTCCTGCCACCGAACTTCACTAATTCCCACTACATCTAACTTTAACCTATCCATTTCCCTTTTTAAATTTTCTAACCTACCTGCCCGATTAAGCGATATGCGGATGAAATTAACGCATGTATAAAACAATCTTATCTATGGCGGAATGTCAGTACATTACGACTTAAAGCAAATATAGGTTTTATTTGATTTTTGTGGTTTCCTGTACTGTTTCATTAGACTACTGTGTTTGACTTTTTATGTAACATTATTGTAACAACCATTCAAAAACGACTCTCACACAACAGAACGATCCATTGGCACTATCATTCTCTGAGCAATTGTTCAACATTGGATAGGGACCAATACCATTACATGGAGACACACAATGCATCAAATTGCCAGACATTTCTGCAACATGGTAAAACGAAAGATGCTTTGATTGAAAGCATATTTCCAGATTTACACGCTAATTAAATTAATCATGCTTGGCTTTGTGAACGAGCTATTTTAGCCGCAAAAAATACCGATGTTGACGAAATTAACTTCAAAATGCAACATTCTTTGCCCGGCTATGAGACATTGTTCAAATTGATCGACACTGTTACCTATCCTGACGAATCACTCAACAATCCAGTTGCATTTTTGAATTGGCTGGATTTACCAGGAATGCCAGCACATAACTTACTATTAAAAATTAGCTCTCCTATCATTTTGCTTCGGAATTTAAATGTACCTAAGCTATGCAACGGTACAAGATAAGTCATAAAAAAAATTATGGGCAATGTTCTTAAAGGTACTATTTTGAATGGCAAATTTGAAGGTGAAGTTATTCTCCTGCCACAAATCCCAATGATCCCGTCAGACTCATCCATTTCATTCAGACATCTGCAATTTTCAATTCGCTTGGCATCTGCCATGACTATTAATAAGTCACGAGGTCAAACAATGTCGATTTGTGGGTTGGATCTAGAAAATCTAGTCTTTTCACATGGCCAATTATATGTGGCGTGTTCTCGAGCTGGAAAATCGTCAAGGTTATTCATTTATACTCCTCAGGAATCGACTAAAAATATTGTTCATCAACTCGCATTAAGATAAAATTAAACAAACATTATTGATTATAACGAATTGTTTTTTGAAAAATTGATGTTATTTCAAAATGAGGAATAATGAAACTATTATATTATTTATCTTTCATTTCATACTTTGTTTAATATCCTAATCACTTGAAATATCATGCAGGGTAAGGTCTGTCGGTGCGCTAGTTATTTATATACTCGTTAATGAATATGATTGTGATGTTTAAGATCACACAACCATAAAGCAAATCATGAAAGGTTTTATTTGATTTTTGTGGTTTTCTGTACTGTTTCATAGACTACTGTGATTGACTTTTTATGTAACATTATTGTAACAACCATTCAAAAATGACTCTCACACAACAGAACAAACATTTTCAAGTTCTTTCATGGAAACAACATACAGTCATATTTACATCAATGATGGTGATAGTTGTATGTGCTTAATAACAAAAACTGATACACATTAATTAAAGAAATTCTGTATAATAAGTATAATCATCCTGGTGTACATACATTAAAAACATCATCTTTATAAATAAGAACACTGCAACAACTAGTCAAAAATAATGTGCTCCTAAAATAACTAAAAACTATTTCCAATTTATTTTAGAACAATTAAGTCCAACTGAGGAGCTACTTGAATGAGAAGTAGCAGTTCTGCTCACGAAAACTGACAACAGCTGGGAGAGCAATATGCTGACCACATTCCCCTCCATATCTGCATCCAGTGATTCATGTCTGCTGAGGATGAAATGGCAGTCAGTCTGATGGAACAGAGAATATACACCGGGCCAAAGACATACATGGTATAATATACAATTAACAAATCATCTGTAAAGTAAGTTATAATCCTCAAAGTATATCTGGACATGTGAATTGTTCATATGTTAAATTTGTAAGTGATATTAATGCATCCAGTATATAATTCTTCCATTTCAGATGCTTGAAAATGGCCTAAGGCTGAAATCATACAATTGTACATCAAATAAAGAAAATGTCAGCTGAAGGCATCATGAAATCACTTTTTATTCATTGAAGCTGCAGATCCTGTTGCAATGAAGATTATGCATTAACAGAGTATTAAAAATTGTTACACATTTGTGTCACTGTCCAACAAAAAAGGAGGCAGACACATGGGAAAATTACCTGCTACCATCTTGTCTGAATATAAAACACAATCAGCTCAGATGTGGCACATTATTAACTGTACACCACATGCACTGCACAGTGGAGTGACCTCTCACTGGAGGAAGGAGCCATGCACCATAGGGCTCGACCTATACACAGATCAGTGTTCAGTGGTGCTCACCTCACCTGTATGGCTGCAAGAAGGTATGGCACCCCTGTGTTGTTAACTCCAGTAGCTGCAGCTCACTGTCTGTCACTTCAAGCCGCTCTGCTTCCCATCCATGCAGGATTATGTACCTCAGCAACAACATGATAGCATGTAAGGAGATGCACACTGTATTATCTGATCATTACTAAATGTGTCCTTAGGTCCCATACCCACTAACTTATTTCCTGCAGTTCCCATGTGCCCTGGTAGCCAGTAAAATAATACCTTCTGTCCAGTTTTAGCAAGCTGATAAGAGCATGCTGGATATCTGCTGGGTACAAGCATTGCAGAGACTGAAGGGCACACAGAGATCATAGAAAAGAAGGAATTTTGCTGTCATGACACACCTCATCTGCTCCACGATCCTCAAGATTGCGAGTAATTCTTCATCGCATAAACAAAATTCTTTAGGTAGCTGAATTCTGAGGGCTGATAGTGAATACTAGATAACACCCATCTTTCTGGAACTCAGTAGTGAAAGAAGCAATTGAAATTCAAGTGGTGACAAA
Organism: Schistocerca gregaria; assembly: GCF_023897955.1. Lineage (NCBI taxonomy): Eukaryota > Metazoa > Arthropoda > Insecta > Orthoptera > Acrididae > Schistocerca > Schistocerca gregaria. The sequence goes on along the minus strand of NC_064928.1, from coordinate 67,362,149 downwards.
TTTAATTAATAGAGACAATGGCTTCAGCTTGGACAATCATGGAATCTGACAATTTCTGTAATCAAATAACAAAGATGTCGCAATGGTGCAGTTTCCATGAAACATTGGCATCACGGTGTGTATCGACTGTGCAGCCATAGATTTAATTTCCATGCATATGTTACACCACTTTGCCACCTATCAACCTATCTGGCGCCTTGTGTACCTTTGGTCGCATATGCAGTGGCTCAGTGCTCAAACGGAACAAGTGCTGCAGCGTTAGTCACCTCGGCTCACTCTGAAGATGGCTGGATGGTATTCAGTAAAAATATTAGAAGAAGAAGAAGCTAAATTTATGCAGCTGCACACCCGAAATTTTATGGAACAGTCTTTATGGCATTAAAACATGAAGATCAACCCAAAAACATAATTCATTAAACTTAAATTGTGCCATGCAACTCTGAGAAATAGAAGGCATAAAAATAAGTTAATAAATGCATTATCATGATGTGAAGTTTTGTAAGTAAAGAAAATGTTATAGAAAGCATTAAAGTCGAATAAGATAAGATGTTCATATTGACAGGACATGTACATTAGTATCTTCTGCAGAAATGATTAGCATTTGAACCTCGTTAGCCTGCAGGCTCAAGGTCAACATTGATATTGTTGCGCAATGCCACCTGCCAGTAAAATGTGCCTATGTACCTGCTGCTCTCATTGTCACTATAAACTGAAGATAATGGATGAGTGTGACTTGAGCAGACATACAAGACCGCTTGCAGGCATATGCGCAAATGTACTGTCAAATCAGTGGATTCAAAAGTGAGCACATTATTGGCAAGACAGAACGTAATGCATCCATGTGGGAAATTGCTGCTCATGTGGGATGAAGTGTTTCAGCAGTGCAACAGGTGCATGTAGAATGGTTCACGACAGGCAGTACAACACAATGAGATAGGTCAGGTCACACCACCCAGACCCACCCCCTGAGAAGATTGACACCTCATCCAAATGGCACTGCAAGACAGATCTGTGTCCTCCTCAGCTCTGGCACAACAATAAAACAGTGTAACATATCATACGTACACTATCTGAGGTGATAATCCATCGCTATTTACTATGGCATGAGTTACGTGAGCATCATCCATTTCGCCATCTACCTTTGACAAATGTACAGAAATATGATTGACAGCAATGGTGAATGGAAGGACGCGACTGGGGACAGGAATGGTATCAGATAGTGTTTTCAAACAAATCCAAGTTCTGCTTGTTTGAAAGTGATGGCCGCATTTTGGGAGCAGCAGGGAAGTGACTGCATTCGCACAAGACATACAGTGCCAACTCGAGGCCTTATGGTGTAGGGTCCTACTGGGTACAACTATAAATCCCAAGAGGTTTGCATTCATGAAACTGTGACCCGTGTGACCTATGTGAATGACATCCTGCGACTCATAGCCGTATCCTTTCTGTACAACACCCAAGGCACCATTTTCAGCACGACAGTGTGTGACCAGTGTTCCTCCACTAAAACTTCTGCTTGGTGTCACATGACATCAGCCTTTTGCCATGACCTGTCAGATCACCAGGTTTGTTGCCAATCAAAAATGTGTGGAATATGGTGAAATGACATGTGCTGCACAGTGACCCAATGCCAACCACCATAGATAAAATTTGGAACCAGATGAATGCAGCATGGATGGTTATGCCACAGGACACCATTCATTCCTTATATGTGTCAATGCCATCATGCATGTAACAAGTTATTAGGGCCCACGGTAGACTTTGTGCCTATTAGGCAAAAGGGCACATGCTAAACTGAGGTGATGAAATACTAATCATTTCTGCAGAAAATACTTGTGAATGTGAATGTCCTATTTCTAGTCATTCAAATTGTTCTGTTCTTTTTTTTTTATGAACATGGTTTCATATTGATAACAAAAAAGATGCACTTTGGATATTTTAATGAAGTATGGTTACTCTTCAGGTATCAAAGTAATCTGCCTTCAAAAAGTATTGAGTTGAAACATTCAATAGTATGACATAAATACATTTAGTATACTTTCTGTCAAATTTAGTTCTTAAACTAAATCAGTTATAATAAAAATGGCAATTTTGAAATGGGCCCCTTCTTGTATAAATTTCTGCAGATGTCCATGTTAAGGACAATGACATTAAAATACTGTGGTGGAAGCAAGCAGCCTGACATGAAAGGAAATTCATGAGCAATAATTATGTGGCAATACACAGTTGTTATAATCCTCACGTGGTGAATTGAAACTGGAATATGATGATGATCTTGATTGGTGATATATAATGTAACTATTCAAATAATCCTGCTACAGAGTTGCAATGTTAATGTGAGCCATAGTAAGCTGTTGAACCTTGTTAAACCTTAAAAGGGTGAGATTAGAAAAAAATCATGTTTTTCACACTTGCTGGTTATGGTGACTCAATGGGCCCAGGGTTTGATCAGCTGTGGATGCTCGATTTTTTTCTATCACGCTTCACTTATTTCACCTCTTTCAATTATTTGTTAATGTACAAAACACTGAGCTGCACTGAAGTTCAGACTCCACATTAAATTGTGGATTTCCTCTAACTGATTGGCTTTAAGTCAGCTCAAACATAAATGGAAGGCCAGTTTGTACTGCCTCCACCAGGACCATACCCAGAAAGCCACTGTCGTAATTAAACCAAACTTTGGGAGGAGGACACTTACCCAGTTTTCGTTATTAAACTAAACTTTGGGAGGAGGACATTCATCCTGTTTTTTTATTTTTTTTATTTTTTTATGTTCTTTCACTCTGCAGCAGAGCATTTGCAGACTTGAAACTTCCTGACAGATGCAAAGTATGTGCCATATCGGGACTTGAAATTGGGACCTTTGCCATTTGCAGGAAAGTGTTCTACCAACTAAACAACTGGGGCACACGCCGCTGTCATTGCAACAAGCAGCCTCAGATGTCAGTCTTTTGACCTGTCACACATGGACAATCCTGTGCAGCCACTATACTAATGCTTGTTAGTATATTTTATTCTTACAAAAGCACGCGGTAATTACTGCCCCTCACAAGCACCACAGCCAGAATTCTATCAAGCAAGCAATTAAAAGTTTACTGCTCTATGCAGCCAGGGTATTCATGCCTGAAGAATATTAAACTCTTACACAGGGAACTTACACTGGTTCTACAGTCAGCAGTCATTCTGCTGGGCAAATTAACAGTTACGGAGTTCTGCCATGCAAGTCACAATACATTTACAGCTCCAAGTCTGTTGAGTTGCGTTTATGTATTTTTGTGGTGGTGGTTAGTTTTTAACGTCCCGTCAACAACGTGGTCATTAGAGACGGAGTGCAAGCTCAGGTTAGGGAAGGATTGGGAAGCAAATCGGCCGTGCCCTTTCAAAGGAACCATCCCGGCATTTGCCTGAAACAATTTAGGGAAATCACGGAAAACTTAAATCAGGATGGCTGGTGACAGGATCGAACCGTCGTCCTCCCGAATGCGAGTCCAGTGTGCTAACCTTTGCGCCACCTCACTCGATGTATTTTTTGACCATTTTTGTCTTCACATATTATGTAAAGATGACAACTATAATAAAACTGATTGTAGTACAGCATGAAGCACATAGAAAGATGTCGTTCCTAAATATTAGCTCTTATCATTTGTTTCTTGGTGGCATTAATATGTTATTTAGAAAGTTTGACAGCTTAGTATATAATTTCAAATCTTAAATAAAAATTCAGAATGAGTTTCCTATGTACACAGTCTTTGGCTTGAGAAATGCTGACAACAGATGCTAATGCTCACTCTAAATTTCATCCGAGCATAGGTTACAATACTATGTAGTAAACAGTAAAATTTATTACATAACCAATTTGGAATATCAAGCACCAAATTTAAAGTTTCAGTTAGCAATGAAGCCATCACTCTGTTAATAAATCACATTGAGCAAGTGAGACTGTGAACTAAATACTATATTCCAATAACTCGATGCTGCTCCATACTGTCATGGCAAAAGTTAACAAATATCCCACTGATGCACAGTAGAACTGTGTTCCAATGTACTACATTTCAAATCGTTACAATACCAGTGCAACAATTGATTTTGTGACTCTAGATGAGCCACTTGCCAAATCCTACTTCATTTTGTAGCTCGCTGTTGTGTGTGAGTCATTTGGAACGCTCCTCACGTCTGAAAGCAGCATTATGTCATTACTAGAAGGGCAATACTCAAGTGGCACAATAGACAAGTCGATATCAGGGGATTATACTGTCTCAGCAATTACTTAGAACCATCTCAACAGATACTGCCTTTAATATTTGAAATATTAGTTACTACACTCTTCTTTCCTACCTGCATTCTGACATACATGCAGAATTTTTCAGCAGCTGCGAGTTTATATGACATCGAGGTAAGCTGAATGCCTGACTACACCCACTGCTTCAACACCACTTGTGATTTTTTTCAAATGACAAGCAAGAGTAATACAACTCAATAACTATCACGTATGTACCTAAAATGATTCGTGCGATTTCTCAGTTTACATGGGTTTAAACTTACTAACATGAATGACTCCTTACCATGTGTGCTGTTAAATGATGCCTCTGAGTATATCTCGCAGGACAATGAGGACACCTGAACTGTGATTCTTTCCCACACTCGTACTTCAAGTGCCTTGACAAACATCTGCGATAACGATAAGACCTTCCACAAGCATCACACCTAAATCGATTTGGTAATACTGATGTTGCTTGTACAAAGTATGAGTTCCCATTTTCTTCAAGACTGCAGAAACCTTGACCACTGAATGAAACTTTTGGTATCTCTCTCACCAATTCTCCAAAAGTATTACAGTTGTCACTGCCACTACCACTATCACGATTATCACCTTCATCTGTGTCGTCATCTAGGACGATCTCCTCTATACTGTTGCCATTGAAATCATCTGCATCCTCCTGCTTCATTTCTGGTAGAAGGTCTGTCCCATATCTTTCACCACATGTCCCTAGAGATTCCAATGTTCTCAGCTCTTTTCCAGATGAGCACGTTGAAAGCACATTTTCACTTAACATTACATGTTCTCCAGAATTCTCATTGGAAGATCCTGGCAATTCATTGGAATCTTAAGTGTTGGAAACAGAGTTTAACAATGTTACAGACACATGTGTGTTTCATTTAGTGTGTGTTTTCATAACAGCTGAACATTCGAACACATTGAAGGCCTCAGTATCACTAATATCTTGAGGCGGAGCTGGCTCATCAACTGGTTTTCCTCGGGAGACGTAATTGGAACTATCACTGTCACATTTCTGAGCAGCCAGCAGATGAGAATCACTGTCTTCAAAATATTCTATCTCTAAGTTGTGTGATGAGGAAACATCTTTTTTCCGCTCCATTTGAGAACCATGCCTGGGTTCAAACAACTTTTTTGTGAAAATTTGTTCTACAGAATGAATGCCAGATTCATCCATTCTCCTGAGTTCATTCTTCATAATGCTATCACCAGCAAATCAGATGCCCTTAATCTGTAGAGTCTCAGCAATCTCAGGGAAAGTACAGAGCTTATTCTGTGGTACCTTCACTTCTCCAGAGTATATAAATTCCATAAGTACCTTCAAGATTTAAAATTTTACATCTGCCAGTATAACTACAGGATGCTTTTCACAATGCTGACTAAATAGTAATTCAAAATATGGACTGCAGGCTGAGAGAATCACTCTATGTGCTTTGAAATATTGACCTTCAGCGCTTATTGTGCATTCTGCCAGATTCCCATTATCTAAAAGAGAGCTGAAGATAGATAATAGAGTAGTCTGGTGGTTATTCCATCTCAGGTGGACATCCGTGTCTCGTTCCATACTGAACAGTGTAATACAGTCAAGGATTTGGTGCAACAACTCAAATCAGTGCAAGCAAATGCTTGAAGTCAATCATTTCTCTGCAACAACACTTAATCACCTCTGAACAGAAGAACACAGCACTGGTCAGTCTCTGTGTGACTAACTAAGCAGACATTCTGGAGTCCAGCCACTTTTTTTACACATCGTCATTTGCATCATCAGTTAAACTAAGGTTGACAATCTTCTGGAGACTGCAGAATCAGCTAGTTGGTCACGGAATTCTCATTTTGCCAACCTATTGTGCAAACAATCACATGTTATTGATGCCACCATAATGCAAGGGGAGTGTAAAAATAAAGCAGAAGCAAATAAATGTTTTCAAAATATTCATTCATTTGTTGGAACTGAAAATCCTTAACCAGGCTAAACATTCCTAGTATAAATTTCTACACAGCATTCCAATAAAGCTGTCAGCACAGACAAACATGCAAAGGACAGTCAACAAAAAACAAAATAATCACACAGCCAGCAGAAGCAGTCATGAATGCTCAGTAATAAAAGTGTTTGTAGGACTACACAGTTCTCCCTACTGGGGTTGTCATACACGTTCCTCCACTTCCAGATAACTCTATTCCAATAATAATAATAATAATAAACTAACTCCACGATGAGGCCAAGAGGACCATCCGATGCCAATTGGCCACTATGTCATCCTCAGCCACATGGCATCAAATGGATGTGGAGTGGATGGGTACGGAGTCAGCACGCCACACTCCTACGCATTGTCAGTTCTACAGACCTGGTAATCACTGCTTTTCATTCAGGTGGCTTCTCCATTGAGCTACCTTATTGAGCAGTAGCAGCTCCATGGTCTGGAAAGTCTGCAAAATGACCTGGAGAGTAGTGAATTGACCACATGCATATCCATATAGCATTGTTATGATGCCTCAAGGCAGAAGATGGCGCAGTGGCCAGGAGACATCCCTCGGGCCTTTGCAGCCTGGCAAGAAGCTCGTTTAGCACCTCGATAGGCATCACATGGCAGAGTGAATCCCATTCTAGTCCTCCCACCGAAGAAAAAATCCTGGTGGTAACAAGAAATAAACATGGGACCTCTGTATAGCAATAAGACAGGCTGACCACTTAGCTAGAGGTTGGCCCATTACATATGCCTGCGACTTTGGGAACTGTTTTGATGCACTAATGGCCTCATTGTAACCTTATAGTGTAAAAATCTATTTACATTTTTCTGTACAATGATAGGTACAATAATGTAAAATGATAGATGTAGAGTAGGTACTTGCTAGACAAGAACCATATAAACATAGCTGTCCCTCAGGATAATGTATTGAGACGAATATTGTACCTAATATACATCAATGACTCTCCAGACAGTTTAAGTCATGGATAAAAAGCTCTCTCTGCTGATTACTACAACATCACAGTCATTGTATAACACCATAACTCCTGGTAGAGAAAGCAGATGACACCCTCCAGGACGTTTATGATTGGGCACTATGCAATAAATTAACATTGAAGGGAAAAAAAAACAGTATACCCTTCAGTATGAAGAGGGCAAACACCTCTGTTTGGACGCCAGGTCACATTAGCATCCCAGGGAACGAACGTGTCGATAGGCTGGCCAAAGGGACGATCGACGCCACCGAACGACCAGAGCAGGTACTGGCAAAAACAGACTCCTGAATAAAGGATACCAGAGGAGAAGAGGTATAGCAGCAGTCGATAGCCTGGAGGCTGCTCAGGGAGTCACTGCAGATGACGATGGACGTACCTGAGCAGGAACGTATATACTCAAGAGCGCGCAATATGGCCACCAGCTCTGCAGTAAAAATACTGCAGCCAGCTGGCAAGGAGTGCTGTTCAACATGGTCAGCGTGAGCAAAAGTGTAGGCAGTACGACCATCCACCAGGGAACCATCAGTGTAGACAGGCTCACAGCCTGAAAATGAGGCGAGGAGCGCAAGAAAACTGCGACGGAGGGCCACATGTGGAACCGAGTCCTTGGGTTCCCGTGCCAAGTCCAGGTGGACAGACGGCCGGGGCATACACCAGGGAGGCATGGGTGCACGGACCTGGAAGGTTGGCAGAAGAGGGAACGACCCCAGTTCTGACAGCAGGGACTGGACGCGGACAGCAATGGAAAGCCCAGACCTAGGTCGCCAGTCGGGCAGAGGGAGGACTGTTTCATTAAGCATAGATGACTGTTTAACAAATACACTGTTTTTAGGCATGAATATTGATTGTCAGTTAACTTGATTCAAATGGCTACAAGCACTATGGGACTTAACATCTGAGGTCCTGGAGGCATCACTAGCTATCCTTATTGTGCACAGTAGCGAAGCACAGAAATATGTTTTATTTTCTAAGTGATTTAGGGCAACTTGTGTGTGAATCAGATAACATTGTACAGCATTTTTGTTTGTCATTTGTGTAGAAGTCACTGATGTGCTGTACATATTCTTTTGCTTGTATTAGTGCATGCAATTTAAAAGATGATTGCATCACAAATGTCACTTATTAGATGTGCAGTGTCATTAGAATATATGATAATTTTATATATAGAAGGACAACTCACTTCAGAAACTGGGAAGTTATTGACAACCAAGGAAAACCTCCCCTAAGCTTCGGTTACTTCATTGATACAGACAAAATGTAGCCTCTGTGTGTGTGTGTGTGTGTGTGTGTGTGTGTGTGTTTAATTTATGTTTGTTGGTTCTTCCCTCCCCCCCCCCCTCCCCCCATCCCCCTCTCCCTTTACTTTTCCACCTCCACCATCCACCTAGCATTTTAGATACGCCATCTGACAAAGGACACATCTTCATAAAAAAAATTCAATGCTCAAGTTGGTAAGTTGTATGAGCTGTATGCTGCATAGAGTTCCTACACACATTACTTCTCTTTCACGATAGTTTTGCATCTGTCTCTTCCCAGTCTAACCACACACATATACAGATGTAATTTAGTTATCTTAGTACATTCATTCTGTATCACAGTATCTAAAATGTTTATCTCAAATTTTCAGGTGGCTTGCATAAAGCAATGAGGATAAAATATTATACAGCTGTGCTGAGATCTGTACCTGTGGTACTCTGTGGCTCTGGATGCAGCCACTTTGACTGCAGCAGGTTTGCCAGCTACTCACCCAACCACTGGACCTCAGTTTAACATTATTTAACTATCAACTCATTTCACTTTGTCTTCTAAGCTTTCCCGAATTCTTACACTTTTTGTTCCTATTATTATTTCACCACATATAACAGGATGTCTCCTTTCTTCCAGGATTGCAGGCACAACAAGATAAGAGAACTCCTGTCAAATTCTCGAAACAAGGAGAAATTTACAGGAAGTAGTGAAGGTGTGAGAGCTGGTTAAGAGTGGTGTGTTAGACAGCTCATTCAGTAAAAACAGTGCACGTGAAAGGCTGGTTTCTAGGTTCAAGTGTCGGTCCGGCACAGAGTTTTAATGTGCAAGGAAATTTCAACATGATGTGTGTGCCATCTGTCCTCAAACTTTGTTCTAGTGGTCTTTATATTTTAAATGCTTGTGTGGTGTCTGATAAATTGTCCTCACAAATGTCAAGAATTGCCAAAAAAACAACACTAAGACTCATTGGTGTGACATACCTAAAGTGACAATATCATATACAGATTTGATCCAGGGTTGACTCAACTCCACATCATACCTCTCTAATGATCCAGTTACCAATAGACAATGAAATCCCAATTTTTCATTTTGCTGTACCATTTGTCAGTATTAAGCTATAAGAATAGGACTGTTCCTACAAGTATAAGTAAAACTGAAAAGTGTAAGAGTTGAATTAAAAAAACTGAAACAAAATAAATGCATCCATCCACTTATTCACCTAGTGCCAAAACATGCCAATGTGGGCATGACAGGTGTTTGCACACACCAGTGGGGGGAGGGGGGAACTGAAGACAGAAAACAGGTGAAAGGGAGGGTAAGCTTTTCTAGACAATTAGAGCAACAGGTTTCAAGAAAGAAATTTGAGCTATCAATTCTGTTCTTGTGACACTGTATTCTGATTTACATTTTGCACATTTTTCTCTGAAACCCAAAGTCACATGAGGACAATGGCTCAATGCTCCAATACCAGCCTTCATAGCTTCAAACATCCAGTACCTCTCTCCCCTCCATTCCACACTACACAGTAGATCTCCAGCATACATTCCAAAATACAGAGCAGTTAGTTTGCTGCTATTGCCATTTTGCTCAGAAGATACATAAATATTTGTTCTGTAAATTCAAACTTTTTTTCTTGCAAGGAAATATGGCTTAGCCACAGCCTTGTGAGTGTTTGCAGACTGGACTGGAGAATGTGCTATTTGGAAACTTACTGACAAATCACAGTGGTGTAGTAAACCAGGATCAAACACAGATCCTCGCTTTTCACACTTGAGCTATCGAAGTATGAATCTTGAGCTGTGTTCAAAACTTCCATCTGCCAGGGCCTTGACCCTACTTTCCAAAAGACTGTGAACCTCAGCCTCATATCCACCTAGTGTGTAATCAGTATGTGACTGTATGTAGCCAGTTATTTCAAAAGCTGCATCGGAACCTGCAACTGCTGACCATTGTAACTTGTAGACATCCAATCTGTCTGCTTCATATAGGCACTTTACAATTCGTCTCCTTTATCTGTTTGCAGGTGATACAGTGGGTGCTTTTAACTTGTGTGTTCCTTAACTACCTGAGTAATCTTACCACAAAAAATGGATCTACAGTTTAATATGAAATCTCAAATATATGCCATTCCTAGCAATCTTAACATCATTGAAGTGTGAAAGCTAGGTTAAAGGCAGACTCTAAAATATCGTTGGTCCAACTGGAGTTTGATCCACTACCTTTCATTATCCAGCCACAAATCTTACCACAAGACCACTGAACCATATTCCACCACAACTATGAAGTCATTCTCAAATTTGTTTGCTTTAGCAGCTCTCAAACAAATTGTCACCTTTCATATTAACCTGCTCCTCAGGTTGTGTTACTAATCAATCTGTCAGCACAACCAACATTCCAAAAAATAATGCATAAAAAAATTACTGCAAGTGATCTACTCCCTCTTCTCTTCCTGTTTATAACCATATGACTGTACAAGTGAAAATATCATTACTTCACAGGATGAATGATGAGCAGTGTCAGTAGGTTCAATTGACCCTACAGTTCCATTTTTAATTTATTTGTTTAGCATTTACAAAGGAATTCATCAGACAGTGGATTTATTAGAATATTCTGATAGCTCTGAACTGAGTTACAAGATTCTGTACATATGTTCTTATAATTCTGTACAATATTACAAATATTCTTGAGCCATTCTATGAGAGTCTGTGTGTGTCCATCAGACCATCTTCACAGCCAAGCATTTCAAATACAAGTAAATGACCCACCATTTGGATTTCCCCATACATTTAGAACAGTCTGATAGGCCTGATCTGGTCATTAGCTGCTTACATCTACCAACAATCATCCTGATGTTGTTCAAAGTTGTCCGCAATTTCCTTGGGAGGTTGACTCCATCAATCGTCTTTTATGTTATAAAAGCCAACAATTCCATGAGACAGATGTTAAAACAAATTACCTATGTTTCAAAGGTGATAATGAGAATATGTCATACTGGAGCAGATAATGCATAACAAACAAAGATAGTTATTTTACTGAGCTTGTTTATCTTGTTAAAGTGTGGGACTGTTCCAAAAACAATGAAACATTGTGCAAGAGGGTACTATCTTCAGGCTCTTTAACTCCAAGTCTACTGCTTGTTTTTGCATCATTTATTCTTTTTCATCTTGTGTGTATTGACATTTCAATTAGTATCACATTTTAAAACACTGCCAACGCCCTCAAGCTAAAACAGATACAAGCAGGTTACGAATCTGCAACAGTAGTGGTGAAGACCGAAGAATTATTGTAATCATTCTGTTGCTCTGGTTGTGACTGTAGCTCATCTCATTACCTATGAATCAGATTTATTTGCTAGATCTGTTGTCAAGTGGTAGTATTTAGTGTATGAGGAACAAGTAGAATGTGTAATGTCTCTCTCTCTCCCTCTCTCTCTCTCTCTCTCTCTCTCTCTCTCTCTTTCTCTGTGTGTGTGTGTGTGTGTGTGTGTGTGTGTGTGTGTGTGTGTGAGAGAGAGAGAGAGAGAGAGAGAGAGAGAGAGAGAGAGAGAGAGAGAGAGAGATTAGGATATTGCATAATGAATTCAACCTTGACAATTTAATATTCAATGCAAATTCAATAAAAGTTACTGTTTGTCTTTTTTTCATATACATAACATGATTTATTTTGTAACCTATCATCTTCTTATGAATGGGGAATACTGTGACACTGATTTTAAATAGCATTCATGATATGCAAATTTGTATATATACTGTAAGTGTGTTTCATTGCATGTCCACAAACTCTTGTCTAATCAATGTATCAGGTAAGCCTGAATACATTTTATTTTAATCTGCATTTTTTTACATTTGCTGTTTGCCTTCAGAAGCTATAAATTATTTTTCAGCTGTTTGCAAATGTTGCACATAAATTAAATCTTAGTACACCAAAGAACAGTAGTATTTTTTTAAATTCCAGTTTGCACATGTCTGACAAATAAAAGTCGCAGTCACACGTAGGAACTATTATTTGCAAAATAATGATGCAAAGTTCAGTACAATGCAATTTTTTCATGTTTATGACAGATCTATTTAATTATACAGTTAAAAAACACATATTTGCTTGACAGATATGTTCCTTGCACTTAAGCTTAAAAAGCAAACTAACTGTGTTTTGCTTCGCGAATGTATATTTAATACAAACCAGTTTTCATTATATTAGGCTAATCCAATACACTGAAAATTGATTTTTAATATACAAACATTAGTGAAACAGACACGCTTTATTTTCTTCGCAACTTTAAATACAAAATTATTCTAACCAGAAGGGACTCCATTAATATGAGGCTTTTGGTACCAAATCACATTGCACCAAGCAATGTGCAGAAATAGCGACATGGTTGAAGTTGTAATTTTATTTGCTACCTAAATTCAGTTGTTGCACATGGCCTGACGAAAAAGGTGAAGCACCACGATGATATCATTAGATGTTTGTGTAATTTCATGCACATGTGTCACTATTCATCTCTTGGATATGCAACTCATCTTTGTTTACATGTTTTCAGTTACGTTATTGGATATAGATTCCACTTTTTATGCAAAAATACTGTTTTTTCATGTCACCAAAACACACTGCAGCATGTCTGTGCCATCATCAGTGGGCTTCGTTTACTGAAAATTGTAAAAACTGAACATGTTTTAGGTTGTAACTAATTTAACAACTTGAGACCTAATAAAAGTTTTCCGTTGTATTTCTTCCTACCATGACTTTACATTATATGGTTTTGCTGGACCATTGGCATGGTGTCCTGCACTGATGGCTTGTCATCTTTAATCATGTAAATGTGAATTTCATCAGCGAGTTACCACAACTCTTGATTTTTTTAAAAAAACCTGATTTTTATGTGGCAAAATGTTTTTCTCATACATAATTTCATTATTATTCACGTTTTGTTGTGACTCATAATCCTCATTGTGCATTCTGAGGGCACAAAATACACATATTACTGTAGTTTCTGTTACGTTGTTTTTACAAACTCCTGTCTCACTTCGCAAAATGTGGTGAACATTATGTTGTTGTTTATCCCAACTGTAGTTGAGTGGTGCTCATGGGCTATTAGGCAGTTACTTTTTACAGCTGTTACTTTTGAGGGCTCTGTGATGTTCTGAGTATCTTGTTTTAAAGCTCCTGCACATTTGTCCTACGTATACCAATTGGCAAGTGTTTCTCGAGAGCTCATATATTTGTGATCTGTTGAATTTATCTGTGAGTGTCTCCTGTGTTCTGAGTTTTTCTGTGTTGTGTTGTCTGGCTGTATCCTATTTGAAGTCCCTGTTTCTTCAGGATGTTGCCCGTTCTGTAGACATTTTTGTTGTTGTAGGTCAGTTTGTGCCATTTTGTTTTGTGCGTCTGTTGTCACGCTGTTGTGTCTTGCATGTGGTCATTGTTAGTGTGTTGTGCTGATCTGTGTTGCATAGGGCTAAGGTTTTTTGTGTGTGTAGGGCATTCATTCCTTTTCCGTTTACAAATAAATTGGTTTAAATTTCCCTATCATGTGAGGCTTGTAACCATATTCCTTGGCTATCTGTTTATCTGTTTTATTTTGTCTAGATCCTGTGTGTAATCCTGTTTGCTTATGGGTGTTCTAGTCAATCTGTGGAGCATGAATCTGAAGCTTGCTTGCTTGCTTATGTGCCACCAAGTGGTTTGACAGATTGTGAATGGTGATGCTTGCGGTTGTCAGTTTCCTGAATATTGTGAAGTCATGGGTGTTGGTTGTTTTTTGTATGGTGAGATCCAGAAAATTTAGAATGTTGTCTGTTTTTTTTTCAAACGTGAAGTGAATTTTTGGGTGTAAGTTGTTTATTTGATTGTATACCTGTTCTATGTGTGTATGTGATTCATCAGTCAGGCATATTATGTCATCAGTATAATGATACCAGTATATAATTTTTGTATTTTCTGGTTGTATTATGTGTGTGTGAAGATCCTGTTCTCCAAGTTGTTCAAGAATGTGTTGGCTAGGAGGCTACTAACTAGTGACCCTACTGGCAGCCCTTCATGTTGGGAATAAAATTCTTTGTTGGACATCAAGTAATTTTGTGCTGTTATGGTCCTGAGTATGGTTGCTATTTCATTATTTTATTTATTTAATTGTTTATTTTTTGTCCCGTTGATCCATGAGACAATATCAAAGGATATTTCTTTATTTATTAATAAATAAATGACAAATTAGATCTATACAGTTAATGATTGCAAATATTTGAAATACTATATATATATAACTCGTTTCCACAATTAAAGATACAAATTAAATTTTTGTTGCATAAGATACTGTGAGATTGAATGGTAGCAGCTTTTCAGAAGGTAGGATGTCACAGACTTTTTAAAGCTTTGTAGTTCAGTAAGAGATTTTATATGTCTTGGTAATCAGTTGTAAAGTTTTGTTCCTGCACGATATACATCTTTTTGGCGTAATGTGGTGTTACAATGATTAACATGTATGTCGCTGTCTGAACTGGTACTGTAATCATGGACACTTTTGTTTTGAGGAAAAAGGTTTTCTTTTCTCAGTATGCTTTTTTTGACATGCGTGACTACTTCCAGTATATAAATGCAGGGAAGGGGTAGGATCTTTAGGTCTTTAAAGAAAGGTTTGCATGATTTTCTGCTGCTCACTTGTTTCATTATTCTTGTAATTGCCTTTTGTTTCCTGAAAACTGTTATGGCCTCATGAATATTTCCCCAGAAAATGATACCGTACTTCAGTACTGAATGTACACGAGCAAAGTATACAGCCCTAACTGTATTTGCACTAGTACTGTTGCAGAGAATTCTTACCACATAGCTTGTTTTTGCTAGTTTTGAATTTAGGGCTGTGACATGAGTGTTCCATTTAAGATTTTCCTGGATATGAATCCCAAGAAATTTAGTTTCATTGACAGCACTAATGTTTTGGTTATCTATACATATTAAAGGTTGTGCTGGATTTTTATTTTGATCAGTGTGGAAATTCATGAGTACAGTTTTTTGGGGATTAACTATTAGCCTGTTTCTGGTAAACCATTCAGATACTCCTTTTGTAATATCTTTTGCAGATGCAGTAAGATTTTCTTCATTATTCCCTTCATTCAATAGACTGGTGTCATCTGCAAACAGTACTAGTTCAGAATCCCTAACGTGTGATGGGAAATCATTAATGTAGAGAGAGAGAAAAAAAAAAAAAAAAAGAAAGGGCCTAAAATGGAGCCCTGTGGGACACCATGACTTAGTCCACATGGTACTGAAAGGTGTACCTGGAGTTCACTTCCTTCCATGTACTTAATTTCAGTTACCTGAAAGTGATATTCCAAATATGATTTAATCCACTGATTTGGCACACCTCTTACACCATACCATTCGAGCTTCCTCAGGAGTATAGAATGATCAATCACATCAAAAGCTTTTGTTAGGTACAAGAATAAACCTGAGATATTTCTGTGGTTGTCCACTGCATTGAAGACATAGTTTATCAGATTGAAAGTGGCAGTTTCAATTGGTCTCTGTGGTCTGAAGCCATGTTGACATCCAGAAATAATAACATTCTTGTCGAAGAATGTAATTAGTTTTGAAAGGAACACTTTTTCAAGAATTTTCAAAACCCTGACAACAGAGACACGGGCCTATAGTTACCCATACATTGATGACCACCTTTTTTATATAGGGGTATTACTTTTGCCATTTTCAGTTACTGAGGGAAGCCACCACATGATAAGGATGAATTGCATATGTCCAATAAAGGTGAAAGTATTTGTCTTGCTGTTATTTTTATAATATAATCTGGAATATCATCAATACCAGTTGAATACTTACTCTTCAATGAATTAATGGTATTTAGTAGCTCTGTTGGGCTTACTGGACTGAGGAACATGAATATATTATTTATTTCAATAGATGAAAGTTCTTTCTATGTTGTATTACGTGGATTTCCAAATTTTTCCTTCACTAATTTCGCAGCAACAGTTGCATAGTAAGAATTGAAACTGTTTGCAACTTCTCTAGGGTCAGTGACATTCTTGCCATCATGTGATATCACAATATTTTTGTGAGTTGCTTCTTCCCCATAAGATCCTGCACAGCTTTCCACATGGACTTCGTTTTACTGGATGACTTCATAATATATTTGTCATTTTCCTTAATATTTGCCTTCTTTATGACGAGTTTCAAAACTGCTGTGAGTTTTTGACTGCAGAAAAAGTTCCTGCTTCCTTTTACAAGATACTCTGATGCCTGGTGTAGTCCAGTTTTTGAATCTATCTGTGCTTTTGGAAATAACTTTCCTTAGTGGAAAAGTTATGTCAAAATTTTGCTTGAAAATGTTCAAAAAATGTTCCATCTTTGCTTTAGTATTAGAGGTATCATATACTTCTCTCCAAGATTGTTCACTGCTTAGGTACTGGAAGTATTCAATATTTTTCCCACTGTAAATCCTTTTATGGATAACATTTTCTATACTGGTCGAAATGTGATTTACAGGTATGGTCAGTAATTGCGAAAAGTGGTCACTATAGCCGGTATCACAGTTTTCTGATGAACACTTATCCATGTTTACACATACCTGGTCAAGGAGAGTGACACTAGTTTTAGTTACATGTGTTGGAGAGCTAACAGTAAGACAAAGATTGTAGGCTTTTATAATATTTAAAAACGTTCCCATGTGGGGGTTATGGCTCAGAAAGTCAATATTAAAATCACCACATAGTACCACTGTTTTCCCAGTTGTCTTAAGTTTGCCTAAAGCAAGGTCCAATTTTTTTAAGAAAAAAAACACTATGTTGCTAACAGGAGATCTATACACTCATAAAATAATAGTGTTTTCAGACATTAACTCAACAGCTGAGATTTAAAAGTCTCTTTCACAACCAAGTTTGCAAACAGATGTTATACTCTTATAATCTATATTTTCTTTTACATATATACAAGTTCCCTCATGTTTTGATTTCATTCTACAAAAGCAGTTTGCAAGGTTAAAATGCAATATTTTTAAGTACTGAAAATACTCATTTTGTAACCAATGCTTACAAAAACATAACACTGAAACATCTTTCCATTCACTATTGAGCAGCATATTTATTTCATCAACTTTGTTTGTTAATGACTGTACATTCTGGTGTACAATCTTCAGTCTATATTTGCAATTTAATTCTGCATCACATTTTTTTTGTGATAGAGTCTACTTCCCTAAAAAATGTCTTTCACCCCTTTTATAAGACATCGCATCTTTATTTATAACCCATTTTTCCAAAGTACTTTGGATTGCTTCTATATTACGCCTATTGTGATTCCAATTTGCTAGACGACAGATTTCTTCAACCAAAAATTGTTTCCCACTGTGGTTTAAATGAAGGCCATTGTTGGTGTGCATGGACCTGTCTAACATGCTTACATTTATTAAGTTCACATACAGAAACTTTTTGCATACAGTATCTATCTCTTTGTTTAACTCTTTCTACTAATTTATTTACACATGACCAAGGAGGAAGGTCGTATCTATGTGGTTCATTTACAACAGCTACATTTCTGTCGTCTAATTTGGGTAGCACACTTTCAAGAACATTGATGAGTTCACTACCTTTATCTCTGGCAACATCATTCGCACCTGCACAAATTACGACACAGTCTTTTAGGTTAAGGTGTTCACTCGATTTTACCACTGTTTTTGTCACTTCTGCAATGCCTGCTCCTGGTTTGACAAAGGCTTGGACACTTGCGTTAGTTTGTGTATCTGCTACCTTTTCTGCTATCTGACGTCCATGATTATCGGCAAAAATCAACACTTTCTGTTCTTTTTTGCACACTTGAGGCCAGTCGACTGATTTTTTAATCACATTTCTTTGTTTAGAATGCGACATTCGACATTTCTTCCAGGTTCAGACGATGCTCTGTTTGTTGAGTTTTACAGCCAAGATGTTGCAGCTGTTTCTCCAATAAGGCTACAGTCCTTTTATGATCACTGATTTCACTGTTTTTTGCAGTTAAACTGAGACGAAAATCATCGCAATGTTGACATGTCGATGTCACAGAATTTGCATTTGCCACGGTTTTTTCAATAGAATTTGATCTTGTAATGACTTCGTTAGCATTTTATTCTTTAACTTCGCAGCAGTAACATTTAACAGGTCGAACAACAATACTTTTTTTGCACTGAATACATAGAGACTTATTCTTTTTTACGTTTTTTCGCGGAACTCGATTTCCGTGAACCTTTTTTCACCGCCATCTTGAAACACATGGAACATGCCAGAAATCTGTGGTAGAACATAAAAACAAAACAAAATGATTTCATATTACAGTAAACAGTAACATAGGTTCTACTACAGAATATCATTTATGACGAACGCCGAGTTTAGGTTCGTTCTGCCGCAGAACTTCTGCGCATCTGACGTCGTAAAACACAGTCAGCCAATGAACAGAGAACGACGTTGCCAGAGCTCGATTGCAGTGCAGAGCACGGACGAGTGTCTTCAGTTTTAGAAACGTCGAGTCATAAATAAAGTAGTAGAACAAAAGCAGTGTCTTGATAGCAAACATTTTTATCGACAGTTTGGAAAACGCATTCTTTATACCAATTGCTTCATATTCTATTAATTAAGAAAACAAGCAATAAGCCTCATAATTCAGGCGATAGCAGGGAAAGGTGTTTTTATCATTCTCACGAACCGCTTTTTCGCAATAATGAACAGCGGTAATTGTTTGTATCCTATTATACTTCGACGAAGCGTGAGTAATTCATAGTCATACCAACAATGTTTGTCGATATTTTGCGTGAACAATATCGAAGTGTCTTACTTCATGAATTTTATTCGTTTGAATATGATTTATTTTAAATTTCTGGTGCTTTGTTTCTTCATTATAATCGTAATAAGTTTTCAGTTTTTGTAATTTTGTCCTCCAATATTTCTTTTGACAGCAATTAAAAACAATGAAAAGGCACACATACAATATTCATGTTGGAAACTTCCTGGCATCTCATTCGGGAATATTCATGTTATCTCCAGAATGAGATTTTCACTCTGCAGAGGAGTGTGCGCTGATATGAAACTTCCTGGCAGATTAAAACTGTGTAGTTTCATATCAGCGCACACTCCGCTGCAGAGTGAAAATCTCATTCTGGAAACATCCCCCAGGCTGTGGCTAAGCCATGTCTCCGCAGTATCCTTTCTTTCAGGAGTGCTAGTTCTGCAAGGTTCGCAGAAGAGCTTCTGTAAAGTTTGGAAGGTGGGAGACGGATACTGGCAGAAGTAAATCTGTGAGTACCGGACGTGAGTCGTGCTTCGGTAGCTCAGTTGGTAGAGCACTTGCCCGCGAAAGGCAAAGGTCCCGAGTTCGAGTCTCGGTCGGGCACACAGTTTTAATCTGCCAGGAAGTTTCATATCAGCGCACACTCCGCTGCAGAGTGAAAATCTCATTCTGGAAACATCCCCCAGGCTGTGGCTAAGCCATGTCTCCGCAGTATCCTTTCTTTCAGGAGTGCTAGTTCTGCAAGGTTCGCAGAAGAGCTTCTGTAAAGTTTGGAAGGTGGGAGACGGATACTGGCAGAAGTAAAGCTGTGAGTACCGGACGTGAGTCTTGCTTTGGTAGCTCAGTTGGTAGAGCACTTGCCCGCGAAAGGCAAAGGTCCCGAGTTCGAGTCTCGGTCGGGCACACAGTTTTAATCTGCCAGGAAGTTTCATATCAGCGCACACTCCGCTGCAGAGTGAAAAATCTCATTCTGGAAACATCCCCCAGGCTATGGCTAAGCCATGTCTCCGCAGTATCCTTTCTTTCAGGAGTGCTAGTTCTGCAAGGTTCGCAGAAGAGCTTCTGTAAAGTTTGGAAGGTGGGAGACGGATACTGGCAGAAGTAAAGCTGTGAGTACCGGACGTGAGTCTTGCTTTGGTAGCTCAGTTGGTAGAGCACTTGCCCGCGAAAGGCAAAGGTCCCGAGTTCGAGTCTCGGTCGGGCACACAGTTTTAATCTGCCAGGAAGTTTCATATCAGCGCACACTCCGCTGCAGAGTGAAAAATCTCATTCTCGAAACATCCCCCAGGCTATGGCTAAGCCATGTCTCCGCAGTATCCTTTCTTTCAGGAGTGCTAGTTCTGCAAGGTTCGCAGAAGAGCTTCTGTAAAGTTTGGAAGGTGGGAGACGGATACTGGCAGAAGTAAAGCTGTGAGTACCGGACGTGAGTCGTGCTTTGGTAGCTCAGTTGGTAGAGCACTTGCCTGCGAAAGGCAAAGGTCCCGAGTTCGAGTCTCGGTCGGGCACACAGTTTTAATTCATGTTATCTGTTTTGTTTTTATTTCTTCTCTTCCGCAGTCGCTGTTTTACTATTCATATTGAGATATATTCTTTTGTGAGAGTATTGAAAGTATTATTTAGATCAGAATTTCGGCTCGTACGTTGCCGAGCTACTTGATTGTCTGACGCAATTCTTTGCTTCGCTGCATTGGCAACATCTTATTCGATGTTTTCGTCCACTGAGCTATGTTTTGGCAAGTATTTGCTGTCCGTTGTGACAAACACAAATTGTTTGCGCACTGCGCCTCACTAACAATTATTTTAGTTTCTATGGTGTATTACTAACACAATTCAGTTTTGTGTACTTCGCCAACTTTGTTTTAATCAGAACGTTTTAGAAAACAAAAAAAAAACCAAATGACTCTGGTATAAATATAAGTTTTATTACAGTCGCTAAACATGGAATATTTCCCAATTTATAAACACTGTTTATGTTATAAAGGGTGTTCATTTTAACTGGGGACACTAAAATCTCTTGTAAACGACACACAGAGCCAAAAGAAGTCCTAATGAAAATTAGTTCCTCTCGGAAGGGGACATCCAATTATAACAAATTTGACCACAAATTCGTCGGATTTGGTATCATTGGATGTCCCACAGTTTTGTTTAATGTATTTTGTCTACTTCCTTTTGATTGATTGAAGTGCTTTAAAATAAAGCCAAACGCGCCCGGTGTAAATAAAACTTTTATTACAGTCGCGAAAGACGACATATTTCTCAATATTACATATGACTCCTATCTGGTACTTAAATTAAATGAGATATTGCTATACAGTAAATTTTATATTAAATTTAGGTATCTTGTTCACATTTCATTCTCAGCACTGTGGCAACTAAACTCTACCATACGGAAGGTATACGCTATGGACTTTTACCTCTGTAAACTCTGCAAAATTTCGTGCAATGGTTTACTTCATTTAATGCTGCACAATAACTACGTTGAACTTCGAAACAAAATTAAGTAATTTATGAGGGGAAGGTATCAGTCAAGAAGATGTGTAAAAATCAAATTTTGGGCCAAATAGCTTTTGTGAAATCGAATGATGAGTGTGTCAAAGCAGTCGGAACACCATGTGTGTGCACAGGCGAACAGTGCAGTGATGACAAAATCGCTCACAGCGCGGAATGCGGGGAGCACGTCTGTATAGCAGCGAAAGGGTTAATGCGACCGTGGTGGCTTTACTTCATAAACTGCGCGCTCCCTCCTAAACGTAAGTTTGCGAACTACACTATACTATGGCCCTGCTTCTCTTGGCGCGTGCGTCCTTTGCAACTGGCAATGCAGCAATCTCCCGCGTCTGCCGCCAAGATAAAATAATTGAAATATAATAAATATTACAAAATAATAAGTGTTCAGAAAATAAATATTGCAAAATAATGTTTACAATAAAGAATAGTCAGGATTATAAATGTCGATTTGGGCATATATTAGCAGTTAACAACACAAGAAATGCTGAACACTGTAGTTTAGGAACTATTCTATCATATAAAATGATCCTTGTAATATGAAGTGCCTTAAAGTTTTTTTGAAACAAGAGCTCATCTTCTAGCAAACACCTAATTCTTGAAGGGAGGGCATTAAAAATCTTACAGCCAGTGAAATGGACTCCTTTCTGTACCATATTTAGATTTGCCTGTTCACGGTGGATATCATGTTCTCTTTTCGTCTCATGACTATGATACACACTATTCAGTTTAAAAATGGATTTTTCTTTCCTTATGAAGCACATCAAAGAGAATATATATTGTGCAGTGGATGTAAGGATTCCAAGTTTCTTAAAAAGATTCCCGCAAGTGACTCTAGGGCAGACTCCACACATGATCCTTATGGCCTTTTTTTGTGCACACAGTACTTTTTTAACCAGTGACTGATTCCCCCAAAATACAATTCCGTACCGGTATGCCACAATGGCATGAAAATAACCATAATAGACTCACATCATGGTTTACATTCTTCTATAAGAAGAAACAATGCGTAATTTGCTGAACTCGATCTTTTGCATAGATCCAGGATGTGGCTTGACCAGTTCAGCTTGCTGTCAGCAAGCAAGCAAGCGTAGGTATTTTGAGGTATACACCTTGGTTATCACCTGCTCACCTATTTTTATTACTATTTCTTCAGCTTTGAATGTTGTGTGGGACTGAACGTAATTTGTTTTTGTGTAATTCAAAGAGGGCCATTAATGTTAAACCAGTTCACTCTTTCACTTAAAGCCTTATTTGCCATTTCCTCATCTACTGAATTATCAATAGGAAGTGTAGTGTTACCAGCAAAAATGGTGAACGTACAATATTTTATACAGAGAGGCATATCATTTATAAAGATAATAAAAAGTAGGGGGCACTCCACATTCTAAAGACAATGGGATTCCCTGATGAACCACTTATACCGAGATGTGCAGCTTTTTGTAAAAGAGTAGGTGACTGACACAAACACTTTTGTTAGGTCACAAAAAATCCCAACCACGTCCAGTTTTGTTGATAGATTCCAATACCGCCAGCAAATGCAATTATTGCATCTTCTGTTGACAAACCTTTCTGAAAGCAAAACTGACTTTCGCTGAGGATATTTTGATCCCAGATATGTACACTTAACTATCCTTTAATGCATTAGTTTCTCTAAAAGACTGAAAAACTTGTCAGTAGCGATACTGGACTATAACAGCACCCATCTTATCTCCCTTCTTATACAACGATTTTACAGCTGTGTATAGCTTCTTAGGAACTATTCCTTGCTTAAGTGATGCATCAGAAATGTGGCAGAGGACTTTACTTACATGCCTACAGCAGTATTTTAATAATGTGTTAGAAATAGTGTCAGTTCCACAGAGTTTTTACTTTTCAGGGATTTAATAACTCTTTCAATTTCTTGAGCAGTGACTGTTGTTACCTACATGTGTTGTACTGAGCTAGGTACTCTGGCTTTCAAAAGATTGATGGCTTGATTAATGGAGCTTTGTAAACCGATTTTATTTTTGTTACAATAAAATGTTTGTTTAATGTGGCTGAAACTATTTTTGTATTGCTAACGAGATGACTCTCACTTTTTATTTGGATATATTCACTACAAACTGTATTTTTCCTTGTATCCTTCATTACAAAATTCTAAATAGATTTTACTTTATTGCTCAAGTAATCACAAGTAATCAATTTCTGCTTTCAAGCACATGTTCTTTGCTCCTTTTGTGGTCTTATTCAGAACTCCACTGTAGAGTTTGTAGCGCCTCCTCCTAATGGGGTCACTCCATCTCTTGGCTGCTGCACATTGTTCTCTTCTGGTTTTACAAGAAATTTTGATGCCTTTAGTAATCCAAGGCTTGTTTGTTGATTTTAGCACGTTTCCTCTCACTGACTTTTTTGGAAATGTTTCTTCAAAAAGATTTGTAATTTCATTGATAAATATATTAAATTTTGAGTTTACATCAAGTGCAGCATACACAGACCATTCCACTAGCTGATCACAGCTTTCCGTGGTGTGTTCATTTATAATCCTAAAGTTTTTCCAAATGAAATTTTCTTTCCGTTGTACATGTATTTGGTTTAGAGTAAAGAATTGCCCTTCATGATCAGAGAGGCGATTTATAATATTTTACACAGTTAAATTATTGTAAATATCCTTATCTACAAATACATTATCTGTTAAAGTGTTAGAACCGGCTCTATGTTGTAACAGTACATCAGGTGTTTAAAGTCCGTTTTGCTTCTATTTTCTGTTAAAAAGGCCACATTGAAGTTATCCATAACAATGGTTGATTTAGTTTTTCTACATAGGTGGGACAGAAGTGATTCTATATGTCTCAGAAATATATTTAGATTTCCAGCAGGTGCCCTGTAAATAGCCAGTACAATAACTGTTGCACTGTCTGCTGTTAACTCGATGCCACGGACCTCAAAATGCTATTCATCACAGCCTCTGCAGTTATAAGAGTTGAGGGGCATGAAAGGGAAGCAGTGGTTGGGAAGGGAGTGAGACAGGGTTGTAGCCTCTCCCCGATGTTATTCAATCTGTATATTGAGCAAGCAGTGAAGGAAACAAAAGAAAAATTCAGAGTAGGTATTAAAATCTATGGAGAAGAAACAAAAACCTTGAGGTTGTAATTCTGTCAGAGACAGCAAAGGACTTGGAAGAGCAGTTGAACGGAATGGATAGCATCTGGAAAGGAGAGTATAAGATGATCATAAACAAAAGCAAAACAAGGATAATGGAATGTAGTTGAATTAAGTCAGGAGATGCTGAGGGAATTAGTTTAGGAAGTAGTAAAGGAGTTTTGCTATTTGGGGAGCAAACTAATTGATGATGGTCGAAGTAGAGAGGATATAAAATGTAGACTGGCAATGGCAAAGAAAGCGTTTCTGAATAAGAACGAGTATTGATTTAAGTGTCAGGAAGTCGTTTCTGAAAGTATTTGTATGGAGTGTAGCCATGTGTGGAAGTGAAACATGGACGATAAATAGTTTGGAAAGGAAGAGAATACAAACCTTCGAAATGTGGTGCTACAGAAGAATGCTGAAGATTGGATGGGTAGATCACGTAACTAATGAGGAGGTTGTTGTTGTTGTGGTCTTCAGTCCTGAGACTGGTTTGATGCAGCTCTCCATGCTACTCTATCCTGTGCAAGCTTCTTCATCTCCCAGAACCCACTGCAACCCACATCCTTCTGAATCTGCTTAGTGTAGTCATCTCTTGGTCTCCCTCTACGATTTTTACCCTCTACGCTGCCCTCCAAAACTAAATTGGTGATCCCTTGATGCCTCAGAACATGTCCTACCAATCGATCCCTTCTTCTGGTCAAGTTGTGCCACAAGCGTCTCTTCTCCCCAACCCTATTCAACACTTCCTCATTAGTTATGTGATCTACCCATCTAATCTTCAGCATTCTTCTGTAGCACCACATTTCGAAAGCTTCTATTCTCTTCTTGTGCAAACTATTTATCGTCCATGTTTCACTTCCATTCATGGCTACCCTCCACACAAATACTTTCAGAAATGACTTCGTGACACTTAAATCTAGACTCGATGTTAACAAATTTCTCTTCTTCAGAAATGCTTTCCTTGCCATTGCCAGTCTACATTTTATATCCTCTCTACTTCGACCATCATCAGTTATTTTGCTCCCCAAATAACAAAACTCCTTTACTACTTTAAGTGTCTCATTTCCTAATCTAATTCCCTCAGCATCAGCAGACTTAATTCGACTACATTACATTATCCTCATTTTGCTCTTGTTGATGTTCATCTTATATCCTCCTTTCAAGACACTATCCATTCCGTTCAACTGCTCTTCCAAGTCCTTTGCTGTCTCTGACAGAATTACAATGTCATCAGCAAACCTCAAAGTTTTTATTTCTTCTCCATGGATTTTAATATCTACTCCAAATTTTTCTTTTGTTTCCTTTACTGCTTGCTCAATATACAGATTGCATAACATCGGGGAGAGACTACAACCCTCTCTCACTCCCTTCCCAACCAATGGTTCCCTCTCATTGTAAAAACCTTCCACTCCCTATATTTTACTCCTGCCACCTTCAGAATTTGAAAGAGAGTATTCCAGTCAACATTGTCAAAAGCTTTCTCTAAGTCTACAAATGCTAGAAACGTAGGTTTCCCCTTCCTTAACCTAGCTTCTAAGATAGGTCGTAGGGTCAGTATTGCCTCACGTGTTCCAACATTTCTACGGAGTCCAAACTGATCTTCCCCGAGGTCAGCTTCTACTAGTTTTTACATTCGTCTGTAAAGAATTCGCGTTAGTATTTTGCAGCTGTGACTTATTAAACTGATAGTTCGGTACTTTTCACATCTGTCAACACCTGCTTTCTTTGGGATTGGAATTATTATATTCTTCTTGAAGTCTGAGGGTATTTCGCCTGTCTCATACATCTTGCTCACCAGATGGTAGAGTTTTGTCAGGACTCGCTCTCCCAAGGCCGTCAGTAGTTCCAATGGAATGTTGTCTACTCTGGCGGCCTTGTTTCGACTCAGGTCTTTCAGTGCTCTGTCAAACTCTACACGCAGTATCGTATCTCCCATTTCGTCTTCATCTACATCCTCTTCCATTTCCATAATATTGTCCTCAAGTACATCGCCCTTGTATAGACCCTCTATATACTCCTTCCACCTTTCTGCTTTCCCTTCTTTGCTTAGAACTGGGTTTCCATCTGAGCTCTTGATGTTCATACAAGTGGTTCTGTTATCTCCAAAGATCTCTTTAATTTTCCTGTAGGCTGTATCTATCTTACCCCTAGTGAGATAAGCATCTACATCCTTACATTTGTCCTCTAGCCATCCCTGCTTAGCCATTTTGCACTTCCTGTCAATCTCATTTTTGAGACGTCTGTATTCCTTTTTGCCTACTTCATTTACTGCATTTTTATATTTTCTCCTTTTATCAATTAAATTCAATATTTCTTCTGTTACCCAAGGATTTCTACTAGCCCTCGTCTTTTTACCTACTTGATCCTCTGCTGCCTTCACTACTTCATCCCTCAAAGCTACCCATTCTTCTTCTACTGTATTATTTCTTTCCCCATTCCTGTCAATTTCTCCCTTATGCTCTCCCTGAAACTCTGTACAACCTCTGGTTATTTTAGTTTATCCAGGTCCCATCCCCTTAAATTCCCACCTTTTTGCAGTTTCTGAGGTAGTTATTGAATAGGATTGGGGAGAGGAGAAGTTTGTGGCACAACTTCACTAGAAGAAGGGATCGATTGGTAGCACATGTTCTGAGGCATCAAGGGATCACCAATTTAGCATTGGAGGGCAGTGTGGAGGGTAAAAATTGTAGAGGGGGACCAAGAGATGAATACTCCAAGCAGATTCAGAAGGATGTAGGTTGCAGTAGGTACTGGGAGATGAAGAAGCTTGCACAGGATAGAGTAGCATGGAGAGCTGCATCAAACCAGTCTCAGGACTGAAGTCCAAAACAACATCTGCTTAAATCTAGAGATTTATACACTACATTGTTTTTTTTACAAATACTGAAACTCCACCTTTTCTCATAATAGATCTACAGTAATGTGCAGCTAAACTGAAGTTCTCAATTTGTAGCATGTGGATCCCACACAGAACATGATGTTCTAAGAAACACAGTATATCAGGCCGACTTTCACACTTGTCTTTTAAATTTGTTAGCAACTGGTCTATTTTATTCTTGATACTACATATATTTTTGTGGAATAAAGATAATGTTTTATTTTTGCTCTTCCCTGCATTTGCATGATTTTTGCTAAGAGTGGCTTTTTCCACTACACTGGTTGATAGTATTGCTTGAGGTGTGGAACATATGACAGAAATGTTTCATGTAACTTGAAATCCTTTTCTCTTGTGTAACCATAAAGAATTCTGGGTTTGCCTTCTGTTACGTGTAGGCTGGGCAACAGTTTCTGCTGCATGAGTGGGTTTTCCCCTGTTGGTCCTGTCCTGCTCAGACTGGTCCTGTACTGGTACACGGAATTTTGCTGTTCGCTCTCTCTCTCTGGTCGCAGTGGTGTCATTTATGATTTTACACACCAAGTTTTTTCCTTTGTAATTTAGATGGATTCCATGTTTGGTATGGTGGCATCTGTCTAATTTGCCTATATGAAAGATACTACATTTTTCAAACAAAGACTGCATTTGTTTTATTTTGATGTTAGTTTTCCGAATTTATTTGTTGACGCATGAGTGATACATTAGATCATACCTGTGTGGTAAAGTTGCAACTATTGTATTTCATTGTTCATTGCATTCCAGGAATTGCTTTATGTCCATCAGACAGTTATTTGCTTCTTTTTTGCAATATCATTTGCACCTGCTATACACATGACATAGTCATTTTTTCCTGATATTTTATCGACACCAAAGTCCTGGATTCACAATACCTGTTGCGACATGTTTTTTGTTTTCTTTGAAAAGTTTTGTCATGTTTTTTCTGTGGCTGCCTGTTAAAAATAATACACTACTGTCATGTTTGCACTGTTGTACATTTTTGTTGATACTGTCTTTCTCATTTGTCCCATTACTACGTGCACAAGATGGCATGCTCAATTTCTCACAGAAGGCAAACAAGTTTTAAATGAAAACACTATGTGGTTATCACATAGGATCAGTTGGAGATAACATACACTAAGTATTGAATATGCATTTATTAATCACTGATATGTAACGAACATGGTGGTAGAACAAGTTATGTGCCAAAAATTGCAGACTATAACAAAGCTGTCCACAGAATCAAGTCACAAAGCTAGGGCGCTCTGCACCAGAGATGCTACCCCCCTCCCCCCTCCTGGTAGTGTGGAGCACGGTGGAGGGAAGCTTCATTACACTAATTTGTAATTCTGGTGCCAGCGTCGCAGGTATAGGTGGCAGCTGGCACAGGAAGTGGGGGGCGTCAGTGCCGGCGGTGCAGAAGCCCCGTGGTTCCAGGCAGAGACACATCAGCCAAAAGCAGCATCAGGAGGCAGATCGGTGAGTGACCACACCTGTTTCAATTGATTAACATTGTCTATGGCTATCTACGTAGGTGGATGACGAACCTATTTGTACTGCGACATAGCACGCGGTGTCAACCCGAATAAAGGGCCTGCAGAGCTGCTCACAAAGTGACATCCCACAGCATTACAAAGTTGTACAAAGCAAAGGGGGGGTGGGGGTGCAGAACTGTGTGATCAGTGTACAAACTGACTCGAGCAGGGCGGGAAGATCCTCAGTTGCAGCTGACAGTGAATCCTCGCCGAACTCGGCGGGAAGGAGGGGTTGACCATATAAAATCTCAGCAAGCAAGGCGTTCAAATCTTCTTTATGGGCTGTGCGAATACCCAGCAGGACCCACGGAAGGGCCTACAACCATAGGCCGCGGTGGCACATTAGCGCGTCCTCGAGTGTGCAGTGCCAGAGTCGACCAGGCCGTTCGCTTGCGGATGGTAAACCGCTGTATGAAAACTGGCTTTGCTGCAGAGTTCGCAGAGTCACGCAAAGAGGGCAGACTCAAACTTGCATCCCTGGTCGGTTGTGAGAGATAGGACAACTGCAGCGAGCAACCCACACCGAAAAGAAAGAACAGATGATGGTCTCACCGTGATGTCAATTAGTGGGACCACCTCGACCCAGCGGGACACACAGTTGATGAAATGTCAAACTTGCCCAATGGAGGTTGACTGTGCCTGCCGACCTGGCTACTGTGGCACGGGATGCAAGTACGGCTTCGAGTGTGACAGTCGTGCTTCGTGCCAGGCCAGACAAAGCGGTCCGTTAACACCCCTGTCATGGCTCATGTCCCTGGATGGGCTACGCGTGCAAGGCAGTAAAGGCCCTATTATGAAGGGTGGCAGGGACCTGGGGACATAGTGTGCCCGTAGAGGTGTCACAAAGAACAGGGATCATCAACTCATGTAGTATACGGAGCTGGACAGAGAGCAATGATTCATTGTCTGATATTATTCGCTGTATATCATTGTCAGAGGCTTGTAGTTGGGTGAGCTCCTCCAGATTCAGTAGTGCGGTTAGCACGCAGATGTGAGAAAGGTAGTTGCCACAATGTTCTCTGTGCCATGGATATATCAAGTGTCAGAAGAGTGATGACAGATGTAGTCCATACGGCGGAAATGCCTCGGCAGAAAGTCCTTAGTCGGATTACGAAAAACATCCACAAGTGGCCTGTGATCCATATAGATTGTGAAAGGTCATCCCTCGAGGTCAATACTGAAATGTTTAATTGCCTTGTACAGATTGAGAAGCTCACGGTCAAAAGCCAACCATTTGGAGATGGTAGTGTGCTGTTGTAAAACTGCGCCCACAGCTGAGTCACTGTCATTAGTCATGATCAAGACAAGGGCCTCAGCGTCAGGGTGGGAAAGTGTGAAGGTTTTAGCAAGGGCGGTTTTAAGGTTACCAAAAGTGTCGAGCATGAGTTTGGTACACTCCAACGCCCATTCCCAGTGGTGTTTTTGCCGGAGAGTGTGTTGGTGAGAGCCATTTGGATGGAGACAGTTTGAGGAATATGGTGGTGGTAAAATCTGCCATAATGGATCTGAGCATAATCCTCAGGGAGAGGAAGATCAAGTATGGTTTCGATATGAGAACTCGTCAGTTGGAGGCCATCGGAAGAGACAGTGTGGCCTAGGAAGGTAACTGATGTTTAACACAGTTGAGATTTATCGTGGCTGATCACCACGCCATTGGCAGCGAGGGCTGAATGGACTGCATCGAGGTGAACTTGATGCTCTTCAGTGGAGGAGGAAGAGATCAGTATACTATCTAAGTAAGCATAAGGAAATGGCACAGGGAGCAAAATAGAATCAATGAACTGCTGCCACACCTGCGCAGCATTTTTCAATACATAAGTTATGTAACAGTATTCAAATATGGTGTGATGGTGGCTGTCTTCACAATATCTGGTCGATGCATGGGGATCTGATGATATGCCCTGGAACAATCTAAAATGGAGAAAAAGTTAGAATCATGGAGTAATTGCTGAAATCCTGGATATATGGGATGGGGTAGTTATTGATAATGGTGTGTGCGTTGAGGGACCTGTAGTCCCTGGACATGCGTAAGGTGCTGTCCTTTTTGGGAACAAGGTGAATAGCTGAAGACCAGTTGCTATCACAGGAGATGGAGGATGCCCAAAGCCAACACATCTTGAATGGTATCCTTCATGCACAGAAGTTTAGAAGCTTTAAGGTGCCTGGCATTATAATGAACAGGTGTGTCATCAGTAGTGCAAATCCTATAAGTTCCATTACTGATGGCTGATAGTCTCGTAGTTGGGTCGGCAATAGGGGTCAAGAAGCTTTCTGGAGGTAACATCGGTTCACTGGACTCGGTGAACCAGGGCGACGTAGGTGAGGCATTAACAAGTTGGCAATGGAAGACACAATACAGGAGCAAAGCATGCAGATGCGTCTTGTAGATTCGTCCGCAGCGGTGAGAAAACAACAGTAGGCGGTGGAATGCTCGACCCAGGAGCAGATTGGTGAGAAGATGCTGTAGCAGCATGTGGTGGACCACCTCGCTGTGGGTCTGCTGATAGGTGATGTATAGTATGCCGTGCATGTGACGAGAGAATATGGGGGACCTGCTTGGACATCAACACCACCCGTGGGCCAGTTGCGGCAGTTGTGGGCCGTCTTGACTCGAGAGAGTATATGACATCTTTGACACCATTCCCAAGTGAATCTGTGCATGTATCCAGGCCAGAGGGGGTGTAATTTCCAAGTTCTTTGTAGATGTGACTCAATATCCAGGCCAGAGGGGGTGTAATTTCCAAGTTCTTTGTAGATGTGACTCAATATTGTAAGCACTGAAATAACATTACATGCCCTATCAACACCCCGTTTCCTTTTGGTTCCTCCTCCTTTTCTTGGTTCTTCACTTTTCTTGTCAGGTGATGTACATGGAAAATCCATTAAATATTTATCATATTGTTACTACTGCGCTGATGAAGAGATCTGCCAGAAAGCTCTTACAATTACAGCCACCAAAATTGACAGTTTGAGGCAGTGTAGGGCCTATACACATCTAAAATTTATCTGTACCTTCATGTAAGCTACAAAGGTAAAACCTCAAAACACACCACAGTTGAAAAACTTACTCATATTTAAAATACTTGTGGCAGTTATAATTTTCACACATAGTAAGTTATTTGAACTTGGGACTCATTAAGACATTAACAGTATAAACATTCTTACATCGGAATATTTATTTACAGAAACAAATTCTGTTTACATCATCAATATTTACAAGCATATTATATAACATAGGAACATTAAAAACATTATATAACTTAAGACTGTGTACAGTAACCTTATTGTAACTGCCCATTCTTTGTAAAAGCAGACAAGTTACAGAGGGAGGACAGAATATTTCTCTGGCACAAAATATTACAACCTTACAAACATGTGGTCATTAGGTTATTATGAAATTTTCTTACTGATGTGAAATAATTAAGCTTTGGCTGTAAAACAAAATTGCACAAAAGATTGTACCAATTTATTTTCACTAGACCACTTCCTTCATTTTTATTCATAATTACAACAGTACCAGTAATTATTTATTTGTTTATTTGTCCATTACATGTTTTATTTGCGAGATGATACTCATATTTACATTTTTTTCCCATGCAGTTGGTACTTATTAGAGACTTCATCACTTACTTCCTTTGATATAATCAAGCAATGTAATCAAGTAGCAAACACATTTTCGTACATCAACAGTTTGATAAATACTTGTGGCACCATTTGATTTCTATGACAGGAAATCATATCAAATGCCTACTCTGAACTGTGCCTCCAAGATGACATGGGTACATACCACCGTTGTACATGTACACCATATAGTCTATAGAGGACATAAACTCTTGAAAGAGTACAGATTCCATGCACCTCATGGGGGTTCGCGAGGTATAAATGTAGAAAGAGGCCAGTGATCACTGTGTAATCATGCAATGAAGGAACTGTCCAAATAACAGCACTTTGTTTAACCACATGATCTGATGCTGAAGGTCTGTCAAAACACATAGTTCTAGCTGTTGTGGTTAAATAAATAGTGAACAATACATTTCTTTCAATATATAAGTATACCACAATTCCAAACTAGCTTAATGATATATGTAAAAATACTTTTTTATCCCTAATTCCTACAAATGTGTGAAACATACATTATTTCAGAGTTTGACACAAAAACATCACAAGCATAAATTACACGTTTAAAAGAGAACTACAAACATTTTCTCTACATTGTAAAAACAATTTTAGGCCTAACTTTGCTCCAGCATCCAATAAAGACAATTAAGCCAGTCTTTGGAATTTTGAACCTGAAAATGGAACTTCCATAATGGATGGCCACTCAAAACTATTCCTCCTATCATTTACATAAACAAAACCTCAGATTTCTGAATTGTTAAAATTACAGGTAATGGAAATGCTGTGTGGCTAGGGCCTCCCATTGGGTAGATGGTTAACCTGGTGCAAGTCTTTTGAGTTGATGCCACTTCGGCGACTTGTGTGTCATGGGGATAAAATGACAATGATAAGGACGACACAACACCCAGTCCCTGAGTGCAGAAAATCTCCAACCCAGCCGGGAATCGAATCCAGGGCATTATGTATGACATTCTGTCATGCTGACCACTCAGCTACCAGGGGCAGACAAAATTACAGATAAAACTAATGAACACTGTCTACACAGCCATCCTGAATATCTATCACCTCAATGTCATCTTCAACCAATAATAAGGAACAAATGTGTTGTGAAAAAAAGGTATCCTGTCAATCACTGTTAAAAGATTAAAAACACTAGCTATTTTCCCTTTATGTACATGAGGTGTTGTTATTCTTAAATAAACATTGATCACAACTACAGCATTTGCCACAGAGAAAATTTGAAAATCCTGACACACTGCTTAATATGCAATGTCCAAATAGAGTGTGAATGGGGTTTAAATTTACAATAAAATAAAAGACAGTAATATACTTAACATATAGCTTGGTTCATTAAAAAGATTACTCTTTACTCCTTTGGCTACACTACTAAAGACTTCACTGAGATCAGTTTCATAGTTTTAACACAGTAATGACACTTTTTATTTTCGTTTACTGGAAACTGCAATATGCATTTGTGCATCAGTATCTCAAGAATGTATGTAAAATAATGTAAATTATTACATTTCTCTTAAAAATGTTTCTTATTTTAAATACGAAATGTCTCCTTGACATGATTTGAAAATTGCATGTTACAAGATGAAAAAAACACATTTCTTAAGCAGAGCGGAAAACACATGATGAATATTTAGCCTCACACAGATGCTGCTATAATGCTCATTAGATTATTACTAAACGTATTAGACCACCAAAAATTCACAGATTCCACTTAGGCATTGCCCTTTCCTGCTTAATCCTATATAAACATACAGCACTGTTAACACTCACACTGTACAGCATATGGCAATGTGTTATGGTGCATTCTTCAGGCACCGGGCATCACTGCTTCGGTTCTTAAGAAAAACATTTGTTACAACATTTTCACAATGAAAACAAGAGTCTGCAATACTGTACTGTACATATAATATTTGCTAGCAAAAGAAGTGGGCTTGTTTTGCAAGGGACTAGAAAAACAATTGCTACATACAAATGGTTGGACTGTACAGGAGAAAGCCCACACTGTGGGAATAAGTGATGTTCACACAGTATTTGTGAGTGAGTGTGTGTGTGTGTGTGTGTGTGTGTGTGTGTGTGTGTTTTCTGCCTTATTCATCTAAACAACAACTAGCAGCATGTAGGGAAACTGCCATTATTATTCACCTAACAACACAAAATTGTACCCGATTCACATACACTTTCCAAACTGCACTGATGGACTTCAAACAAGGAAAAGAGTCAAAACTGTCATTAAGTACACTGAAACACACTACAGGGCACAGTGCTTAAATGTGGACAAATGATTTTTTTAAAGGAAGCAAATTTATTACAACAATGTGCAAATGATAGTTCTTTTAGATATAAATAGTGGTACCTTTCAAGAGTAACATTACTTGATGTTACCCCCTTCAGCCACAATGACTGCCTCCAATCTTGTTCTGAAGCAATCACAAGCACTCTTTAATACAGCACTGTCCATATTCGGGAATGTTGCTTCGACAGTGGTGTGTAGACATGTGACATTAGGGTGCCTCATCTTATTGGTAACTCTTTTGACTATGCTCCAAACATAGTAGTTGAGGGGTTTCAAATTCAGGCTATTCGGGGGCAGAACTCCTTTGACCACAACATATCAATGTTATCTGAGAGTCAGTTTCAGCCTACATGGCTTGTATGAGGTCCTCCTCTGCCATCTGACATCCCCTCCCCCCCCCCCCTCCTTCAGAACTACAATATGGAGGAAAATTCAAATTGAAATTTGTCTGGAATTAAGCATCACATCCTGTACTTATTAGACAAAGAGCCTATGGTTACCTCTCGAAAATAAAGCATAACAAAGCTCAAAGATCAGTACTGTCCTGACCCACTGAAAATAATGCCTTTGAGGTCAATACCAGCTGGCAAATGAGATATGCAACACAGACTTACTGTACACTTATACACGTTTCTACTCCAGTGCTGACCCAAGCAATGGCAGGCCAATGACGCTTAAGATTTCAAGTCTCATAAATAGTCATTTAACATGAAATGGCATTAATTATGAAAGTTAAGCACTCATAGAAATGCATTTTTGCTTCCATATCCATTTTCAGACTTCAGTATATTTTGTAGTTTCTAAGAAGAAATATCAAACCATTTTAACATTAATACTAACTTCATAAAATGGACAAGAGTCTGATTTGTGAAACGTATTAAGATTCATTAAAATAGGCTTTTCCTTAAGTTTCTAAAGTGTTGCTCAGGTGTTCACTTAATTTGAGAAGATCAAAATTTCAGGTTCAGCATATACCAGAAATTCCAAATCCTTCTGACGTAAACTGACTGTGCTTCATTATGTAACTAACAAACATGTTCCCTGACAAGATGAACATTCTGTTGATTTCTAAGTTTAGGAGTAACCATCCGGAGCCACTTTAAGTGAAATGACCACATAAAACAAATAGTAGGAAGAGCAGATGCCAGATTGAAATTCGTAGGAAGAATCTTAAGGAAATGTAGCACATTTATGAAAGAAATGGCTTACAAGGCACCTGTTAGACTGATTCTTGAGTACTGTTCTTCATTCTCGGGCGCTTACCAGGTACGTAGAAGAGACAGAAAAGATCCAAAAAGACTGGTTCATTTTTTCACAGGATCATTTGGTCAGTTTGAGAGCACTATAGGAATGCTCAGCAAACTCCAATGCCATATACCATAAGACAGGCATTGTGCAGCAAGGAAACTTTTTGAGAGTACTTTCTGGGCAGAGTCGGAAACATATTACTACCTTCCACATACATCTTGTGAAATAGCCGTGATGAGAAAATTTTAGAAATTTGAGTGGGCTCAGAGGCTTACCAACAATTATTCTTCCCACACACCATTTGCAAATGGAACAGGGGAGCAGGAATCTGTTAGTGGTGCCAGAAGTGCCCTCCACACACACTGTTGGTTGGCCCATGGAGTTTTGATGTTGATGTAGACATCAAAAGTGCTATTATATTTCTATTTGATGTCAGATCTGAGAACTGTTCATTTAAATGTGCTTATTTCTTTGTACCCTGGGATCTGACTTTATTATGAACTGCCCTTGCTATCACTTCAGAAAAAATCACATGAAAGCTTCCAAAAATAGACATGTGCAAGATTGATGTTTTAACTTAATTAGCGATTTTTAAAATCCAGATGAAACTCACAGAGGTCTCAGTGGATTCACAGATGCTTAACACAAAAAACAGAGCTGTAAAAATATTCCATTTCCTGCTATACACAACATAAATGATGATTTCACTGAACAAGCAAGTTTTGAACACTTGTGACAAATTTAAATTTAATGTCTAACTGTGCATTCGACATACCCCCTGTGGGTTCGGGGGTAAGAATAGGCCCACGGTATTCCTGCCTGTCGTAAGAGGCGACTAAAAGGAGTCTCAAACGTTTTGGCCTTGTGAGATGGTCCCCTAACGGGTTTGACCTCCATCCTTCTAAATTTTCCGAAGAGCGAGCCGATTGGGGAAGGGCGCCTTACAAGGAGCGATGTGTCCATCATGCATTACTATCTCTAGCCAGGTTTGTCGTCATCGCTTAGCAGTCCCGCTCACCTACCATCTCTTGGGCGTGGATTTGTTCTTGGGTGCAGTTTATTGCAGTCTGCTATGCTGTGTCGCTTTATGCGCCAATGAAGATTTTGGACTACATCACCTGAAATCCAGCACGGTAGCCAGTCCGTTGTGGTGGGGCCGCCATGTACCCTGTTGGTTGTAGCCCCCTGACTACACAGGGATCGCTCTGCTGATGCCAGCGCCGTTAACTCCCCACGTATGCCAAGGAGTAGATGCCTATCTCCTTGGGGCATTGGGACTCCCGGCAATGGCCATCCTGCCAGGTGGTCGTTGCTGAGGCTGGGTGGCGCCCGTGGGGAGGGCCCTTGGTCGGAGTAGGTGGCATCAGGGCGGATGACCCGCAATGAAGCGTGGTACATCATCTCTTTCTGGCGGCCAGCCGCCAGCAGTCTCTAAGCGTTCCAGGGCTCAATACAACGCAACTACATATGACCCCAAATCGTTCCCCTCCCTGGCTACACCATGGGAGGAACGAAAGACTAAGGACGCCAGCGAACCATACTCGCCCCGCTACCTGGTGTGTACGAGAGCTGATGGTGAATCCTTTACATCCATGAAGCCTCAGTTCTTCGTCGAGCACTTAGAGGACAAGTTCGGGGAGGTGGAGGGCTTGTCCAAAATGCGCTCGGGCTCGGTTTTGATCAAATCGGCGTCTTCCGCCCAGTCCCGCTGGTTACTCGATTGTAACAAGCTGGGGGATGTTCCGGTTACAATCACGCCCCATAAGAGTCTTAATATCTTCCAGGGCATAATATTCCATCGGGACCTTCTCTTGCAGTCCGATGACGAGCTTCGCGCCAATTTAGAGCGGCGAGGTGTTCACTTCGTCTGGCGCATACATCGTGGTCCAAGGGATAAGCAGGTTGCCACTGGTGCCTTCATCTTGGCCTTCGAGGGTGATACTTTACCTGAGAAGGTCAAGGTGATGGTCTATCGTTGTGCCGTCAAGCCATATATCCCTCCCCCGATGCGGTGCTTTAAGTGCTGGAAGTTCGGGCATATGTATTCCCGCTGTACTTCCAGCCTCACATGTCGAGATTGTGGACGCCCATCACATCCCAATACTCCATGTGCTCCGCCTCCCATCTGTGTAAACTGCGGAGAGCACCACTCGCCTTGCTCGCCGGACTGCAGGATCTTCCAGAAAGGAGTATAAGACCCTGGACCGCCTGACATACACTGAGGCCAGGCAGAAGTTCGAACGCCTCCATCCTGTTCGAACGACTGCCTCTTACG
Source organism: Schistocerca gregaria (assembly GCF_023897955.1). Lineage (NCBI taxonomy): Eukaryota > Metazoa > Arthropoda > Insecta > Orthoptera > Acrididae > Schistocerca > Schistocerca gregaria. Next base: position 67,323,421 of record NC_064928.1, on the reverse strand, counting down.
CCGCGGCTACTACTGTTATGGCCCCATTAGCTCTCCCTCAGACTGCCACCTCTCAGAGCCGGAATGCTACACCTGCCCCCTTGATGGTGGGGGGCACTTCACTCCCTGCTGCTCCTGCACTACCTGCCTCAGGAGCAGCAACCCCCCAACCATCGGGGACATCAGTCCCCACTTCTAAGCTGGGGAAGCCTCAAACTTCCCCGGCTCGAATAGCACGGAAAGGGTCCCTTGGGTCCCTTCCTTCCCAGGTTTCCGCCTCTGGGAAGGGTGACGTCAGCCAATGGAAGAAAGGCAGACCAGCGGCTGATCGCAGGGCTTCCCGCTCCTCCTCCGTCCCAGAGACTGACTTGCTGGCGCCCTCCCAGCCAATGAAACCCAAGGACCAGAGAGACAAGACGAAGAAGAAGACCTCTAAGGCCAAGGAACACGCGGTGGCATCCACCCCACTGCTCCCTACAGGCTCTGCGTCCGAGGATAAGGTGGAGATCCGGGCGTCCGCTGAGGACCTGGATCTCGCCGGACCCTCAGACACCATGGAAGCAGATTGTACTGGTCCTCCATCGGTGGCACCAGGTGACCCAGTGGCGTGATCTGCCTCCTCGGCCCCTTCACGCCTTTTTCGGACATGGACAAAGCGATACTCCAGTGGAACAGCAGCGCTTTTTTCCACCACCTTGCTGAGCTTTGCCAACTCATCAGCAGTCACCCTTTCCTCTGCATTGCCCTACAGGAAACTTGGTTTCCGGCAATGCGGACCCCTGCCCTACGTGGGTATCGGGGTTATTACAAGAACCGGGCAGCTTATGAGAGGGTATCTGGTGGAGTCTGCGTCTACGTCCTCAACTCTGTCTACAGCGAATGTGTACCTCTTCACACACCTTTAGAGGCTGTCGCTGTAAGGATGTGGACGCCTCAGCCTATTACTGTCTGCAGTTTGTATCTTCCGCCAGATGGTGATGTCTCGCGTCATGTGTTGGCTGCATTGATAGCACAACTGCCTCCTCCTTTTATGTTACTGGGCGACTTTAACTCCAATAACCCCCTGTGGGGTAGCGCCGCGATTACTGGCCGGGGTAGAGATGTCGAGACTCTTCTCTCGCAGCTTGACCTCTGCCTCTTAAACACGGGAGAGCCGACACATTTCAGCGTAGTCCATGGCACATTTTCGGCCATCGACCTTTCTATCTGCAGCCCCGGACTTTCACCATCCATCCACTGGAGTGTCCATGACGACTTATGTGGTAGTGCCCATTTCCCCATCTTTCTGTCACTACCACAGCGTCACTCTTCTGAACGCCCCTCCCGATGGGCTCTAAATAAGGCTGATTGGGGCTTGTTCTCCTCTCTCGCCACTATCGCACCTCCTTCCCATGACACCATTGATGCGGTGGTTCAGTCGGTCACCACCGGCATCGTTTCTGCGGCGGCATCTGCGATTCCCTATTCATCCGGGTCCCCTCGGTGGAGGACTGTGCCTTGGTGGGCGCCCGAGATCGCAGAGGCGATTAGAGATCGCCGGCGAGCTCTTCAACGCCATAAGCGGCACCCGTCCTTGGAGAACCTCATCGTTTTTAAACAGCTTCGTGCCCATTGCCCAACGCCTAATTCGCCAACGGAAGCAGGAGTGCTGAGAACGGTATGTTTCCACCATTGGCGTCCGTACCTCTGCATCGCAGGTTTGGGCTAAGATTAGGCGACTCCATGGCTATCGGCCACCTGTCTCTGTCCCTGGGCTTTCGCTGAATGGAGTGGTGTGTCCTGACTCTGACACGATTGCGGACCGGTTAGCAGCGCATTTTGCTCAGTGTTCCGCATCTACGAATTACCCACTGGCCTTCCGCTCCCGGAAAGAGCGGTTGGAAAGTTGGAGGCTTTCCTTTCACACGCGCCACGCGGAGTCGTACAATGCTCCTTTCAGCGACTGGGAATTCCAGAGTGCACTATCTGCTTGCCCTGATACGGCTCCTGGGCCAGACCGCATCCACAGCCAGATGCTGAAACACCTCTCTGTGAATTGCCAGCGACGCCTCCTAGATGTTTTCAACCGCATCTGGGTTGAGGGTGTGTTCCCGTCTCAATGGCGAGAAAGCATCGTCCTCCCCGTGTTGAAACCTGGCAAGAACCTGCTGGAGGTGGACAGCTACCGCCCCATAAGCCTCACCAACGTTCTTTGCAAGTTGCTAGAACGTATGGTGAGCCGGAGGTTGAGTTGGCTCCTCGAGTCTCGAGGCCTTCTGGCTCCGTCTCAGGGTGGGTTCCGTAAAGGCCGCTCTGCCGTCGATAATCTGGTCTCCCTAGAGTCTGCCGTCCGTACAGCCTTCGCACGCCGCCAACATCTGGTTGCCGTCTTCTTCGACATGCAGAAGGCGTACGATACGACTTGGCGATATCACATCCTGGCCACACTTCATGGGTGGGGTCTTAGGGGTCCGCTCCCGATTTTTATTCAGAATTTTCTGTCGTATTGTTCCTTCCGCGTGCAAGTTGCTGCGTCCCATAGTTCCTCCCAGGTCCAGGAGAACGGGGTCCCACAGGGGTCTGTCCTCAGTGTCTCCCTGTTTTTAATTGCGATCAATGGGCTCGCTGAGGCGGTGGGATCGTCCGTCGCATCTTCGTTGTATGCAGACGACTTCTGCCTCTACTACAGCTCCACTGGCATTGCAGTTGCTGAGCGCCAGCTGCAGGGCGCTATCCGCAAGGCGCAGTTGTGGGCTGTAGCGCACGGCTTCCAGTTTTCGGCCGCTAAGACCTGCATTATGCATTTCTGCCGGCGTCGCACGGTTCACCCTGAGCCACGCCTTTACCTTGACGGTGAACCTCTTGCTGTGGTAGAGACGCATCGGTTCTTGGGACTGGTATTTGATGCCCGGTTGACTTGGCTGCCTCATATTAGGCAGCTTAAACAAACATGCTGGCGGCATTTAAACGCTCTCCGTTGTCTTAGCCACACCGGATGGGGTGCTGATTGGTCCACCCTTCTCCGGCTGTATCAAGCACTGATCCAGTCCCTCCTTGATTATGGGTGTGTGGCTTATGGTTCGGCATCGCCATCGGCGTTGCAATTGCTGGATCCCATCCATCACTGCGGGATCCGACTCGCCACAGGAGCATTTCGGACAAGACCTGTTGACAGCTTACTTGTGGAGGCTGGTGTTCCTCCATTGCGGATCCGGCGCGACCGACTTCTGGCCCCTTATGCTGCCCACGTTTGTAGTTCACCAGGGCATCCCAACTACCGTCTCCTGTTCCCGCACTCGATTGTCCATCTTCCAGACAGGCGGCCCCGGTCAGGGTGTACAATCGCGGTTTGCATCCGGGCTCTACTGTGTGGGATTGAGTTTTTTCCTCTCCCGCCTGTTTTCCAGGCCAATCTCCGTCTGCCCCCTTGGTGTGTGCGCCGACCATGCATTCGGCTGGATTTGGCACAGGGTCCGAAAGACTCGGTCCCTCCTCCGGCGCTCCACCGCCGCTTTGTTTCTCTCCTTGCCGAGTTTCCCGGATCTGCCGTGGCCTATACCGACGGTTCGATGGTCTCTGGTCGCACTGGTTACGCTCTTACTCTAGAGGATCATTGTGAGCAACGGTCGCTGGCACCCGGGAACAGTGTATACACTGCCGAGTTGGTTGCCATCTATCGCGCCCTAGAGTATATCCGCTCCCGCTCAGGTGAGTCCTTTGTCATCTGTAGTGACTCCCTGAGTGCTTTATGAGCTCTTGACCAGCGCTTTCATCGTTCCCATCTGGTGATGGCCATCCACGAGTCGCTCCATGCTCTTGCCCGTTGTGGCCGCTCCGTGGTCTTTGTTTGGACCCCGGGTCATGTCGGCATCCCGGGCAATGAGCGGGTTGACACGCTGGCTAAACAGGCAGTGAGTTCACCGGCTCTGGAACTCGGCCTTATGGAGTGTGATCTCCTGTCGCTTTTGCACCAGAAAGTGCTTGGTGCCTGGGGTGACGAGTGGCGCACCCTGCCCACGCCCAACAAAGTTCGGGCGGTGAAGGAGACGACCGGTGTGTGGCGCTCCTCCATGCGGGCCTCTCGGAAGGACTCTGTCGTCCTCTGCCGGCTGCGTGTCGGCCACACGTGGCTGACGCACGGCCATTTGTTGCGCCGGGAGGACCCACCGCTATGTCGCTGCGTGGCAGCTCTGACGGTGGTCCACATTTTGGTGGACTGCCCGCTTTTAACAGGACTCAGGCAGACGTTTGCGCTGCCTGATACCCTCCCTGCCCTTTTATGTGATGACGTTGCTATGGCGGACCTCGTGTTGAGTTTTATTTGGGCAGGGGGTTTTATTGTATGATTTGAGTGTTTGTCCTTTTATTTCCTGTATTGACTTGGGCCTTTGGCCTGTGATTTTAAACTGTGGGTTTTAATGTCATTTGGTGGTTGGATTTTCCTTATTTTCATGGTCGGCCAACCACCTTCACACTCAGTGTGATTTTAGTTCCGTTTGTCTGGTCTTTGTCTGTCGTTCTTGTATTGTGTCGTCCCTTGTCTCAGTTCTACGTTTTTAACGACTGACAGCTTTTATTTCGTGTGATTTTATCATGGAACGAGGGACCGATGACCTTAGCAGTCTGGTCCCTTCAATCCCACACCCTACACCCTACACCTGCATTCAACATAGTTCGCCACACAGAGAAAGGAGTATGCTGCCAGATTGCTACATACTGAGGTAACACATATGTTACTAAACTTTGGATTTCTAAATGGTTTCAAAAGTAAGTTGTAACTTTTAAATGACCAACAGAAATGCACACAGATGTTGTTTGAGGATCATATACATCCTATACCTTTGCTCTCATAAATGTTATAACATTGTTCACCATCAACATGCTATTTTTGATGTTTTATTATAACAAATTCTACCAAAAACCCCTTTTTCTTATAACCTACATGATGTTTTACCTTTAGTAAGCTGTAAGCTTAAAGTCTCTGACATTGTAGATGATCTCACACTACTGGGTAAAATGTTCCCAAAATCTGACAGGAGTTAATACGTTCTTCCCATCTGCAAGAATGCTTTGTAATGTAAAATTCTATGTTGTGGTGTCAAAAACCCATTTTCATTACAACCATGTTAGTGTCCACAACCTGCATGAGGACAACTTAATATCATGGCCAATATCAAGTTTATATCAAACAGCTGTTCATTAAATGACAACTATTACAGCAAAACACTGTGGGCTTTGCACTCAGCTGTGAAGATGAGAGGTGTGGAAAGTTAATCAACTACATTTTCCTTTTGGTTGACTCCATGACACAAGTCTTCTAATTTTATCTTTGCTTGGTCAACTTAAAGTACAGCTGGGAGGCCATTAATTTGCCTTCAGTGACAAGATGCAGATAATCATCTTTACATTGACTCCAAGATGAAGTGGAACATCATCAAGCAAGTTTAAAGCTTTCCCGGTGTACTGATTGTTCCATAAAAACACGGGAGAACTGCTGGATATCAGTAATCTCCTGCCACGACTGATATCCGGCAGTTCTCCCATGTTTTTATGGAATCATCAAGCAAGTCTTTGTAGTGTGTATTTCTTATAAGCTTGGGTTTTTAAGATTCCATTTTATGCAAGATACAATTGTTAGTTTTTGCTTTACCCTCTGTCATATTGCACGAATTCTGTTGTTTTAATTTTTCAGTGTATTCTTTTACTTTTATAGCTACTATGGTGTTGCCTTTGTCAGTGTCTCTAAGAACAGCATTTAGGTACCGGTACTTCTTCAATCTATCTGCAGCACTCTATGAACGTTTTCTTCAGTTGCCCTTGTCACTTTGCTTATGGTAATTTGCTTCCTATGATAATATGATTGATCTTGTGATTCCCTAATCAAGCAGTCATTAAATTGGGCATGCTTAGTATTTTTATCATTTTAATTTTGTTTACTTTCTGTAATAATATTTTCTGTTGTTCTATTGTGCATTTATGTTGCTGCATAAAATCTTGTAAGTTTCCTTGTCACATAAAATTAGAGAAAAACATCAAGCTTTCAGTTCCCTCCATCATTTATGTTATGATTCACTGACTGCCACAAATGCTACTGCGGTATCTTTTTACAAACAATAAATGGCCACTGACTGTTGGGCCTATGTCACTGTGGTGTCATTTAGCCAGAGATCATGTTGATGTCTATGACAGAAAAACTCTAGGAGCACCATTGCTCTCATTGGAACATAAACAACTCTTTGTTATTTTCCAATAGGTAAAATGATGCCTTTGTGTCCCTCCATTGCAGACACTGACACAATCTATAATAATGTGGTGTCACAATTATGTAAGCTGACCAATCACAAGCTGATGTTATACAAAGCCACCACAGCAGCAGTTACAGAAATTAAAATTGGTCCGGATGAAAGTAATGGAAAGAACTGTCAAATTCTCAGGATTTTCCCATAATGTGATGTGGAAAGAATACTGAGAACAGTTTATATGAAATCATTATGATGGAAAGTGTCACTTCCATGTAGATTTTCTGAGTTTCAAAGAGGGGATGTGAATTCTAATGAAGACAGAAAATGCTGTGAATTATTATGAAGCAACATTCACTGCTTCAGTGATGGAATGACTTTGCCAAAAACATTCCATTGGCAAAGCACTTGAATGAAAATTATATTGATATCTTCAATTTAAGCTTGTGTGACCAGAGCATTACATTGTATTCAGGGACTGCTATTGTCACTCTTTCAAGGCAAATCTGAGGAAGAAAGACTCAGGAATTTAACGTCACATCTCCTGAAGAAGCAATAAATACCCCTAAATTGTGCAAGAATGGTTAAAATGTCAAACATTAAAAAATCAGCCAACTAATGGACCTGCACAGTCAGAAGAATGAACAACTTGATGGATTTTAGAATACAAACTTCACTTGTTGAGTTCCTGGGATTCTTGGATAGTGTAGTTCTATTGTCAGTTAAAGTAGGAGAATATGAACAAATGTAAAATTCTAATAAGCATGTTGGAATGGGATTTTCTGTGGTGAATATAGCAACTGTGAGGTTCGCAGAACATGACAGATTGTCCTTGTTTCATTAATATTTAAGGCATTTTATTTGAAATAATGAGTACATAATGACCCTTGACTGTCACAGATGTAGTGGCCCAACAGAATAAAAACAAAAATGCGCAGATAAGGTAACTCAGGATAATCATAATTAAGGTGAACTATGTGTCAGAATCAAGTGGAGTCCATGATAACAGATGTCCCAATTTTAATTTTTGCTATAGAGAGAAACTGGTGTTTGAATAATAAAAATTGTTTGTTAATGACTGAAGTGCTTCTGTGAAACCCAGTACTGACATTTCATTGAATAGTTCATGTTCCATTTATTGACAAATGTACTTCTGCCATAAACCTTAGTTGTGTGTTTTATTCTACCATACATTGAGATATTGTTACTTTTCTCATCACATAATGTCACCAGCCCTCCAAAATTATGTTTAATATTTGGTACAACTTCCCATGTGCAAAATCTTCTGCATGTTTACAACTTTTCTGTTCATTACTGACACTGACTGCACTTGTTTTAAGCATCAAACTTTTGCTAGAAAAGAGAAAAGTGAACATGTGGAAAGAAATTTAACCTCAACTGTAAAACTAGAAGACCACATGAGCCATAGACAGAAACTGGGAAGCTGTTAAGGACAATGACGTTAAAATTGTGCTGTGGATGCAGTCAGCCTGATCTGAAAGGGAATCCATGAGAAATAGTGTGTTGCAACAGGATGAGATGTACAGCACTTGTAATTCTCATGTGGTGAACTGAAATTGGAAAATGGTGATGATTTTGTGCTATATCAGGGACGGATGACATGGAATGTAGCTATTCAAATAAATCTGTTACAAAGTTGTATTGTTAATGTAAATTATAGTACCATGCTGAACATTGTTAAATTTTAGTAGGATGAGATTAAAATTAAAATAAAAAAAGATGTATAAACATAAAGAGTAGAGGTTTCCGCGAGCAGTCCTTAATTGGATAGACAAAAAATTTACTCAACAAGCGGCAGCAGAACACACACATAAAAGACGATCTATTCACACAGTGCATGACAGGTGTGTGGAACATCGCCGTCACACGAGGTTACAACAGCCGGAAAAATCGGCCGTAGCAGAACACTGCCTAAATGAGGGACACAAAAATGAAATTTGAGGAAACTGTTGTGGATGCCAACATTTCTGGTTTTTGGAATAGTGTCTAAAAAGAGGCAATTGAAATTAGGTTGGCTGATAATTTAATCAAAAGAGACAATGGGTTTCCTCTTAGCAAAACGTGTAATCCTGTATTATCTCGCATCAAAACTGAATGTTCTTCAGTGCGGCCTTGATTGCGATATATCGTTGCCAGCAGTGTTTCACTAAGGGCGGCGCATGCGCCGTGTACTGAACGGTGGCCTATATAGGACGTCGAATTGCAATCTTGCGTCAGTTCCCAGCAGGACTCATCAGCAGAAGCAGCATTTCCTGAAGATGGTGAACAGTTGGATCGCCAAAATATCGAGTCAAGTTGATTTTAGGATCTGGCAGCAAATCCGAAGAGACTTTCAAGACTTATTATGCCAGGAAAGCCTACGTAATCACAAGAGTAATACAGCTCAATGACTAATGCTCCTTTGATTACCTAAAGGGATTTGTGAAGTTTTCTATTCATAACAGTTTAAACCTAGCAAGCTAAATGATTCCTCACCATGTGTGTTCTTAAATGGTGCTTCTGAGTATATCTCGCAGGACAATGAGGACACCTGAACTGTGGTTCTTTCCCACACTCGTACTTCAAGTGCCTTGACAAACATCTGCGATAATGATAAGACCTTCCACAAGCATCACATCTAAATCAAATAGGTAAGATTGATGCTGGTTCTACAAAGCATGTGTCCCTGTGTTGTTCTAGATTGCAGAAACCTTGATCACTAAAGGAGTCTTCTGCTATCTCTCTCACTAATTCTCTGACATTACTGTGGTTGTTGTCACCACCATCATGACTGTGATTGTCACTTTCACTGATGTCATCATCTAGGATTATCTCCTCTATACTGTCACCATCTGGATCCTCCTGCTTTATTTCTGGTAGAAGGTCCACAACTGGTCTTCCAACAAACATACCTAGAGGTTCTGACATTCTCAGTTCTTTACCAGTTGTGTGTGCTGGAAGCACATTTTCACTTAACATTCGCTGTTCTCCAGTATTCTCTCTGGTTGTTCCTGGCAATTCATTGGAATCTAAAATACTGGAAACTGAGTTTAATAATATTCCAGACACACAGGAGTTTGATTTAGTTAGTAGTTTTGTGAGAGATGAACACTCGAACACATTGAAGGCCTCAGTATCACTAATGTCTTGAGACATCACTGGCTCATCAACTGGTTTTTTGTGGGAGACATAAGTGAAACAATCAGTGTCACATTTCTGAGCAGCCGGCAGATGGGAATCAATGTCTTCAGAGCATTCCTTTTCTAAGGTGTGTGGTGAGGAAACATCTCCTTTCTGCTCGACTTGAGAACTGTGTCTGGGTTCACACAGATGATTACCGTGTTGTTCATGGAGAATGGTAGGCTCATTCCTTCTCCTATGCACAAGTTTGTTTTTCATTTCTCCATCACCAGCAAATGACAGGCCCTTAATCTGTAGAGTCTCGGCAAGTTTAAGGATGGTACAGAGTTTATTCTGTGGGACCTTCACTTCTCCAGAGTACATATACTCCATCAGAGCCTTCAAGATTTGAAACTTTACATCTGGAAGTATAACAACTGGATGCTTCTCATGATGTTGGCTGAATATTAATTCAAAATAAGAACTACAGGCTGAGAGAATCACCCTATGTGCTTTGAAATATTGACCTTCAGCACTTATTGTGCAATCTACCAGATCCCCACTACCTAAAAGAGAGCTGAAGACAGATAATAGTGTAGTCTGATGATTATTCCATCTCAGGTGGACATCTATGTCTTGTTCCATACTGTGTGTGTAATACAATCAAGGATCTGGTGCAACAACTCAAATCAGTGAAAGCAAATGTCAAAGTTCATCATTTCGCTTCAACAACATTTAATCACCTCTGAACAAAAGAATGCAACACTGGTGAGTTGTCTGGAGATTAACTAGGCAGACATTTTGCAGCCCAGCAATTTTTCAAACACTGTCACTTGCATTAGCACTTAATCTAAGGCTGACAAGCTGCTTGAGACTGCAGAATCAGTTGCTTGGTGGTGGAATTCTCATTTTGCCAACCTATTGTGCAAACAATCATATGTTAATCATGCTGCCATAATGCAAAGGAAACATAAAAATAAATCAGAAGCAAGTATATGTTTTGAAAAATTTTAATTCATTTGATAGCCGAGAAAGTCCTTAAACGGGCTAAACATGGCATAGCACCATTTTTTGCACCACATTTCAATGAAGCTGTCAGCACAGACAAATAAGCAATGAACAGTCAAGAAAAGACATACCAATCACACAATCAGAAGAAGCAGACATGAATGCTACATAATGTCATCCATAGGGAGATGGCATGTAAGTTTCTCAGCTTCCAGGTAGCTTTATTCTAATTATTATAATAATAAAATAATTTAAAAAAAGTAACTCTGCGATCAGGCCGAGTGTACTGTGCACTGCTCATCAGCCATTGTGTCACCTCTGCAATATGGCATAATTGGGATGTTGTACAGAGGCACACAGGGTGAGCACACCTCTCTGCAATCATCATCAGCTTTACAGACCTTGGAGTCACCACTTTTCATTCAAGTAAATGCCCAGCTGGCACCAGGAGCCAGAATGGACCAGCCTTCCCACCAAGCAAAAATCCCTGACAGTACCTATGTCCTCCGCACAGCAGTCAGATGTGCTAACTAGCTGGCTGCAGAGACGGGCACATTATATGTGACTGGCAATTTGCAAGCTATTTTGATGTTCTAAAATGCCTCAATTAACACCTAATTTACCAGAAAATCCATATACATCCCCCCCCCCACGAACCATGGACCTAGCCGTTGGTGGGGAGGCTTCTATGCCTCAGCAATACAGATAGCCGTACCGTAGGTGCAACCACAACGGAGGGGTATCTGTTGAGAGGCCAGTCAAACGTGTGGTTCCTGAAGAGGGGCAGCAGCCTTTTCAGTAGTTGCAGGGGCAACAGTCTGGATGATTGACTGATCTGGCCTTGTAACATAACCAAAACGGCCTTGCTGTGCTGGTACTGTGAACGGCTGAAAGCAAGGAGAAACTACAGCCGTAATTTTTCCCGAGGGCATGCAGCTTTACTCTTGGGTAAAATATTCCTGAGGTAAAATAGTCCCCCATTCGCATCTCCCGGCGGGGACTACACAAGAGGATGCCGTTATCAGGAGAAAGAAAACTGGCATTCTACGGATCGGAGCGTGGAATGTCAGATCCCTTAATCGGGCAGGTAGGTTAGAAAATTTAAAAAGGGAAATGGATAGGTTAAAGTTAAATATAGTGGGAATTAGTGAAGTTCGGTGGCAGTAGGAACAAGACTTCTGGTCAGGTGACTACAGGGTTATAAACACAAAATCAAATAGGGGTAATGCAGGAGTAGGTTTAATAATGAATAAAAAAATAGGAGTGCAGGTAAGATACTATGAACAGCATAGTGAACACATTATTGTGGCCAAGATACACACAAAGCCCACGCCTACTACAGTAGTACATGTTTATATGCCAACTAGCTCTGCAGATGATGAAGAAATTGAAAAAATGTATGATGAAATAAAAGAAATTATTCAGATAGTAAAGGGAGACGAAAATTTAATAGTCATGGGTGACTGGAATTCGGTAGTAGGAAAAGGGAGAGAAGGAAACATAGTAGGTGAATATGGATTGGGGGGATGAAATGAAAGAGGAGGTCGACTGGTAGAATTTTGCACAGAGCACAACTTAATCATAGCCAACACTTAGTTCAAGAATCATAAAAGAAGGTTGTATAAATGGAAGAACCCTGGAGTTACTAAAAGGTATCAGATAGATTATATAATGGTAAGACAGAGATTTAGGAACCAGGTTTTAAATTGTAAGACATTTCCAGGGACAGATGTGGACTCTGACCACAATCTGTTGGTTATGAACTTTAGATTAAAACTGAAGAAACTGCAAAAAGGTGGGAATTTAAGGAGATGGGACCTGGATTAACTGAAAGAGCCAGAGGTTATACAGATTTTCAAGGAGAGCATAAGGGAACAATTAACAGGAATGGGGGAAAGAAACACAGTAGAAGACGAATGGGTAGCTCTGAGGGTAGAAGTAGTGAAGGCAGCAGAGGATAAAGTAGGTAAAAAGACGAGGGCTAGTAGAAATCCTTGGGTAACAGAAGAAATATTGAACTTAATTGATGAAAGGAGAAAATATAAAAATGCAATAAATGAAGCAGGCAAAAAGGAATACAAGCGTCTTAAAAATGAGATCGACAAGAAGTGCAAAATAGCTAAATAGGGATGGCTAGAGAATAAATGTAAGGATGTGGAGGCTTATCTCACTAGGGGCAAGATAGATCCTGCCTACAGGAAAATTAAAGAGACCTTTGGAGAAAAGATAACCACTTGTATGAATATCAAGAGCTCAGATGGAGACCCAGTTCTAAGCAAAGAAGGGAAAGCAGAAAGGTGGAAGGAGTATATAGAGAGTCTATACAAGGGCGATGTACTTGAGGACAATATTATGGAAATGGAAGAGGATGTAGATGAAGATGAAATGGGAGATATGATACTGCGTGAAGAGTTTGACAGGCCACTGAAAGATCTGAGTCAAAACAAGGCCCCGGGAGTAGACAACATTCCATTAGAACTACTGACAGCCTTGGGAAAGCCAGTCCTGACAAAACTCTGCGATCTGGTGAGCAAGATGTACGAGACAGGCGAACTACCCTCAGACTTCAAGAAGAATATAGTAATTCCAATCCCAAAGAAAGCAGGTGTTGACAGATGTGAAAATTACCGAACTATCAGTTTAATAAGTCACGGCTGCAAAATACTAACACGAATTCTTTACAGACGAATGGAAAAACTAGTAGAAGCCGACCTTGGGGAAGACCAGTTTGGATTCCGTAGAAATATTGGAACACGTGAGGCAATACTGACCCTACGACTTATCTCAGAGAACAGATTAAGGAAAGGCAAACCTACGTTTCTAGCATTTGTAGACTTAGAGAAAGCTTTTCACAATATTGACTGGAATACTCTCTTTCAAATTCTGAAGTTGGCAGGGGTAAAATACAGGGAGCGAAAGGCTATTTACAATTTGTACAGAAACCAGATGGCAGTTGTAAGAGTCGAGGGAAATGAAAGGGAAGCAGTGGTTGAGAAGGGAGTAAGGCAGGATTGCAGCCACTCCCCGATGTTATTCAATCTGTATATTGAGCAAGCAGTGAAGGAAACAAAAGAAAAATTCGGAGTAGGTATTAAAATCCATGGAGAAGAAATAAAAACTTTGAGGTTTGCCGATGACATTGTAATTCTATCAGAGATAGCAAAGGACTTGGAAGAGCAGTTGAATGGAATGGACAGTTTCTTGAAAGGAGGGTATAAGACGAACATCACAAAAGCAAAACGAGGATAATGGAGTGTAGTCGAATTAAGTTGGGTGATGCTGAGGGAATTAGATTAGGAAATGAGACACTTAAGGTAGTAAAGGAGTTTTGCTATTTGGGGAGCAAAATAATTGATGATGGTCAAAGTAGAGAGATTATAAAATGTAAACTGGCAATGGCAAGGAAAGCGTTTCTGAAGAAGAGAAATTTGTTAACATCGAGTATAGATTTAAGTGTCAGGAAGTCGTTTCTCAAAGTATTTGTATGGAGTGTAGCCATGTATGGAAGTGAAACATGGACGATAAATAGTTTGGACAAGAAGAGAATAGAAGAGTTTGAAATGTGGTGCTACAGAAGAATGCTGAAGATTAGATGGGAAGAACACATAACTAATGAGGAGGTATTGAATAGGATTGGAGAGAAGAGAAATTTGTGGCACAACTTGACTAGAAGAAGGGATCGGTTGGTAGGACATGTTCTGAGGCATCAAGGGATCACCAATTTAGTATTAGAGGGCAGCGTGGAGGGTAAAAATCATAGAGGGAGACCAAGAGATGAATACAGTAAGCAGATTCAGAGGGATGTAGGTTGCAGTAGTTACTAGGAGATGAAGATGCTTTCACAGGATAGAGTAGCATGGAGAGCTGCATCAAACCAGTCTCCGGACTGATGACCACAACACAACAATACCATATACATCCTTCTACGTAATGACAGGTTTGCAATTAAATAATTGGATACAGAATAGACAATAGTCAGACAAGAACCGTATAAACATAGATGTCCCTCAGGGTAGTGTACTGGGCCCAATTTTGTTCCTATTATACATCAATGATGTTCGAAACTGTATGAGATCAGGAAGGTGGTTGAGAATGAGTAGAGAGTAGGGTTAAAATTGTTACCTGATACTCAAGGAAAACCTCCCCAACTCTTTAATTAGTACATTGGGGCCAAAAATTAGCTCTCTCTCTCTCTCTCTCTCTCTCTCTCTCTCTCTCTCTCTCTCTCTCTCTCTCTCTGTGTGTGTGTGTGTGTGTGTGTGTGTGTGTGTGTGTGTGTGTGTGTGTGTGTGTGTGTGTGTGTGTGTGTGTGAGAGAGAGAGAGAGAGAGAGAGAGAGAGAGAGAGAGAGAGAGAGAGAGTACACACATAAACACATTAACTGATTAATCCTTGCATATTTATGTTTGTTGGTCTCCCCCCCCCCCCCCCCCCCCCCATTTTTACTTCTACGCCTATAATGCACTCCACCACCCATATGCAACCCCTGAGTTACGCATCTAACACCTCTTCACAACATAATGCAGAGCAATACATATTTAGCCCAGTCTAATGGTGGTTTCCCCATAACAAAATTGCAAATGTTTTTCCTCAGCAGTTCTATCCGTACATTTCTTTTTTGTTGAATCCAAATTTCTTCACAACAGAAAGATGCAAAAAAGCTTCAAAGGTTTCACACTTTTTTCAGTTCTTCACTTATATCTCAAAAACTATGATTTTTTTCTAAAATAAACGTTCAGTACAAAATTAAAATAGGCAAAACTTCCTACAAAATACACTAGTCAAGTCCGATTTTCTGATGAGTAGATTGGCACTACAGCACACTGAAAAGCAGCGATTTTCTGGTCATTATGCGAAAATGACAAAAACACTCAAGCCCAACCCCAACAACTCACAAAAAAAAAAAATGCATGTTATCTTCAAAAACCCTTACACCATGTGAAAGATTATTAAATTGCCTACAAGAGACAGTTTGTAACAATCAATTTTCTCATTGGGGTGTAAAAATTTTCTCATAAGAGTGTAAGGGGGAAGGGGGCAGAGTGAAAATTATGAGAAATGCCTTCTGCATCCTATCACATGTCTCTCTCTCTCTCATCAGAGCCTCACTTTTCAGGTATTATGTTCCAAAGAGCTTGTTTGGAGTAACTTGATGGGAAATTATGTTTGTTGAAAAAGTAACAACTTATATTTGCAACACATTAGGTACGCGACACTGAACAGAAAGCTGAATGTGAAATCTTAATGTTGTTATGTGTCATGAAATGAATGAATTTCACATCCAGGATTGGAACATCCTTTTGAGTATGTTCTCCATCTGGAAAAGAAAGAAGGCTTTTAGTGATAAAATAAGGATTTGAATGACAGAGAACCTGTATAGTGAACTTTTGATGTATGAAGAAATACCTATACTGATGTATACAGAATTTTTATTCACATCTGGTTGGCCGTTGTGGGACCAGGTAATGTTTCTTGGGCACCATGATGATAGATTGCCAAGTCTGGGGAGGGTATAAGCAAGCAGGACTGTTCTGCACAAAACTCTGCCAATAATGTGAAGGGTTGTGCTCCAACATCAACTTCAATTTTTATGTAGAAGAAAAGACAACCTGGAAGAGCCTCTTTTATTACTACTATCTGAAGCAGCTGAGGCATCAGAAAGTATTAATTGAAGTATTATCTTCCAGCATTATGTATCTCTACTTACCAGTTTTTCTGCATCATATCATTAATAATTCAATAACAGTTTATTCTGTTGAAGAACAGCAGCAGCTCATTATTCGGCGTGGACCTTCCACAGCCCCTAATACTTTGCTGGACCTTCCATTCCCAAAGAACCTTCACCTGGATTTTCTACTCCCCAAGAAACATTGTCAGGGCCCTCAGTAGCCAAACAGAGATGAATTAAAACTTGTGCACAAGACTTCCATACAGGTATTTCTTTATAAATCGATAGTTCACTTCTCTGTCTTTTGTATGCCTTCTTTATTCTCCAGTTGAAGAACCTACTCAAAGACATGTTCCAATTGTGGGCTTAGCATTCACTCATTTCATGACACACGTACATTACTGGAGACAGATTTCACATTCAGCTTTCTATTCAGTGTCATGTACCTAACATGTTGCAAATACAATTTGTTAATGTTTTCAGCAAACATATTTCCACATCAATTCATTTAAAACAAGTGCTTTCAAGTGTAATACACCAAAAGTGTAACACTGATGAGAGATAGCCACGGGGGAGGACACATACAGCATTATTTGTATTTTTCACTTTGCTCCCTCCCCCCTTATGTCCTCACGAGGCAATTGAATGTTACAGATGTCTCTCGAAAATTTAATGTATTTTTGTGTGGTGTAGGTGTTTTTGTTGATAACATGCGTATTTTTCACGTTGTTGGGGTTGGGACTGGGAGTTTTCGTTTTTCCACAGAATGGCCACAAAGTCGCTGCTTTTCAGTGTGCTCTAGCACCAATACCAGGCATCAGAAGATCAAACCTGACTAGTGACTTTTGTGGTTACACTCTACTTTAATTTTGTATCAGATTTTAATTTTTTTTGAATGATTGTTTTGGAGATACAAATGTAAAACTGAAAAAAGTACAAAAATTTGTGATTACGAGCTGCTACAAAACGGCAGACATGAAATTCGGATTCAGCAACCCAAAAAAAAAAAAAAAAAATAAAATAAAACTCCTGAGAAAAGACTTTCCACAATTCTGTTATGAAAATGGCTGTTTTGAACACCATTTGACTGGAATAATTATGATAACTCCAATACAATGATTCCTACATAAGTTTATGATGATTTTTGACTGCTTTACATGTCTGTGAAAAATGGATTTGGAAATATCATTTAAAGATTCACTCAGCCAAAGTGGATATATATCCTATGTCTAGCATACCATGCATCAAACATTTCTGAAGAGTAAATTGAAAACATAAAGCTTATCTAGAAAGTACACACTGATACAAACATCTTTTCCTTTTTGGTAGCATACAGATGGCATCAAGCAGGAGAACAAAAGTGACTTCACCAAAGGAGGTTTCGGTTGTCACTGTCATATCATTGATGCTGACTTCAACAAAGGGCACTGCAGCAACTCTGTCACTACTGAAATACATTGGGTAGCAATACAGTCAACTGCGGTCATTGGAAACTTGCCTGCTGCCAACAAACAGTCAGTGTCATTAAGATGGGCAAGTTCTCAGTAGCTTCATAAGTCATCATTCTTACAGTTCCATGCTCAAGTTCGCAGACTGTATGGACTACACTCAGTACAGAGTTTCTATATGCTCTACTTCTCCACTGCCCTAGTTTTGTATGTGTAATTCAGGTATCATAGTAAGTTCATTCTGTCTCATAGTCCATAAAATGCTCAATCTCAAATATTCAGGTTAAAACGTTACACTGTTGTACTGAATGTTTGTGGTACTTTGTGATTCTGCTTGCAGACACTTTAACTGCAACACATTTTCTAGCTACCCATCTAATCACTGTATTTCACAACCAGTTTAACATTATTTAACCATCAAAGCTCTCGTTTTACTCCCTAATCATTACCCATCTAATACACTTTGTAGCCTGCCCATATAGCTGTGCGGTGTAATGCACTGCTTCCCGAGTGGGAAGGCGTGCTGGTCCCCGGCACGAATCCGCCCGGCGGATTAGTGTCGAGGTCCAGTGTGCCGGCCAGCCTGTGGATGGTTTTTAAGGCGATCTTCCATCTGCCTCGGCAAATGCGAGCTGGTTCCCCTTATTCTGTCTCAGTTACACTATGTTGGTGATTGCTGCGCAAACACTGTCTCCACGTGTGCATACACCATAATTACTCTACCACGCACACACTGGGGTTACGCTCATTTGGAATGAGACGTTCCTGGCTGGAGGGAGGGGGAGGGGAATTGGGGAGGGGGGGGGGGGTGTTGCCACTGGGGGCCGAACCACACAATAACCCTGTGTTCGGTATGGGGTGGCAGTGGGGTGAGTAGACTGCTGTAGCCTGTTGTGGGGTTGTGTACCACTGAGGGCTACGGTGGAGACAAAGCCTCTCTGTCATTTCTAGGTCCCCAGTTCAATACATACATACAATACACTTTGTTGTCATTATTATTTCTGGAGGTGCAGAAAGGTAAGATAACTTCTGTCAGAGTTTGGAAAGTACAGGAGATTTACTGGCAGTAGTGAAGCTGTGGGAGCTGGTTATGAATGGTGTCTAGATAGCTCAACTGATAAAAATATTGCATGTGAATGGCAAGCTTCCAGGTTCACATGCTGTCAGGAAGTTTCAATGCAGTGTATATCATGTCTGTGAACTTTCTTCAATCAGTCTATCTATTTTAAAAGCTTATGTGTTGTGCCATCATTTTCCCATAAAAATGTGGAGAACTACAAAAATACACATTCAGACTGTGATTAATATTGTATACATGTTTGAGCCAGCGCTGACTAATCTCCATCTCATACCAGTCTCAAATAACCGTGTTACCAGCAGCCCATTAAATGCTAATTTTTCATTTTCCTGTACAATGAGCCAGAACTGAGCTATAAGACCATAAGAGCACAACGGGAGCTTGCACATACAATAAAGGATACTCCAATCCCAACCATTTTTGAAAATGTCATCCCAGGGAAGGGGGGGTTTGAAAAAATAAAACATGGGTAAGAGAGACTGAGCAGTCGTGGATGATGAGAACCACAAGGTTCAAGAAACTAATTTGAATTAACAACTCTTTTCCCATAACACTGCACAAGTATTCAGGAGTAAACAACTTCAAATTTTTACTACTGTAGGTTCAGTTGACCCTATACTCATATAAATCCACGAGGCAAATTTAAAACACCATGTCCTATGTTTCAAAGATGATAATGAGCATATGTCATAGTGAAGCAGATTATGAGCAACAAGCAAAGTTATTTTATTACTTATGAGCCTGGTTGCCTTGTTACAGTGTTCTAAAAGAAATGAAACACTACCTGACAGACTAATGTCTTCAGGCTGCTGAACTGCTAGTGTACTGCTTGCTTTTGTATCATTTATTCTTTTTTTATCTTGTACGTATGCTGTTTAAATTAGTACAGAATTTCAAAACACTGCCAATGCCTTCAAGCTAAATCAGACGACGCAGGTTACGAATCTGCAACAATAGTGGCGAAGACTGAAGAATTATTGTAATCACAACTGTTTCTCTAGTTGCGACTGTAACTCATCTCATTGTTGTGAACTGGATTTCATATCAAAACAGTATTAACCAGACTAGCCCGCCCGGTTGGCTGTGCGGTCTAATGCACGGCTTTCTGGACGGCAAGGAGCGTCGGTCCCCGGCACGAATCCGCCCGGTGGATTTGTGTCAAGGTCCGGTGAACTGGCCAGTCTGTGGATGGTTTTCAGGCAGTTTTCCATCTGCCTCGGCGAATGTGGGTTGGTTACCCTTATTGCGCCTCAGCAACACTATGTCGACAATTGCTGCGCAAACAAGTTCCTCACACACGGGTACACCACCATTACTCTACCATGCAAACATATAGGTTACACTCGTCTGGTGTGAGACGTTCCCTGGGGGGGTGGGGGGTCCACCAGGGGCCAAACCGCACAATAACCCTGGGTTCGGTGTGGGGCAGCGGAGGGGAGAAGTGGACTGCGGTAGTCGTCGTGGGGTTGCGGACCACTGCGGCTGCGGTGGGAACAGAGCCTGGCCATCGTTTCTAGGTCCCCGATTAACATAACATAACATTACATTAACCAGACTACCTGCACTCCCAAGCAATTGTCTCAGATTTTTGGTAGATTCCAAACCACTGGAAGATATTGAAAATTTTCATAATTTTCATCATTTTCCCCTCATTAAAACGTTTATTTATGTATTTATTGTTGTCTGAGGAACGAGTAGAGTGTGAGTGTGAGTGTGAGTGTGGGTGTGGGTGTGAGTGTGAGTGTGGGTGTGGGTGTGTGTGTGGGTGTGGGTGTGGGTGTGGGTGTGGGTGGGGGATGGGGGGAGGGTGTGGGGGGAATTCAATGTTCAACTGAAGCTGAGTAAACTATTTCAAGTTACTGTTTTTCTCTCTCCCTCTTTTTGGTAGCATAGTTTATTCTACAAGCTATCCTCTTCTTCCTTTCATACGCAGAGGGGAAATATTGTAAAAACAATTTCAAAACATTATTCAGATATGCAAATTTGCAGATACGCTGCAAATGCATTTCATTATATGTCCACAAACTCTTGTCTCATCAATGTGCCCACTTAGCCCTGAAGATATTTTATTGTGTCTTCACTCTAACATCTACTGTGTGTTTCTGCAAACAATACAAAATTTTTCAGCTTTTCACAAGATTTAGCTGCAATGGCACGTAAATAAAATAATATCACAAAAGTAACAATACTATTTCATTTCTTTTACAAGTCTCAGCCATATATATTACTTGAAAATAATTAGGAATTATTACTAGAAAATAATGACACAACGTGCTTCTGTGACCAGGAAGCGAGTACTGCCGACTGATGATGTCGCATAATGTTTGGCAATGAATCACGGCTCTCCATTATCCCAGATGACCACTGTCAATGAGTAAAGTGGTGACCTGGGGAAGTCGTCCTATTATTCAAATATTTTGGAAAAGAACAGCAATGTTACTACTAGTATCGTGCTGTCGGGTGTGACTCGGTGTCACGGCTGGTGGTGATTGAAGTAATTTTGATATACAACAGTATGTCACAGAAATCCTGCATCCTCACGAGTTAAGTCTTATGTGTAAGTGCTGTGCTGCAATTTTTGAACAGAGTAATGCTCAACTACACATGGGACACGTCTCTACAAATGATCTGTGTAATGTCGTACTTAAGTGGCCGACGAGGCCTCCAGATCTATCACCGATAGAGCGTGTATGGGACCGGCTCAGATTCGACTCCGCCCCAGAGTCAGTATGCAGTATCAAGGACTAGTTATAACAGTTGCGAGCCAGCTCACCACAGGAGAGGACAGAATGGAACTGCATCAGTGCATGTGTCTAGGCCAGGAGATGTGTAATGTAACACAGGTAAGTGGCCTCATACTGCCAAGTTCTTTGTAAATGTGACTCGATTTTATGATCACAGAGATGACATCATACTCCCTCTCAACTTGTGAATTTTCATTTTGTTTCCATTTCCCCTTCTTGGTACTTCACTCTTGCTAGTAATGTATATGAGAAATCTGTTAAATGTTTCTCAGATTATTATTACTGCAGATGCCAACAAGACTTATTTGTATGCTTACATAATTACAGCTACAAAAGTTGACAGCTGCAGGTAGCATAGGGCTTATACGCAGCTAAACTTTCATGTAAGCTTCGAAGGTCAAAGATTGACCTCTCCACAGCTGAAAATCTACGTTTTACGGAAAATACTTGTGATAGTTCTTATTTGTGGACATGATAAGTTACTTAAAATTGGGACTCATTAAGAAAGGAACATAATGTTACAAAGAGTCTTGCATGATAATGTTTATTTCCACAAACGAATTGCATTTACATCAACATTTACATACACATTATATGAAATTCCCAATAACATTCAAAACCATTCTACTAACTTCAGGTTATGGACAGTATCCTTATGGTAACTTCCCAGTCTTTGTAAAGGAAAATGAGTATCTGTGTAGGGAAAGAACACTTCTTTGGTAACATTTATAAAAAATGTTACAATGTCATGAATGTGTTGTAATCAGTTAATTATGGAATTGTCTTACTTAGATAAAATAATTATGTTTCAGCTGCAAAGCAAAATGGCACAAAACATAGTACCAATCAGTTATCACTGCATTTACTTGCTTGATTTTTTATTAATAATTACAAAAATACCAGTAAATATTTATTGTGGAGTCAGTACATTTGCAATTTCATCACTTCTTTCCTGCAATGTAACCATGCAACGTAATTAAGAAGCAGTTTCTGTACATCATCACTCCGGTAAGTATCAGTGGAACTGTATGACATCCAAAGTGACAGAAGATATCAAACCCACACCAACAATTTGTGTACAAGATACAATTACATCCAGCACCCAGCCTCCATTTTACCTCCAAGATGACATGGATATATGCCACAATTGCACATCATATAGTCTACAATGAAAGAACTGCCCAGATAACACTTTTTTTTTAGCCACACCATATCATGCTGAAAGTCTGTCAGAACTCACAGTTTCTAGACAATGTGGATAAGTGAAGTTTGATCTACACAATTCTTGTATTATTACAAATTTTTACATATATAATTATCCTACTTTGGAATTGTGGTATACTTATACAACATGAATCTCTCAAGAGTCATCAGGCCCATTTTCTCTGGGGTTTCAGCAGATATTTGCAATTTCATTTTTGCATTGTGTAGCTGGAGTTAGGCCAAACAAATAGCACTCATCAGGGTCTTAGAGTGATGCCCTGTGTCAACCAAAACCATTGAGTCGTTCCCCATCACAAACAAAATTAATTTAACTTGTGGATTTTATACACATATTTGAGAGAGCACTCCCAAATTAGTCAGTCCAATATTCGTTTTACTGAAAAATCCAGGATGGAATGTAACAATACCAGAAATGGAAAGTTGCTACCCCCCATACAGCGGAGATGCTGAGTCACAACAGGCACAATAAAAAGACTCACACAATCATAGCTTTCAGCCATTAAGGCCTTTGTCAGCAGTAGACACAAATATACACATGCACACACACACTCACGCAAGCGCAACTTGCACACCCAATAAAGATCATTGAGTCACTCATTGGAATGTTGTGCTTGAAAATGGAATGTCCAACTTGGATGGATGCTTAAAACTATTCTTTCTATCAGTTAGATAAGGAAAACTTCAGATTTTTTAATTATTACATTTTACAGGTAAAACTACTGAGGAGAATCTATGCAGCCATATACATATCCCTCAGCTACAATGTCATCACAAGCAGAATGGAAAGTACTTGATGAATATTTAGCCTCAAATAGAAGCTGCATTGTGCTTGAATAAACTTTTTAGGCCAACAAAAATTCACAACTTCAACTTAAACATTGCACTTTGCTGCTTGATTGTGCATAAACATACACCATGGTTAATGTGCACACTATGTGAGGTATGGAAATGTATTATGGTGCATTCTTCAGCCTCAACATTTCAGTTCCTACAAAAAATAGTTGTTAAAATATTTTCACAATAAAAGCAAAAATTCTACACTACTGCACTATACGAAGAATTTTTGACAGAAAAAAGTGTGCTGCCTTGCAAGATAAAAAAAAAGAATTGCAACAGACAAACAGTTTCATTGTACACGAAAAAAGTTCACACTGTGGAAATAAGACCTATTCATAAAATGATTTTGATACCAGTGTGTTATGATATGCCTTATTCATCTAAAGAGAAATTAGCAGTACACAGAAAAACAGCCATTATTAATCCCCTGACAACACAAAAATGTAGCAAGTTCACATACACTTTAAAAATTTCACATGGGATGGATCATAAACAAGGAAAAGAGTCAAATCAGTCATTACGTATCCCAACACAGACTTATTATACAAAGAGCGCACGGTTATGTCTCGAAAATAACAAGAAGGTGACCTCAATTCAAACCACTAAGGCACTACTGGAAGTTCCCTATATAATAGTGTAGCTTCTCGTCAGCAACCACAACTTTGCTATCAGTGTTTAATTTGAACTTAGAACAATCCCGGAATTCACCATATTTAAAAAAAATTACAGATGAAAATCTGCATAATGAAATTGGTTGAATTGATAGGCACCACAGGCATCAAAATGAGACATAACAATGCCCAATGCACAATGCAACAGTAATCACTAGCTATATTGTTCAAACTTAATGAAAATTAATGACGCTGAGGTCAATGTGAGCTGTCAAATGAGGTGTGAAGCACTGACTTACTGTGTGCTTACAAATGCCTCTACTCCAGTGTATGAAGGTGTCAAATTACACCAAAGTTATATAGCATGAAATGACATTAATTATGAAAGCTAAGTATTCATTATAAGCAGAATGAACTTTGATTCTATGTCCTCTTTCAGATTTCAAAATAATTTGTAGCCTGCACCCCTGTTTCCTAGCAAAGTAAACATTACTTTGATTTATAAGTTTTAAGATATATATATATATATGCGGATGGATATGTGTGTGTGTGTGTGCGCGAGTGTACATCTGTCCTTTTTTTCCCCCAAGGGAAGTCTTTCCGCTCCTGGGATTGGAATGACTCCTTACCCTCTCCCTTAAAACCCACATCCTTTCGTCTTTCCCTCTCCTTCCTGAAGAAGCAACCATCGGTTGCGAAAGCTAGCAATTCTGTGTGTGTGTTTGTGTGTTTTGTTCATGTGCCTGTCTGCCGGCGCTTTCCCGCTTGGTAAGTCTTGGAATCTTTGTTTTTAATATATATATATATATATATATATATATATATATATCACGCTTTCTGTCTGTCTGACATTGCAGTTTAAGGAGTCTCAGCTAGAAGGTTATTAGTTCGCTTACTAAAATAATTAGGGTCAAATGTGTTTAAAATGTCCAAAACTTCGTTTTCTTTTTTTTTTAAAAAAAAAAAGAAAAAGTGCTATATAAAAACTTGTTTAAAGTCTCTCTCTCTCTCTCTCTCTCTCTCTCTCTCTATTAAGCTCAGTCACATCCACTTGTACATTCACACTATCATGTTACCTGTAAAACTGTAAATTTGGTCAAATGTAGGTAAAATATATGGATAATACAAAGATACACTCCCATAACAAATTAAAAGCCCCTGCCCAGTATTTTAGGCAGCAAATCAGACATTCACAGAATATTAACAGTTGTTTCGCATTTGTGTCACTGTCCAACAAGAAAGGAGACAGATATTTGGGTAAATTAGCCTCTAGCTTGAATATAAAACACAGTCAACTAAAGTGTGGCACACTTACCTGTGTGCCATATGTAGTAACCAAACCCTACCACGGGAACGCCTTGGGCTGCGGAATCGCAGCCGCCAGGCGGGGAAGCCGCCGGCGGTGGAGCATGCATCACTGGGTAAACACAAGGACGAGTCAGACGACAGACCAACGACAACCGACAACAACCAACAACGGCCGACTAAGACCGACACAACAAGGAAGAGATAAACAACAGAGGCTTATAGAAACCACAACACCAAACATCAACAGCAAATCCACTCAGAACCAGGGCCAGGCAAATGTCAACAACGACCAGAACACAGTACCGCCGAGATAGAGACACAATCCAGAGCGAGTACCAGACTGACTGGACTAGGGCAGAGCAGGTCCCTATATACAAAACCAGAGGAAGCGGCTATTAACCACGGTCTGCACGTGGCGTAGCGGTGGCGCCCTCACCGCGCGAGAGCCGCCGAGCGGAAGAGCCGCCGCGGTCACAGAGCCCTCTATGGGCTGGCTACGTCCATTTGTTCTGGCTGGCTACGTCCATTTGTTCTGGCTGGCTACGTCCATTTGTTCTGGCGTGTGTTCGACTTCCGCGGCGGGAGGTACTAGACCATACGTATCACAAATTAGAGAGTCCTCTCACTGGAAGAAGAAGCTATGTGTCACAAGGCCTGCGACCTAACACATAAGTTAGTGTTCAGGGGTGCTCACTGTGTGGCTGGAAACAGGTACGGCAAACCTGTGTTGCTGACATTACCAGCTGCAGCTTATTTTCCACCATTTCCAGCCATTGTTCTTCCCATCTACACATGGGTCTGTAACTCTACAGTGATGTGGTAGCATGTGGGGAGACAGCACAATGAATTATCTGATCATCACTGCCCATCCACTAATTCATTTATCTCAATTCTCATGTACCCTGGTACCCAGCAGAATGACATCTTCTTTCCAAGCTAATAAGAGTGTAATGGATATTATGAACTACTTTATTGGTGGGTACAAAGATTGTGGCAGAGGGGCACTCAAGAATATGAAGAATTTCGCTGTTTGGACACACCCATTATGCTGTTCTGAATATATTTAACCAATGACAGGCTATCTTTGACATTTACATTTTATTACAACAAATTCTACCAAAAGCCCTATAACTTGCATGGCCTTTCAGCTTTACTAAACTGTAAGCTTAAAGTCTATCACACTATAGATGATTTAGATGATATAGATAGACAAGATGGCGCCGATCGGACTAGTAGGTGTAAATTGCTCCGACAAAAGTGATGATAATGAAGTGAAAGGTGGTAATAATTGTAGGCTGTGCAACAAAAAAGTAAGGAAAGGTATCCAATGCAAATGCTGTAAGTGGTGGTTTCACGAAAACTGTTGCAAAATGAACATAAAACTGATAAAAGTGGACCACTCATGGTTGTGTGATGCATGTGTAACGGAAACGTATGAGAAAAAGTATATTGACATTATTAGAGACAAAGATGCAATAATTAGAGTGTTACAAAGTGATCTTGAAGCTTTACAAGTGAAATATGCTGCATTGGAACACAAATACATTTTGACGAATAATAATACTCGTCGTTCAAAAGTAAACAAAAGTAAGTGTTCTGAAACTTGTAACTCGCGTGTAAACAAGGAAGGTGCGGTGTCTAAAAATCCAGGAAGAGACGTTTCAGAAGAAAACAGTGTATTAGTAGTAGAAGAGGACCTGGGTGAAAGTGGACGCTTAGAAACAAAGACGAAATCTGCCAAGAACAATACTACTACCACACAAAAAGGAATGCAACATGGAGCCAAGGTAAAAATATTCGGAGACAGCCATGCACGTAATGTCTCAAACAGTGCTAAAGAGATCGTGAAAGTGTCTGCCATCGTTAAGCCAGGGGCTAAGTTTGGAAACGTGATTAGAAATGTAGAAACAGAATGTGCCAGTTCCAGTAAAAGTGACTGTGTTGTTCTCATAGCGGGATCGAACGACATTTACTGTAACGAAGCCAGTGGATACATAAAAAAACTGCTCGTTATCCTGCAACTGCTGTCAACTACAAATGTAATAGTAACTAATGTACCCATGAGATTTGACCTGGCCGACTGGTCGTGTGTAAACAGTGAAATTCGGCGAACAAATCAAAAATTAAAACACTTCTGTTCGAAATTCAAAAACGTAAGACTACTTGACGTCAGCATATATGAAAAAACTTACTTCACAAAGCATGGACAGCACCTAAATCGATCTGGTAAGATGAGACTCGCATCAGATATAAACAAAGCTGTTGATGAAATATTGCGCGAAAGGAGTTGTGAAAACAAACACGTTATCGCCCTAAATGATAGCATGCAGGGAAACTAGCGAAATGGGCCAATTCCAACCGACTTTGGCCCAACATTAAAAACTCAGTGCAAGTACTGAAAACGCATGTGGAAGTGCCATTACGTAGTAAAAAAGTTAGTTTTAAAGATGCTTTAGCTGGTAATGTTTGCAGTAGTAATTTCATTATGCATTTGAACATTAGAGGTCTATCTGAAGGAATGATCAGCAAGCTTTATGATATAGAAATTTTGTTAGAAAGTATGAAACAATCTGTAAAGGTAATATGTCTAAATGAGCATTGGCTTGAACCTGGAAATATCAAACTCCTCAATAAACTTACAGGTTACAAACTAGCTACCTACTTCTGTAGGACTAATGGGTATGGTGGCTCTTGCATACTAGTGCATTCCACAATAGGCTATGAAATAAGACAGAATTTTAGCTATTTAAATGAAGAACATACATTTGAGAGTTGTTGCATTGAACTTAGAGAGTATAACATGCTAATCATCAGTATATATCGCACCCCTGGGTACCACATAAGTTCTGTATTCCTAGAAAAATTTGAGACATTGTTATATAAATTAAAAACAGGAAAAATGCATAAGAAAATAGTTATATGTGCTGATTTCAACATTGATGTAAGAACTGATGACAAATTTTCTTTACATTTAAAGAACCTGGTAGCTACATATGGGCTAAATCTAAATTTTGATCAATGCACAAGAATTACAGCAACCTCTTCAACTTGTATAGATAATGTTGTTAGCAGTTATAATTACAGTGTAAAAGAAAAATTTATTCTAGATCTAGGAGTCTCAGACCATTCAGCACTATTTGTATCACTATCAAAACTAAACCCAGCCTGCCCAACAAAAAGATGTAGGAGCTTTAGTGAAGGAAATGTAGAGGAATTTATTAAAAAACTAAACTCCACTGTGTGGTCAGTCAGCAAAGACACTTCCACAAATGAAAACTACAATAACTTTTTAACTGAATTCATGAGTGTATTCAATGAATGTTTCCCTGTTATAACAGTACAGACTAGGACTCTTAAAAATAGATCATGGATAACAAAAGGAATAAAAGTGTCTAGTGCTACAAAGAGGAAACTGCATATGGAGGCAAAAGTAAATCGAAGTCCTGAATTTCTTAAATACGTAAGCACATACAAAAAAATATTTGACAAAGTAGTTAAATTAGCAAAGCGTATTGCAAATAATAGCTATATCTCAAATGCTAAAAACAAATCAAAAGCTGTTTGGTCTGTTATAAGAAGTGAGGTCGGCAATGAAATGGAGAAAAAATGCCCCTCAAAACTAATGATAAATGGTAGAGCTGTTACAGATCCCAGTACCATTTGTGAATCCTTCAATGACTTCTTCATAAATTGTAATAAAACTAGTGATTATCCACCACCAAGTACAAAGGGTAGTGCTGCAGAGCAAAATTGCACGGGTTTTAAATTTTCCCATGTTTCCAGCTCTGATGTTATAAAAATCATAATGTCCCTAAAAAATTTAAACTCTGTGGGTTGGGATGAGGTCCCCACTAAAATAATAAAAATAGCCTGTCATAGTATTGCGCATCCACTCTCCCTCTTAATCAACCAGTCTTTTGATGAAGGATGTTTCCCAGACCGATTAAAATATGCAGAAGTAAGGCCAATTCATAAAACAGGCAAACAAGATGAAATGGGAAACTATAGGCCTATCTCACTATTACCAATTTTTTCAAAAATATTTGAAAGAGCAGCATGTGATCAGATGCAAAATTACAATTCATCCCACAGCATTATTTTACGCAATCAGTATGGTTTCAGGAAAGGCTGCAGCACAACTCGGGCAATAAACGAACTGGTCACAAAAGTTAGCAGATGTCTTGACGATAGACTGTGTGTATCGGGCATCTTCTGTGATCTTACCAAAGCTTTTGATACGGTAAATCATGACCTGCTTCTCCAAAAACTGACAAACTATGGTTTTCAAGGAAAATCTCTTAATTGGATGTCGTCATACTTGGCAAACAGGAAACAAAGAGTACTTGTAAACAACAGTAACAAAAAATTAGTCTCTGGCTGGAAACACACTCAGTTAGGCGTACCGCAAGGTTCTATATTAGGGCCTCTACTATTTTTGTATTATATTAATGATATGCCATGCCAGGTTCAGTCTGATACCATCCTCTACGCAGATGACTCAACAGCAATAGTATGCTGCAAAACTGATAAAGACTTAATCCATCGTATTGAGCAAACACTTGGGGAAGTGGAGAAATGGGTCAAAAATAACAGCTTGAAATTAAATCTTACAAAAACAGAAATTGTTCATTTCACCACAAAACAATCGGCTCAATGTATAAATGAAATAACATACAAAGACAAAAAATTGGACACTGCAAACTGTGTCAAATTCCTTGGGGTACTAGTGAATAAGAATATGCTGTGGGGTTACCATGTAGACAGCATACTAAGTCGACTGAACAGTCTCGTATATGCCATGAATGTCCTATATAGCATTACTGATTTAGCTGTAAAGAAAACTGTATATTATGCATATTTTGTATCAGTCATAAGGTATAGTATAATTTTTTGGGGGTCTGAGAAAACAAATCTGCTCAAAGCCTTTAGGCTACAAAAAAAGATAATCCGAGCCATGGTAGGAGCAAAAAGGAGACAACACTGCAAACCTATACTTGAGAAACTAGATCTAATGTCCATACCTAGCTTATATATATATGAGCTTCTCATATTCACAAAAAGAAACCCACAACTTTTTGAAGGCAACTGCTTCTTGCATCAGTATGAGACCAGGCATAGAGCAAGTTACATGTTACCTACCCATAGACTAACACTATATGAAAAAACTCCACATTATATGGGCATGAAATTTACAAATACTATCTGGAAGGGGAAATGTGACCCACCTCTAAAATATACTGAAGGAGACTTGGAAACATATCTAAAAAATAAATGCTACTATACGGTAGAAGAATTCTTGAATGATAACCATGTAAAAATAATTGTATAGATCACCACAATATGTATTATGACAAATGTGTAAAATACTTTATTATGACAAATGTGTAAAATACCTGTATAGCAACACATGTATTATAACCTAAAATTAAGTTTATTAGTCTGTATGTAGTATAAAAACTGACAAGTCACCTATGTCGCAATCCTTGATTGTATAAGGCATGTTACGTGATAATAAAATTTGATTGATTGATTGATAGCACTATTCTGGCTCACGTTTCATAGTATGTTACTAGAATCTGATGGGAATTAGTGCATTCTGCATGCACAAGAATGATCTGCAGTAGGAACTTTAATGGCATAATGTCAAAAGCTCATCCTTCCCACATCCATGTTAGCTTCCGCATCCTGTGTGAAGGCTTATGGTCATGGACACAATTTTCTCTGACCATGAGGGCAAGGTGCACACCAAGTTTATTTCAAACAGACAGTCATCAGTGACAGATCTTACAGCAAAACTGTATGGGCTTCGCACTCAGCTGTAAAAGAAAGACATGTGGAAAGCTGAACAACTATACTTTGCTCTTGTGTGACAATGCAACCTTTCACAGGACAATTATTAGTTTTCACATTACCCACTGTCATATTGCAGGAAACCTGCTGCTTTATTTTTCAATTTATTCTTTTACTTTTAAATTACTATGGTGTCCCCTTTGTCATTGTCCACAAGAACAGAATTTAGTTACTTCAGTTTACCTGTAGTTTTCTGAAATGTCTTCTTAAGTTGCCCTTGTTATGATGTTATGGTACTTTTGTTCCCTCGAGAACGAGTTAGATCTCTTGATTCCCTGATTTGGCAGGTGCTAAAACAGATATGTGTAGTATCTGTTGTTGTTTTATTACAGGTTCACTTTTTGTAATGAGGTTTTCCGTTGTTCAATTGTGCATTAATAAAGCAGCACAAAACCTTCTCAGTCCCCTTGCATATCAAAATAGAGAAAAACTTAAGCTTTCAATGATCTAATGCACAGCTTTTGTCAGAAGTATCTGAGTGTCATGATCGATGCTATGACAGCTTTTTACAAGCAATAAATGGTCTATTAAAGGTAGGCCTACATCACTGTGGCATTATTCGGCCTGAGATCACATCAGTGTCTGTGATGGAGGAAAGAGCATTATTGCTTCCACTGGAACATTTGGATGGCATTGTTGAGATATTCTTATCGATGGAAACATGACCGTGACAGGGTTTAGAGCTCATTCTGAAGTAGGGAATTTAGTACATTTACAGGGTCATAATCATGGCTCACAGTCACAGGCTTGTATTGTGGAACAGCCAGTGACAGCACATTGTCAGCCCTTGAGCAATTTATATACAAACTAAGTATTCAACTGAGACAGGCTAATTGCAAGAGGACCAAACACTGATGGATTTGAGAAGTATAATGAGTTTTAATGAAACTCTGCTGTTCAGGTCACATCTGGTGCCAAACAAACCTGATTTATTTGCCGTGAAATTTAGAATTGGATAAGATGAACTCAGCAGCAGTCAAAGAGAGAATGCAAGTGTCAGTAAAGATAAAAAGGACTGTTAACTGTTAGGAAACAATGTTCTGTGGTTCAGCGGTGGAATGATCTTACCAAAAATTCCATTCACAAAACTCTGGAATCAAATTTAGATTGAAATGTTCAAGTTACGCTAAAGTGTACAGATCATTTAATCACATTAGGGATTACTAATTTCACTCTTCAGAGACAAATGTGAGGAAAAAATATTTGAGGATTTAATGTCATCTCCTTGAAAAGCAATAAGACTGTGCAAGAGAAGTTATAGTATCTAATGCTATAAAATCAATTAACTTTCAAATGACAACCAGAACAATAATCAACTTGATGCATTTTAGAATACTTATCATGTTTGTTTGGATGCTGTAGTTACACTGTCAATTAAAAGCAAGAGAATGTTAACAGGTGTAAAATTCTGATAACTGTGCTGGCCTGTGATTTTCTGCAGTGTATAGAGAACTGTGAGACTGGCTAGTCCCTATTTCACTAATATTTATGGTGGGTTCTTTGAAACAATGAGTAAAAAGTGACATTCCACAATAAAGTGTCATAGACATAGTAGTCCAATTAAAACTAAGGAGACAGGAAAGCTGGGTAATGAAAATAGTGTTTTAACACCTGAAGTGTTTCTATAATTAATGGCAGCTGAAGAACCCAGAACTGGAATTTCACTAAACAGTTCTTGCTGGGTTTATTAAAAAATGTTTAACAATATGAACTTTCATCAGAAAATATCATTTTACTTTTGCATACATTGGGATAACTCAATTCTCTACTCATATATTGTCATCAGCCCCACAAAATTAGTAAAAATGATTGGTACAACTTCCTATGTGCAAAGGTTTGTGCGTGTTTACAACTTTTCTCTTCATTACTGACAATGACTGCACTTATTCTAGGCATCATACTATTTCTAGAAAGAGAGTAAAGTAAATGGGCAGAAAGAAATTTCACCTCAATTGTGAACTAGAAAACCATATGAGAGACAGACAGAAACTTGGAAATAGTTGTGGACAATGACATTAAAACTATGCTGTGGATGCAGTCAGCCTGACATGAAAGGAAATCCACAAGGAAAACATGTGTGGCAACAGAAAGAGATGCATAGCACTTTTAATACTCATGCAATGAACTTAAACTTGAGAATGATGATTATCTTGCTCTATATCTGGGATGGGCGACATGGAAAGTAGCTATTCAAATAATCCTCTAATAGCATTGCTTCACTAACGTAAATTACAGTACCATGTTGAGTCTTGTTACATTTTACTAGTGTGAGATTCACAAAGAAAACGCAACAGCCTACAAATATAAAAGCCAAGGGCCCGATAACCAGCCTTCCTAAATTTTTTTCTTTCACAACTCATTTACTTTATCACACTGTCAATTACTTGTTAATGTGAGGAACATTGAGTTGCAGTGCAGCACAGTCTCAAACTAACGAGGTTTAAATCAGCTTAGAGATAAGCGAACCTTCAGGTTATTACATCTGTCCTATTTTTCCAGAACGTATTTTCACTGTGCAGCAGAATGTGTGCCAATTTGAAACTTCATGGCAGATCAAAAATGTGTGTCACATCAGGACTCTAAGTTGGGGGTATCTGGGGATAACTCACAACCCATCACCACAGCTTTACTTCAGCAAGTATCTCCCTTCTACCTTCAAAATTCCATTTTTATTGCTATAATTTTATTCTTGCCATTTTAATTTGAACAAGTGAGGAACATTTTGCCCTTATTGCAACAGGCAGCCTCAGATGTCAGTCTGATGACCAGTTACACTCAGACAATTCTGTACAGCCAGGGTACTAATGCTCATTAGTATGTTTCATTCCTTAGGAAAGCATGCAGCAATCACTGCCCCTCACAAGCACCACAGCCAAGTTCTATGAAGCAGGCAGTGAAAAGTTTACTGCTCTATGCAGCCAGGGTATTCATGCCTCAAGAACATTAAATTCCTACCTCAGAGACAGTTAATGATTCTGCTCTCAGCAGCCATTCCGCTGAGCCAACTGGCAATTACAGAGTTCCACCATGCAAGCCACAACACTTTTACAACTCCAAGTCTGTTGTATTATCTTTTTGTGTATTCTTGTTAGCAATTTTGTTCTCATATATAATGCAAATGTGACAATTATAGAAAAACTGAGTGTAGTAAAGCACAAAGCACGTAAAGGGTGCTGTAGCTAAATGTTGTTGTTGTGGTCTTCAGTCCTGAGACTGGTTTGATGCAGCTCTCCATGATACTCTATCCTGTGCAAGCTTCTTCATCTCCCAGTAACTACTGCAACCTACACCCTTCTGAATCCACTTAGTGTATTCATCTCTTGGTCTCCCTCTACGATTTTTACCCTCTACACTGCCCTCCAGTACTAAATTGGTGATCCCTTGATGCCTCAGAACATGTCCTACCAACCGATCCCTTCTTCTGGTCAAGTTGTGCCACAAACTTCTCCTCCCCAATCCTATTCAATACTTCCTCATTACTTATGTGATCTACCCATCTAATCTTCAGCATTCTTCTGTAGCACCACATTTCAAAATCTTCTATTCTCTTCTTGTCCAAACTGTTTATCGTCCATGTTTCACTTCCGTACATGGCTACACTCCATACAAATACCTCCAGAAAAGACTTCCTGACACTTAAATCTATACTCGACGTTAACAAATTTCTCTTCTTCAGAAACGCTTTCCTTGCCATTGCCAGTCTACATTTTATATCCTCTCTACTTCGACCATAATCAGTTATTTTGCTCCCCAAATAGCAAAACTCCTTTACTACCTTAAGTGTCTCATTTCCTAATCTAATTCCCTCAGCATCACCTGACTTAATTCGACTACATTCCATTATCCTCGTTTTGCTTTTGTTGATGTTCATCTTATATACTCCTCTCAAGACACTGTCCATTCCATTCAACTGCTCTTCCAAGTCCTTTGCTGTCTCTGACAGAATTACAATGTCATCGGCGAACCTCAAAGTTTTTATTCCTTCTCCATGAATTTTAATACCTACTCCGAATTTTTCTTTTGTTTCCTTTACTGCTTGCTCAATATACAGATTGAATAACATCGGTGAGAGGCTACAACCCTGTCTCACTCCCTTCCCAACCACTGCTTCCCTTTCATGTCCCTCGACTCTTATAACTGCCATCTGGTTTCCGTACAAATTGTAAATAGCCTTTCACTCCCTGTATTTTACCCCTGCCACCTTTAGAATTTGAAAGAGAGTATTCCAATCAACATTGTCAAAAGCTTTCTCTAAGTCTACAAAAGCTAGAAACGTAGGTTTGCCTTTCCTTAATCTTTCTTCTAAGATAAGTCGTAGGGTCAGTTTTGCCTCACGTGTTCCAGTATTTCTACGGAATCCAAACTGATCTTCCCTGAGGTCGGCTTCTACTAGCTACTAGCTACTAGCTGTAGCTAAATATAAGCTCTTATTTGTTGCAGCTAGCATTAATACATTATTTAGAAAGTCTCACAGCTTAGTATATAATCGAAAATTTTAAATCAAAGTTCAGGATGAGTTTTCTAAAAATATGACCTGTGAAATGCTGACAATATAAGGCAATATTTGAAATGTGTCCAAGCAACAAGTAGCGGGTGGTACTTAAAATGCAGCAACTCACAGTGATAGAAAATAGGCTGTAATTATCATATGGCAGAGAAATTAGGCAGATATACTATTGTGTTAATGTGGAACTGATTTACAATGGAAAAAAACTAGTCCCAATTTTGGCCACCAGGTGCATATCTGGCACTGTACACTGTCTATATGACAGTATGACATCCATACTGTCGTTTCACAAGACATAACATGAATGCAGCATAGCTATCCAGAACAGGGCTACAAAACCACAAGATCCAATTTCATACCCACAATTAATTTTGTGATTCTAGATGCACCACTTGCAAAATTGCACTTCACTTGGTAGCTCGTCCTTATCTGTAATTCAGTTGAAAGGCTTCTCTACACTGAAAGCAGCATTGTGCCACTGCTACAAGGTACAATGGTCACCGCCATCTTAACATTAAATTTTTTTATAGGAACAACCAATACCACATATACTATCGATTCTTGTGTACGTGAACATTATATCAGCTTTCTAACTGAATAAAATTCGTATGATTTTGTATACAATGTGTTATGTTTTAGGAAGAAATCAATTTGTTAGTACTCTGTAAATGCAGTTAAATTTACTCTTCTTTTGAAAATATTTTGAAATTACAAACTTTCTCCTATACTTAAAATTCAAATTATTAATTGTGCAATCTAATACTAATTATTAAATTTAATTCTGAATTCATTTACAAAATAATGATATAAATTATTAAATATTCTTTTTGTGTCAGGAAAGTGTGTAAACTCTTTTGCTTTGTAAACTCTTTGAAACATTGTGAGTACCAGAGAATGTAAGTAGTGGTGAGCATGCCTCTGATGGAAAAGCATGTATTTTGCTAAACTTGTCAACAACAATGTAATTTTTGATGTGATAGAAGTAAAAATTGTAAAGTTGGTCTGATTTAGAAGAATGGGATAAAATAAAAAGATATTCATAGCAACAGGAAAATCTTCATCAGTTACTTCATCTTCAGGAACCCATTAAATCATAATTACAGCCACAAGACTGTACCACACACACAACAGGACTTGGAGCCAACAACAACAACAACAAGATAATGAAGATAAGTAAACAGTTTTTCTTTCATATATCTTACACCTCTCGAAGCTCTAAAAAGTTGTGCAAAGGCAGAGAATTTTAATAGTGATGTGTGGGAGAGTGTAAGATTACAAGGGGCAATACCTAAGTGGCACAACAGAGAAGTTGGACCAGTCAATGATACTATTTTTGTTCTGTCTTTTCAATGCTTCACGCTGAATCAACAGTTACTTAGAACAACCTCAACAGATACTGCCTTTAACATTTGCAATAATAGCTACCAAACTCATCTTTTCTCCACCCGTGTCACCTGTGCCTATTCGCACAACAGACCACCTGTTATAAACTCTCTATCTTCTTAATTTTCCACATAAATGCTTCCTGCTTATCCTGGGAATCGTGTGTACATGTAATCTTGAATTTATAGCACACTAGTTAAAAACAGTAAAATCTGCTTTCTGTCATTTGTTCATTTGTGCAGAATGTTTCTGAAACTGCAAATATATAAAATTTTGAGATAAGTTGAATACTAAAAACTTTTAATGAGCTTAAACACTGATAAACCTTTGAAATAAATAGCAAGAAGTTCATCTTAACAGAAATCATGTGGAGCTTACAGTACACACAACTCATCTAAACCCCAAGTTAACAAAATACAAAATTGATGAAAAGTATAGAGTCACATCACATGAATTAAAGATAACATGGAAATTAGCAACACTAATTCAGTGAAAGTCGTTTGCTCCAGCAAACTGCTTCAACACCACCTATGATATGATTTAAAAAATATCAAATAACTATTACTCATGCAGATTACATAAAGGGATTCACACAAGTTTTCTGTTTACAACTGTTTAACCCTAGTAAAGTTAATGATTTCTTAGCATGTGCAGTTTTAAATTATGCTTATGAGTGTACTTCCCAGGACACTGAGGGCAATTAAACTGTGGTTCTTTCCCACACTCATATTTCAACTGCCTCGACAGACCTTTCTGGTACCGATAAGACCTTCTGCAAGCATCACATCTAAATCGTTTAGGTAAGATTGATGACTGTTCTGCAACGTATGTACCCTGTATTGTTCCGGACTGCAGAATCCTTGGCCACTAAAGGATTTTTCTGGTGTTACTCTCGCTAATCCTCCAACAGTTCTGTTGTCATCGCCACCATCACAATTGTCATCGTCACCTTCGTCATCTAGGATTACCTCTTCTATACTGTCAGCACTGAAGTCATCTGGATCCTCCTGCTTTATTCTCGGTAGAAGGCACGCGACAGCACTTTCACCGAACGTACCTCGAGGTTTCGATGATCTCAGTTCTTTATCAAATGAGCAGTTTGAAAGCACATTGTCACTTAACAGTCCCTGCTCTCCAATATTTTCTTTGGAACATCCTGGCAACTGTCTGGAACCTAAAGTGTTGTGTGCTGAGTTTAATACTATTCCAGGCGCAGAGGTATCTGATTTAGTATGTTTTTGGGAGAGATGAACACTGGAACATCTTGAAGTGCTTAGTACCACAAATGTCTTGGGACATAGCTATCTCTCCCTCTGGCTTCTCATGGGGTACATAATTGGAACTATCAATGTCACATTTCTGAGCAGCCAGTAGATAGGAATCAATGTCTTTAGAACACGCCTCCTCTAAGGTGTGTTGTGAGCAACCACCTTCTTTCTGCTCTACTTGAGAACCATGTCTGGGTTCACACAGATTTTTTCTGAAATCTTGTTGTCCATGATGAGAGCCAGATTCATTTGTTCTCCTAAATGTAAGTTCATTCATCGATCCACTATCACCAGAAAATGAGAGGTCCTTAATCTGTAGAGTCTCAGCAATCTCGAGGAAAGTACAGAGCTTATTCTGCGGTACATTCACTTCTCCAGAGTACATAAATTTTATCATTGCCTTCAAAATAGGAAATTTTACATCTGGCACTATAACAATAGGATGCTTTTCATAATGCTGACTGAATATTAATTCAAAATATGGACTGCAAGCTGAGAGACTCACTCTGTGTGCTTTAAAATACTGACCTTCAGCACTCACTGTGCAATCTACCAGATTCCCATTACCTAGAAGAGAGCTGAACACAGATAATAGTGTAGTCTGGTGGTCATTCCACCTCAGGTTGACATCTGTGTCTTGTTCCATACTAGAGAGTGTAATGCTGTAAAAAATCTGGTGCAACAATTCAATTCAGTGGAAACAAATGCTTTAAATCAAAACATTTTTGTGCAGCAACATTTAATCACCTCTGAACAGAAGAGTGCAGCACTGAAGAGTTGTCTTGAGACTAACTAGGCAGGCATTTTGTAGTCCAGCAATTTCTCACACGCTGTGAATTAGCAGTTAATGTAAGGCAGACAAGCTTCTTGAGGCTGCAGAATTAGGAGCTTGATGATGGAATTCTCATTTTGCCAACCTATTGTGCAAACAATCACATGTTAATCATGCTGCCATAATGCAAGGGGAACATAAACATAAAGCAGAAGCAAGTAAATGTTTTAAAAATATTTATACATTAATGGAACTGAAAGTAAATGAACAGGCCAAACACTGCCCACTATAACTTTCTCCACCACACTTCAATGAAGCTGTCAGCCAGGCTGCCCTGCAGAACAAACATGTTGTGTGGGAACAGTACCAGCCAGCCAAATGAAACTGCTTTGCAGGGCAACCTACATTTGAGGAGCAAGAAATGGTTCTTCTGGTCCTGACATATAGCCTGTCCTGCATTTCAGGAATGTTGTGAGAGTAGTATTGATCTGTTCCATTAAACTGTAATGAAGAGACTAAGCATGCTGATTAGCATGGTTGGGGACAGCTTGAGATGAATACAGAAAGGGATGGATAGAGCAAGGAGGAGGAGGAGGAAATGGACAAAGAGAGGGGAGGAGGGGAAGATGCATGAGGCAGGTGGAAAGTATAGGGGTAGTGGGCTGGTGGAAAAGGAAGAAGGGAAGTGGAAAGAGATGGGAGGAGGATATGGCCAGAGGGACGGGAGGAAATTATGATAAGAGTGAGATGGAGGAAATGAGCAAATACAGCGAAGAGGAGACCAGAAGACAGAAAAAGTGGGGAGGAGGAAGAGACAACTAGAGGTGAGAGGATGAGGTGGCCAGACAGAGGGAGGAAGAGGGAGACAAAGAGAGGAGGTGTGTTCAGTATAAGGCACATCAGTTTCCCAGCTGTTGTCAGCTTTCAAGATTTTGGAGTGACTACTTTTTATCCAAGTAGCTACTCAATAGGCATCATGAGGCAAAGTGGACCTTCTACCAGTCCTCACACATTCCTGGCAGTGCCAGTAATCGAACCTATGTCCTCCATACAACAGACGGACTTGCTGATCACCTGGCTACGGAGCAGGCACATTATACCTGATTGGTACTTTGCAAACTATTTTGATGTTCTAAAAGTGCTCAACTGACACCTCACTTTGCAGAAAATCCATACGCATTCTTCTCCATAATAACAGGTTTCCAATTAAATAATGGGATGTAGATTAGACAATTATCAGACAAGGACTGTATAACCATAGTTGTCTCCTGGGGTAGTGCAATGGGTCCAATTCTGTTCCCAATAAATGTCAATGACTTCCCAGACAGAATAAGAAATAGAAAAAAATGTGATGACAGCAACAAAACAGTCATTGATAAAATACCAGGCCTCCTAGTACAGAAAGCAAATGAAATCCTTAAGGATCCAGAATAGCAGAGCTCTTGCTCATGAAAGGTGAAGGTCTCGAGTTTGAGTCTCAGTCTCGCACACAGTTTTAATCTACCAGGAAGTTTCATCCTTTAAGTTTGGGCTATATGTAATAAAGTAACACTGAACACAAATCATTCAGAGGAGCATTTTTAGGTAAAAGTATTGATTTCCAATTAACATGAAATGAACACACAAAGATATTGGTGAAAAGTCTTGGTAATGGTGTACTATTCCTACACGCACTCAGTTCCTAGTTACAGTATTCTTTTCTGGGGATCGAAGGTGCAAAACATGAACACAACATTTTAACTACAAAAAAATGGCCTAAGAATAGTAACTAGAGGTAAAAGTTGGGTTCAGTGTAAAGA
Organism: Schistocerca gregaria; assembly: GCF_023897955.1. Classification (NCBI taxonomy): domain Eukaryota; kingdom Metazoa; phylum Arthropoda; class Insecta; order Orthoptera; family Acrididae; genus Schistocerca; species Schistocerca gregaria. The sequence goes on along the minus strand of NC_064928.1, from coordinate 67,282,600 downwards.
ACTATTTCAAAAAATTCAGTACCCTTATTGCACCAAGTGAGTACATCTATACATCTACCAATCTGTTGCGTAAATCAGGGAAAACATTAATAAGTATTTCACAAATGTTCTGTATATAATCCTATAATAAGAGTAATTTGTCAACAAAAAACAAATTAAAAAAATTCCATAAAGCGTTTTCTCTTGGGGGATTAATTTTTATAATAATTTGCCCAGAGAGATGGAAAGGATTAGTACAGTAGTTTCATCCAAAAATGTAGCTAAAACATTCTTCACAAATAAGGCACACTACACAATTACAAATTACTTTGTGTAGGCGGTAGTAATGTTACAGGATAACTACAGAACACTGTCACATTAAACAATAACAATGTAATGTGATTATTTGAAAATCACGTACCAAGATCTCGTTTAATGTCTCATCGTTCTCCTCAGCTCAACATGTCACTCATTGTGAGGAGTGCTGAATCAGTTTTTCACATGGACCAAGGAGTGAATACAAAGACATGCAGAGGATGGGGGGGGGGGGGGGTGGGGGGGTGTACAGTTGCATGTTTATGGGGAGTATGCAGTTAGTGCAGTGGGCATAGCAGCAAGTCTGTAGTCCAGAAGTTCCAGTATTAGCAAGTGTCCTTAGTGTGTGTGGTGATGAAGTGCAAAGTTGTGCTTTATATTACAAGTTATCTGGAACGACTTGTGTATAAATCAAAGAATATAGTACAATAGTGACCAACCAAATGAAGCACTGCAGTGGTTAAGAGATTGACCTCACATTCAGGAGGATGGAATTTGCCCTGTCTGTGCATCCCAATTTAAATCTCCTGTGCTTCTCCATTTCAGAGAAATCCTACGATCTTTCCTTCATCCAGGCCACTGCCGACTATCTGTCCTGCCCTCATAAAAGTAAACTAATATATGCTGTGTTTATGTATATTTTTAGCTATTTATTTCATTGCATTATGATGATAAAGCTTCTACCACTGTGAGATGATCCCTGGATGAACAAATGAATCAAATAAAATCTTTTTGCATGTACAGGACATACTTTTGCAGGTAAACAGACTGATTCCTTCTCATCCCATCCAGTAAGTGTCTCCTGACTCAAGTTTCTGGGTGGCTTTTCCAAACTCTGCCCCTTTTCCTAAACCTCTCCAATCCTTTCCCATTGCCCCTCTCCCTTACCCTTAAACCAATCTGCTCGAAGGAGAAGCCACTGGCCTGAAAGCTTGCATAGCTAAAACTTTTTTTATATATGTATGTTCGCCTGCTGCCATTTGGTGAGTAGATTTTCTATCTATCCAGTTACTTTATACTGTCAAAAATCACTAACTCGTGGTACTACTGTCTATGAGTCAGTTTGGGGCTGTATATTCTGAAGCAAGAGTCATCGTTGTTGACGAGCATGTTGTGCACAAATATGCTTGGCATGTGACTTTGTAATGTAACGATGACAATGTATCGACATGTGTTATTGTAGGTAACTACTTCATTTTTTTAATGCCACATCCTATGTAGTAGCATGATTTTCAAGTTTTAGCTCTCTCCTCTTTTCTATGGTGTGTCGTCATTTTTTTAGATGCACTTGAGCATAAGTAATGCCTGAAACTAACGTTGCAATAACAATATTTTAAACACAGCCTGGTGGAATAATATCCTTCTTTAAATTTAGAGAGGCCATGAGATCCACACAGAAGAAAATGATCCATCAACAAACTGAATGCAGGCACAAGACATAAAATTAGTAATCCAAAGAATATGACAATAAATACATATGTTTTGAGATCCATCATTATAAATATTCTTCATTGTCTCACATAAATAATGGGTATAATTTATACAATATAAATGCTGTGCTGCCTACGAGGTTAACTTGAGTGTTTCCAGAACTACTGAACGTATTATTCCATTTGTACCAAGAAAAATTTTAACAAAGCTCTCTGTATCAATGTGTAGTATCTTATCATAATAATCTTATTCACACAGACATTTTTTCCAGATTAAGGCTACAGTTTTAAATGAGATGTTTTGTGTATCAACACAACAGTGCTCTTGTCCACAAAGCAATGACCACTGCATCATGATTAAAAGTAAAAACTATGAGTATTTATTGTGTTCCTGGTCAGAATCAAACTGTGTCCTACTATGCATCATTATGCTCTGGTATTTGATAAATCAGTCTACCTAGCAACTAGCAAACATGCTTCAAAGAAAAGTGGAAAATAAAACCTGCCTTTGTGCCAAATAGGAAGTAAATATCCAAATTACCCATTAGTTATAGGTGGAGACTTTAATCTAGCATCCATTGACTGGGAAAATAACATGTTTATCACAGGGGGCAGAAGCAAAGATTCGTGTGAAGTTACTCTAGGAGCACTCTCAACATACAATCTTGAGCAATTGGTTAGAAAACCAACTCAAGATGGGAACATATTAGATATCTTGGTGACCAACAGACCTGATCTTTTTGAGGAAGTTAATCTAGAAGAAGGTATTAACAACCATAGTGTCGTTAGGTTAGTGGAAGTTGCAAAAAAAAAAAAAAAAAAAAAAAAAAAAAAAACAGCACTGAGTTTTCTTGTTTGGGAAAGCAAACAAAAGTGTCATTAATGAATATCTTCATAGTCAGCTCGAAGCATTCAATGTGAGATACAAAGATACTGAGCACCTTTGGTCAGAATTTAAAGGTGTTGTCCACCATGTGCTAGAGAAGTATGTGCCTAGCAAAAGTATAGTGGAGGGAAAGGATCCACCCTGGTGCAATAAACATATTAGGAAGTTGCTGAGAAAGCAGAGAATTTTGCACAGCTGTTTCAAAAGTAGTCACTGCACCGCTGACAAACAGAAATTATGCGAAATGAAAGCAGCTGTCAGAAGGACAATGAGAGATTCTTTTAATGAATCTGAAAGCAATATTTTGTCTGCAGATTCTAAAAATAACCCCAAAAAATTTTAGTCGTGCGTAAAATCTATGAACACTACAAATAATTCAATACCTTCTCTTGCTGACAGTACAGGTAATGTAACTGATGATGATAAACAGAAGGCCAAAATTCTAAACCTAGCTTTCAAAAAATCGTTTATGGTAAAGGACTGCAGCACCATTCCCACTTTCAATTATCGAACAAATGAAAGGATGGCTGACATAGTGTTTAGTTTATCTGGGATTGTAAAACATTTAAGATCTTTAGATGCCAGGAAAGCACCTGGCCCAGACAGTATCCCCGTAAGATTTTATGTTGACTATGCTATAAATATAGCACCATTCTTATCCATCATCTATCAGAGATCATTGGAACAGCAGAAAGTTCCACGGGACTGGAAGAAGGCCCAGGTCATAGCAATCTATAAAAAGAGTAGAAAATCGGATGCACATGATTACCGGCCAATTTCACTGACACTGATTAGTTGTGGAATCATGGAACATATTTTGTGTTCAGGCATAATGACCTTTCTAGACTCTGAGAAGGTCATCTGCAGAAACCAGCACGGATTTAGGAAACAGTGGTCACACAGCTGGACCTCTTTCTGCATTATATACAACAGGCTCTAGATACCAGCTCCAAGGTTGATGCCATATTTCTCGACTTTCGAAAGGCGTTCGCATCAGTTCCGCACTGTCGCTAGCTACAAAAAGTGTGCACTTACGGTCTATCCAATGACATATGCGGGTGGATAGAAAGTTTTCTAACAGACAGTCGCTAGCTACAAAAAGTGCGCACTTACGGTCTATCCGATGACATATGCGGTTGGATAGAAAGTTTTCTAACAGACAGGGAGCAGTACGTTGTCCTGAACGGGGTGACTTCAACAGAAACAAGCGTAACTTCAGGTATGCCCCAGGGCAGCATAATAGGTCCTCTGCTTTTTATGATTTACATAAGCGATCTGGTTGATGGTATTGACAGTAACCTTAGATTGTTTGCCGATGATGCTGTAGCCTACAGGAAAGTAGTATCACATGAAAGTTATGAATAAATCAATGAGGATTGGCAGAAAATAAATGAATGGTGTAATGACTGGCAGTTATCTCTCAATATTAGTAAGTGTAACCTACTGCGTATAACAAGGCAAAAATCCCCATTAATGTACAAGTACAAAATAAATTCCCAGTCATTGGAAGTGGTAACGTCTGTCAAGTATCTGGGTGTGGCTATTTGAAATGATCTCATATGGAATAATCAGTTACACATAGTAACAAGTAAAGCAAACTCTAGATTGCAGTTTACTGGTAGAAGCCTGAAGCAATGCAGTCCTTCAGCAAAGGAAATAGCTTACAGTACGTTAGTTTATCCAGTCTTGGAGTATTGTTCGTCTATGTGGGACCCTGAACATCTGGGTCTGATTCAATATATTGAGAAGGTCCAAGGAAAAGCGGCAACATTTGTGACTGGTACATTTAGCCATCACAATAGAATTACAAATCTCACAGAAAGTTTGAAGTGGGGCACATTTGCAGATAGGGGGCACGCTAAACAGAAGGAGCTGCTCGCTAAATTCCAAAATCCTATCTTCACCAAGGATGTAGAGCATATATTATTACCACCAACTTTCAAATCGCACCATGATCACCATTCAAAGATAAGGGAAATAAGAGCTCGTACTGAGGCGTTCAGACAGTGGTTTTTCCCTTGCACAGTCTACTAGTGGAGCAGAAGAGGGGAAATATCACTTTGGTGCCAATTGTACCCTCCGCCACACAACGCTTGGTGGCAAGCGGAGTATATATGTAGATGTACAAATTGATGTCAGTTGATTTTTGTTCGCAATATACACATAGAAGAGAAGAATCCATCTACCCCATTTATCAACTTTCTGGAGATGATAATGCAGGCTAACTGAAGAAGGGAAAAAAAGGAAAGAAAGAAAAAAAGAAAGAGAGAGAGAGAGAGGGGGCGGGGGGGGGGGGGGGGCCCTTAATGCGTCATGGACTATTGTCAAAAATACTACAAAAGATAAGGAGGAATGAATAGATCTGCACATATTTACTAAGTGGAACAAGAAGTATAACTAGTACTAATACTTATAAATTTTTATTTCCCTTGTCATAAAAAACATAACATTACCTAACAATGGAAAATCCAGGAAGGAATGTAACAATACCAGAGAAGGAAAATTGCTTCTCACCATATAGCGGAGATGCTAAGTCGCGATAGGCGTAACAAAAAGATTCACACAATTAAAGCTTTCGGCCATTAAGGTCTTTGTCAGCAGTAGACACACACACACACACACACACGCGCGCGCATGCACACAATCCCGTAAATGCAACTTGCACACACGTCTGCAGTCTCAGAGAACTGAAACCACACTGCGAAGAGCAGCACCAGTGCATGATGGGGGTGGCGAATGGGTGGGGATAAGGAGGAGGCTGGGGGGGGGGGGGGTGGGAGGGGGAGGGATAGTATGGTGGAAGTGGTGGACAGTGAAGTGTTGCAGTTTAGGTGGAGGGCAGAAGAGAAAGTGCAGAGGCAAGAGGGGGTAAGTACCAGAAAGAAGAGAAATAAAAAGAAGTTAAAAGACTGGGTGTGGCAGTGAAATGGTGGCTGTGTAGTGCTGGAATGGGAACAGGCAGGGAATTGGATGGGTGAGGACAGTGACTGACGAAGGTTGAGGCCAGGAGGGTTACGGGAATGTAGGATGTACTGTAGGGAAAGTTACCACCTACGCAATTCAGAAAAGCTGGTGTTGGTGGGAAGGATCCATATGGCACAGGCTGTAAAGCAGTCATTGAAATGAGGGATATCATGTTTGACAGCGTGTTCAGTAACAGGGTGGTCCACTGGTTTGGCGAATGTGTGGGGGTAAGGAGGAGGCTGGGGGGGGGGGGGGGGAGGGGGAGGGATAGTATGGTGGAAGTGGTGGACAGTGAAGTTTTGCAGTTTAGACAGAGGGCAGGAGAGAAAGTACAGAGGTAAGAGGGGGTAAGTAGCAGAAATGAGAGAAATAAAAAGCAGTTAAAAGACTGGATGCGGTGGTGAAATGGCAGCTGTGTAGTGCTGGAATGGGAACAGGCAGGGAATTGGATGGGTGAGGACAGTGACTAACAAAGGTTGAGGCCAGGAGGGTTACGGGAATGTAGGATGTACTGTAGGGAAAGTTACCACCTACGCAATTCAGAAAAGCTGGTGTTGGTGGGAAGGATCCATATGGCACAGGCTGTAAAGCAGTCATTGAAATGAGGGATATCATGTTTGACAGCGTGTTCAGTAACAGGGTGGTCCACTGATTTGGCGAATGTGTGGGGGTAAGGAGGAGGCTGGGGGGGGGGGGGAGGGGGAGGGATAGTATGGTGGAAGTGGTGGACAGTGAAGTTTTGCAGTTTAGACAGAGGGCAGGAGAGAAAGTACAGAGGTAAGAGGGGGTAAGTAGCAGAAATGAGAGAAATAAAAAGCAGTTAAAAGACTGGATGCGGTGGTGAAATGGCAGCTGTGTAGTGCTGGAATGGGAACAGGCAGGGAATTGGATGGGTGAGGACAGTGACTAACAAAGGTTGAGGCCAGGAGGGTTACGGGAATGTAGGATGTACTGTAGGGAAAGTTACCACCTACGCAATTCAGAAAAGCTGGTGTTGGTGGGAAGGATCCATATGGCACAGGCTGTAAAGCAATCATTGAGATGGAGGATATCATGTTTGACAGCGTGTTGAGCAACAGTTCAGCCACAGCTTGTCGGTGGCCGTTCATACGGACAGACAGCTTGTTGGTTGTCATGCCGACATAGAATGCAGCACAGAGGCTGCAGCTTAGCTTGTAAATCACATGCTTCCTAAAGTCCATAAACCTAACCACCCAGGACACCCCACTGTGGCCGGTTACTGTGCCCCTACTGGGAGAATCTCTGCTCTCGTAGACCAACACCTTCAACCTTACCCGGAACCTATCCTCCTATATAAAAGATACCAACCATTTCCTCGGCCAACTCTCCACAGCTAAGAAAAAAAAAAGAAAAAAAAAGAAAAAAAAAAAAAGAGAGAGAGAGAGAGAGAGAGAGAGAGAGAGAGAGAAAGGCTCTGAGCACTATGGGACTTAACATCTGAGGTCACCAGTCCCCTAGAACATAGAACTACTTAAATCTAAATAACCTAAGGACATCACACACACCCATGCCCGAGGCAGGATTCGAACCTGCGATCGTAGCAGTCACACAGTTCCAGACTAAAGCGCCTAGAACCACTCAGCCACAACGGCTGGTCTCTCCACAGTTGCTGCCCCTTTACCACATGGTGCCCTGCCCATCACTATTGATGCCACCTCCCTGTACACTAGCATTCCTAATGCCCTTGGCCTTACTGCTATCGAACACTACATTTCCAGATGCCCTATGGATTCCAAAGCAACAGCCTCCTTCCTAGTCTCCATGACCAACTGTATCCTCACCCACAATTACTTCTCCTTTGAAGGAATTACCTGCAAACAAATCCACAGTACGGCTATGGGCACCCACATGGCACCATCCTATGCTAACCTAATTATGGGCCATCTACAGGAATCCTTCCTAAAAACCCAGAATCCTAAACCCCTCACCTGGTTTAGATTGATTGATGATATCTTTGCTACCTGGATTGAAGGTAAGGACAACTTATTCACATTCCTCCGGAAGCTCAACAACTTCTCCCCCATTTGCTTCACCTGGTCCTACTCAACCCAACAAGCCACCTTCCTAGATGTTGACCTCACCTCAGAGATGACTACATCAGTACCTCCATCCATATTAAACCTACTAACCACCAGCAATACCTCCACCTCGACAGCTGCCACCCATTCCATACCACGAAGTCCCTTCCATACAGCCTAGCCAACCAAGGTCATCGCATCTGCAGTGACAAGCAGTCCCTCTCAAAATATACCGAGGGTCTCACTGAAGCCTTCACTGACTGTAACTGTCCTCCCATCCTTGTACAAAAACAAATCTCCTGTGCCTTATCTTTCCAGTCTCCCACCACTTCCCTAAGTCCCACAGTCCGGCCATAGAGAAGCATTACCCTCGTAACTCAGTACCATGCAGAACTGGAGCAACTGAATTACATTATTTGCCAGGGTTTAGATATGTCTCGTTGTGCCCTGAAATGAGAAATGTCCTGCTCACTATTCTTCCCACCCCTCCTACCATGGTATTCCGCCGTCCACCGAATCTACACAAAATACTCTTCCATCCTTACACAACCCCTTCTCCCAATTCCTTACCTCATGGCTCATACCCCTGTAACAGACCTAGATGCAAGACCTGTCCCATACATCCACCTTCCACCACCTACTCCAGTCCAGACGCTTACATCACCTATCCCGTGAAAGGCAGGGCTACTTGTGAAACCATTCATGTGATTTACAAGCTAAGCTGCAACCTCTGTGCTGCATTCTATGTAGGCATGACAACCAACAAGTTGTCTGTCTGTGTGAACGGCCACCGACAAACAGTGGCCAAAAAACCAGTGGACCACCCTGTTACTGAACACGCTGTCAAACATGATATCCCTCATTTCAATGACTGCTTTACAGCCTGTGCCATATGGATCCTTCCCACCAACACCAGCTTTTCTGAATTGCGTAGGTGGTAACTTTCCCTACAGTACATCCTACATTCCCGTAACCCTCCTGGCCTCAACCTTTGTTAGTCACTGTCCTCACCCATCCAATTCCCTGCCTGTTCCCATTCCAGCACTACACAGCTGCCATTTCACCACCGCATCCAGTCTTTTAACTGCTTTTTATTTCTCTCATTTCTGCTACTTACCCCCTCTTACCTCTGTACTTTCTCTCCTGCCCTCTGTCTAAACTGCAAAACTTCACTGTCCACCACTTCCACCATACTATCCCTCCCCCTCCCCCCCCCCCCCCCAGCCTCCTCCTTACCCCCACACATTCGCCAATCCCATCATGCACTGGTGCTGCTGTTCGCAGTGTGGTTTCAGCTCTCTGAGATGCAAGTTGCATTTACGTGATTGTGTGTGCACGCGCGCACGTGTGTGTGTGTGTGTGTGTGTGTGTGTGTGTGTGTGTGTGTGTGTGTGTGTCTACTGCTGAGAAAGACCTTAATGGCCGAAAGCTTTAATTGTGTGGATCTTTTTGTTGTGCCTATTGTGACTCACCGTCTCCGCTCTATGGTGAGTAGTACTATAACATTATCTAAATGATTGAATCATGTATTTCAGATAATGATTAGAAAATAAATAAATATTCACAGTTGTTATAATGCTGATTTCAGAGTAACAAAGGGGGCTAAAAATTATTCATTTTAAGTGGAAGTAACAAAAACCAAATTCCCATATTCTTCATGCCACAGGACCAAATCTGTAGCTGCTATTGCACAAAAAAGATAAAGAAAGTCTATTCTGTATGCCATTACTAAATTGCAAACCTGTCATTATACTGAAAAATGTGTATGGATTTTCTGTAAAATGTTGCAGTTGAGGTCATTTAGAACAGCAAAATAGTTCCCAAAGTGCCAGACATATCTAAAGTTCCTGTCTCTGTAGCAGAATGAGCAGCACATCTGATGGCTCTGCAGGGGACCCACGATCTACCACTGATACTGCAAGGTATTTTTCCTTGCTAGGAGGCCTGGAAAGGCATGTTCTCTGCCTCATTATGTCATTTGAGGAGCTGCCCCTCCCCTCCAATACACTGTATCCTATTGATACCATCAGCAGAGCTTGTGTGTGTGTGTGTGTGTGTGTGTGTGTGTGTGTGTGTGTGTGTGTGTGTGTGCATTTTTCACAAGTAAGAAGTTGCTGCTAGGCTGTGTATCGTAACACCTACAATCATCAAAAAGAAACGCAAAATATATTTATTTAAAAAACTGATATAGATGTTATTAACACCTTTTTAAGAGACAGTCTCCACTCCCGATCTGATCACAAAAGTGTAGAAAAGATGTGGAATGATTTCACAGAGATAGTATCAACACCAATTGAGAGATATATACCACATAAATTAATAAGTTATAGAACTGATCTGCCACGTTATACAAAATGTGTCACATCACTGTTGCAGAAGTAATGAACAAAGCATGCCAAATTTAAAAGAACCCAATATCCCCAAGATTGGCAAAGTTTTGCAGAAGTTTGAAATACAGCACGTACTTCAATGCAAGATGCTTTTAATAATTTCCACAACAAAACTCAGAATCTGGCAGAAAATCCAAAGAGATTCTGGACATACAAGAAGCACACCAGTGGCAAGATGCAATCAACACCTTCACTGCACGATAACAACAGTGAAGTCACTGATGACAGTGCCTCTAAAGCAGAGTTATTAAACACGATTTTCTGAAGCTTCTTCACCAAACAAAATGAAGTAAACATTCCTGAATTACAATCATGAACAACTGTCAAGATGCGAAGTACATATCCTTGGTGTAGCAAAGCAGCTTAAATCACTTAATAAAGTCCAGTTCTCTGGTCCACATTCTATACCAGTCAGGTTCCTTTCAGAGTATGCTGATACAATACCTCCATATTTAGCAATTATATAAAACGACTCACACACAGAAAGTTCTGTGCCAAAAGACTGGAAAATTGCACAAGTCACACCAATACCCAAAAAGGGAAACAGCAGTAATCAACTGAATTACAGGCCCACATCACTAACGTTGATTTGCAGTAGGATTTTGGAACATATACTGTGTTCAAAATTGTGAATTGCCTCAAAGAAAATGATTTAGTGACACATAGTGAGCATGCATTCAGTTGTTCTTGTGAAACACAACTAGCTCAATTTATATTCATGAAGTAATGAGTTCTATCGACAGGGGATGTCAAATTGATTCCATAGTTTTAGATTTCAAGAAGGTTTTCAACACCATTCCTCACAAGTGTCTTTTAAACAAACTGTGTGCCTATGGAATATCGCCTCATTTGTGCGACTGGATTCATGATTTCTGTCAGTTCATAGTAATAGATGGAAAGTCATCAAGTAAATCAGAGGTAATATCCGGCATTCCCCAAGGAAGTGTTACAGCCCCTCTATTGTTCCTGATCTATATTAACAACATAGGAGACAATCTGAGTAGCCATCTTATATTTTTTGCACATAATGCTGTCATTTGGTCTCTTGTAAAGTCATCGATGACCAAAACAAATTGCAAAATGGTTTAGATAAGATATCTGTATAGTGCAAAAAGTGGCAATTGATCGTGAATGAAGAAAGGTGTGAAGTTATTCACATGACTACTAAAAGAAATCTGCTAAATTTTGGTTATGTGATAAGTCACAGAAATCTGAAGGCTGTAAATTCAACTAGGGATTACAATTACAAATAAGGTACATTGGAACAATCACATAGATAATGTTGTGGGTAGAGCAAACTAAAGACTGTGATTCATTGGCAGAACACTTACAAGGTGCAGCAGCTCTACTAAAGAGACTGCTTACACCATGCTTATGCGCCCTATTCTGGAGTATTGCTGTGTGGTGTGGGATCCGCATCAGGTGGGACTGATGGATGACATCGAAAAAGTTCAGAGAAGGACGGCTCATTTTGTACTATCGCAAAATAGGGGAGATAGTTCCACAGACATGATACATAAATTGGTGTGGCAATTATTAAAACAAAGGCATTTTTCGGTGCAACAGGATCTTCTCATGAAATTTCAATCATCAGTTTTCTTCTCCGATTGCAAAGACATTCTGTGGGCAACCACCTACATATGGAGAAATGATCATCACGATAAAATAAGAGATATCAGGGCTCCCACAGAAAAATGTAAGTGCTCATTTTTCCCACCACGCACCGTTTGAGAGTGGAACGGTAGAGAGACAACTTGAAGGTGGTTCATTGAACCCTCTGCCAGGCACTTTATTGTGAATAGCAGAGTAATCACATAGACACAGAATGTAGTACTCACACAGGTGAAATAAGCAATAGGTGACAAACATCCTTGGTCCAATTGAGGAACAAATCCCTGACTTTCGGATTCATAGTCTGGCACTTACCGATTAGCCCATTAACCCACTGAGTCGTAATTTAAAGAAATACTGTTGTGGTGACCGACGCGTGTGCGTGCATGCACACACCGACACACACGCACGCGCACACACACACACACACACACACACACACACACACACCCACACACACACACACACACAGCAGTACTTGTAGTGAGGAAGGCTTGTAAAAACTGCATGTCCAATATTAGTGTTGAACGCATAGCTTTGGGGTTGCTGAGTGACTGATTACAATATTCTGATGATATTTGACTGTTGGTATAAGGGTAAGGATAGGAAGAAGATGATGTAAACATAACAAAAAATTAATGGTATTTGCAGAAAAACCAATGTTTTCAGTTCCTTATACTAATAGGTGATAGTCTCAATTAAACTGAAGTCATAGTACTCATATATGCAAATACAAAATAACTCTGTAGAAATTCTGGAAGTTTTAGAAGCAAACTTAAATACAGCACTTTCTTGAAAAAACTAAAGATTTGTGCAATCATTTTCATATGATTTTTTGTACTGAGAAGTCATTAATCATGTTACAACCATAGTCCCACATACGGAAATCATAGGGGGCAAGGGAAATGAGTTATTAGTTTCTAAACTGTCCTTGAATTATTAAAAACAAACACAAAAAATTATGCACATTTACACACAAGACAGATTTGATTATTTTTCCAGTCCAGTAAAAGCTTTGAGTAATTAAGTATCCAGTCACTCAAAATTCTAAAGATACGAATTCTTATGTTCTTCCAATTGTTGATACATCCCTGCAGCAATACCTGGCACACATCACAGAAATCAACAGGTAAGTCTGCAAACTGCCCTTCAGTTAATATTGGTGTCTAACCTTGTGCACTTTTAATGTGTGTTTGTGTGTAAATCCAACTAAGCGACGAGGGAACTGAAACTGAGGTTCTTTCCCACATTCGTATTTCAAATGTCTTACCAAATCTCTGTGATGTCGATAAGACCTATTACAGGACTGGCACTTGAATCAATTGTTTGAAGCAGGAGTATGTTCTGTGGGTGCCTTGTCAGTCCTTTCCATCTGTTGAAACCACATTTGCTGAGGAAAGGAATCTTCATCACAGAAAGAACTCTCAGTTGCCCCACTGACATCATCACTGATATTCTGATGCTGGGTATCATCACTGTCTAGAATGTCATCATCCCCACAGTCTTCATTTGCATCACAATTCTCTTGCTTTGTTTCTGCAAATGCTTCTAAAATGCTATTGTCTTCACTCACTATTGGACATAATGGTGTTCTTGTCACTGAATTCAAAGGTTTTGCTGAAGTCAATTCTTCTTTTGATAGCATCAACTCACTGAAGTTTCCTTCACTTAGAACAGGCAACTGGCTTGTGAGAGATGGGCTGGCTACTGTATCTGGAAACATACTACGAGCTGAGTTACTTTTATCTGATAGCTCTGATCTCTGAAGTGGAAAATTATGGGATGTAGTGTGCGACGGAGGTACCATATCTTGATTCTTCCCTCGATGAATTCCAATTGCTTTTGTTGCACATCCGAGCAGGTGTTGAAATGGGAGTCACTTTTGTATAATTCTGTTTCTGCAAACATTCTGACTGAGAGCTGCTGCCAGATACTTCTAATAATTCTGGAGAGGCACACTGTTTGTAGCTCTCAGGGGAGACATGACACTGAGAAGGTGTGTGTTCATGAGAAGGTGTGCATTCAGAGTACGTGGCTGATGTGTTCCTCCTTCTGTAATCCTGTTTCTTCTCCAACACTGTATTGTCGTCATACGATAATCCTTTCACTTGCAAGAAATTGGCTAGCTGTAGTAAAGCATCAATTTCGTCTTGTGGTACGAGTACTTCACCACGGTACATGAATTCAACCAGTGCCTTTAAGATATGGAATTGCACCCCAGGTAATAAGATAACAGTGTGCTGTCCATAGTGCTAACTGAATAACACCTCAAAATATTGACTACAAGCTGAAAGCATTATTTTGTGTGCTTTTAAGTGCTGGCCCTCAGCACCAACAGTACAGGGTTATGGGGACAAATGGAAGTGCTAGGGTGGGTGTGGGAGAAGAGAGAGGTCAGGAGGGAAGGTATGATGGAGGGTGACATGGGATATCATAGTGGGTTCATTTCTTCTGCCCAAATGACAGGCACAAATGTGAATGTGTCATGAAGCTTAATCAGTTTTCTTAGTCATCCACAGCAAATCCTGCAGAGATCAACAAGGCTCAAAATTCAACTGACAATTCACCAACAGAAGTGCTTTTATTCATGAGAACCTTTTGCCATCTGACTATAATTACGTTTATTATGTTCACTTTTGCAGTTTCCAGTTTGGAGTCATTGTCCAGTGCAATGACATCACACACCAGAAAGTCATGCATACATAATGTCATCAAATGTATTCAATTTGATATCTTTCTGTCATGTTCTGTATCAATATCAGTGTTATTACATAGTGTCACAATAAGTAAGAACATGCCCAAACAAGAAATGACTACTTTTTCTTAAGCTACCAATAGTTAAAGAGTATGTGACTGTTCAAGCTTTCCCAATGGATCCGTTGCAAATATTGTTCTCAGGTTTGCCATTAGATCATACCGTACAAATCCCACAATATTTCACTGATACAACTGTTGGACATCTTCAAGTGGTGGTAGCTGCTGTTTGCACAGCTACAAGGTGCACCTTATAGCAGTGAAAACAGCAGCTACCACCACCTGAAGATGTGAAACAGTTGTAATGATGAAACACTGTGGGATTTGTACAATACAATCTGACGGCAAAACCAAGAAGAATAGTTGCATTTAAGAATACATGACCTAATTTAGAAAGAAATGTGGTATATTTACCCATAATTTGAAGTTTTATGACAGTGCAATCCGTGCAACTAATGGAGAGATCATGATTACAGAAATTATGAACAAGATTACTTTGGATAGTCAGAACTGCAACACTGCAATGGTGCTACTTCTCAGGAGATGACTATTTTTACATAGACAGTCCTGTCTACTTTCTCTTTGATGGCATTAACAACTAATAATAATCGACTTGAAGGAAAGTAAAGAAACATATAATTACTAAAAAATATTTTAGAATATTCACTTACTCCATGTATCACTGTCTAGGATTCGTGGGGAGTTATGTATTCTGTAGCAAAAGCCACTGACAAATTGCGTGTAGGCCCAAGGTAGAAAATCACGAATTCAAAGGAATACAAAATGAAACAGAACACTCTTCAATGGCCACCTCTGTAAATAATCTATACATTTCTGTACTATAACTGCAACATTCTTGTTATTAGTTTAGGAAATAATTATCTTTGTAGAATCTGTTCAATTTTACAACAGACAGGCTGAGGTGTTAACATCAAATAACTATGTTTTCATGAAATAATTGAAAAAGGAAAGTTCCTTTTAAACAATCTACATCTACATCTACATCTACATTTATACTCTGCAAGCCACCCAACAGTGTGTGGCGGAGGGCACTTTACGTGCCACTGCATTACCTCTCTTTCCTGTTCCAGTTGCGTATGGTTCACAGGATAGTACAATCTGTACTATCTTGTTATACTATTGTTAATCATACATATATTTACATTAAATTCATTTTTTTCAAATACAGTGCTAGACCTGTTCCTGGCAGTGTTAACTTAAAAGAGACAAATTCAGTGATGTACTGGTCATCATCAATATATTTCCTGCTTTTGATAGAATTTTAATTTTCAAGTGGGGAAAGTGAAATAAATAGCCTTTCAAAGAACAGTCACATGACCAGGTTTATTTATTTATATTTATGATTTCTCCAAGTAAATAAGTAAACTGAGGATATAAGTAAAAATGCACAGTAGAAAACTAGAGTTGCACGAAAATTTAACAATTAAACCAAGCCAACCTTATATTGTCTTTCTTCTGACATAGAAATTGGAATGTTTTTTATGCACTTCTGCCCACTTACTTCCATCATTTTCTTTTTTGTGTTTCTTAGATCACCATTAATCAAGATAAATTAACTTTCTTTATAAGATGTGCAAGCTAAAAAATCACTCTCTCTTTTGATTTCTGTGACTGTTGCCCGTTCTCTCCAATTGTTTTCTGAAGGTAAGTACATGATTCCCATATCCCAAATAAAACAAAAGAAGGGAGAAAGCTTTAATTTTATCCACAGTGGTTATTGCAGGAGCTGTGAGGGGTTTAGCTTTGTAAAATGCAAAGGAAAGCTCTGCAAACTTCAGTCACAAATTTGGTTTTCATTTACAGCAGAATTTCTTTTAAGTCCGAATGCCCCCAAATATTCAGTGTCAAAATGTGTCATGCTCTAAATAAAAATCCTTTTTTTTGTGACTGAGGTGAGAGTTGTTTGGCATATATAACTTGCAATTTGAAGTACATTACAAGATATACTCTGTCAGAATGAGGGGACAGAGACAACTGCAAATTCAAATCATGAATGAATGAAGAAACCCACAGGTTTGCCCAATCCACCTTGGAAATTTCACACAAGTTACATGCATCAAGGTCTAGTCCACTGTTGGCTATGTGGGAACACTGACGAAGCACCAAACTGAGTCATCACTCTCATAGGCTTGATCAGCAGTGATGTGACAAAGTTACCCATGCACGGCTCACAACCTTTCCTCACAGCTTTACTTCATCAGCACCTCATCTCCTACCTTTCAGACACTCTGCACAATCCATTCACAATCAACTGCAGAGTGTAAAATTTCATTCCAGAAATACCCACGGACTGTGGTTACGCCACTTCTCAGCATTAGCCTTTCTTCCAGCAGAGTTAGTCCTGCAAGCTACACAGGAGAACATGTGTGACATTAGGGAAGCAGGAGATGAGGAACTGGAGGAAGTAAAGCTTTGAGGATGGAGCATGAGAGAAGCTCAGGTAGCTCAGTCAGTTGAGCACCTGCCTGCAAAAGGCAGATGTCCTGGGTTTGAGTCCTGGTCTGGCACACAGTTTTAATCTTCCTGGACGTTTCATATCAGCACACACTCCACTGCAGAGGGGAAAATTTCAGACTGAAAGAATGTTTTATGGAGTGGCGAGTTGTGGCACACTATGCATCACTCGGACAGGCATATGTCAGATGCAGCGCAAAGTGGAATTTGGAGCAGGTAGTGTGACGGTTATTTCATTGTGTTGTTCTTGTACCAATAGCTTTGGCCAATGGAAAGAAGGAGATTAAAGTTTAATGTGCTTCCAACAACAAGGTCATTAGAACTGGAGCAAAATCTTGGATTGTGAAAGAAAACTAGAGATGTCCTTTCCAGAGGAACCTCCAGGCATTTACGGAAATAAATCATAGAAAATATTAATTTGGATTGTCATGTGGTAATTTGAATTGCCTTGATGTGACTCCAGTTGGTTAAATACTGTCATCTTACTCAATTTAGACAGTGGTGAAGTGAACATAACTCTCAGTAATAATTTAACATTGCACATTTTCTAAAATGAGTCAATAAGTTGGAATAAGACAAATTTGTATCACAACACTAATGTTTCTGTTCACAGAGTAATAACCACATCTGCTTTAGACAGGCAAGAGTCCCAGTGTCCCATTCTAAACCTTTAAGCTCTGGTAAGTGACAAGTCTATTTGTCCAGAACCTTGCCAACTTGCAATCAATATGCTTCAGGAAAACTGTACAGAAAACCTAAATTCAATATATTTACACTAAATGGAAAGCCTCTCCCTATGATTACTTGTTATAATAATGGAAAAGAGAAGTCATACATATGACAAATTATGTGCCTGGTGTGTTTGTTCAAACAATAATCAGTGTATGGAATTGTTTATTTCCATATTGTACACAGAAGGGAAGACTGTATCTGCCAATATCCATCTTCTTTCTGGAGAAGAAAACTTATAACAACACAAATGAAAGCAATAAATGGAAAGTCTAACTGCATCATTATAGCTAACCACAAAAATTACTAAAGACAAATGAGACTGAATAGATCTATGCCTCTATGTGCTAAGCTTGATACCTTGGCAAAACATCTGGCCAGAAACCCAAGAACGCTCTTATCCTATGTAAACTTGCTAAATGGTTTTAAGGCTTCCATCCAGTCACTCATTGAGCAATCCAGGGTGGAGGTAGATGATAGCCAAAGATTTAAATTTCACATTTAAGAAATTGTTCCCGCATGAGAATTGTACAAAAATGTTGTCATTTGACCATCACACATACTCATGTATGGATGACATAGTAAAAGGCTTCCCTGTTGTATAAAAACAACTGAAAGAGTTGAAAATAAATAAGTGCTAGGTCTGGATGGAATCCCAGTTCAGTTTTACACAGAGCAGTCAACAGCATTGGCCCTGCATTAAGTCCCAAATGACTGGTAAAAAGCTCAGCTGACTCCACTATATAGAAGAGGAAAAGAACAGACCCACAGGATTACAGACCAATTACCTTAACATCTGTTCACTACAGAATTCTTGTCCATATTCTGAGATTGAATATAATAAATTTTCTTTCCATGAAAAAGCCTCTGTCCACTAATCAGCACAATTTTAGAAAGTAATGCTGTGTGAGGCAACAGGCATATTCCACATTTCTAGATTTCTGAAAAGCAT
This sequence comes from Schistocerca gregaria, assembly GCF_023897955.1. Taxonomy (NCBI): domain Eukaryota; kingdom Metazoa; phylum Arthropoda; class Insecta; order Orthoptera; family Acrididae; genus Schistocerca; species Schistocerca gregaria. Next base: position 67,264,076 of record NC_064928.1, on the reverse strand, counting down.
TTTACATGATGCCCTACTGCAGACTGTTAATGAAGGTACAAGCATACGGAATAGTTTCCCATATATGGGAGTGGCTTGAAGACTTTTTAAGTAATAGAACTCAGCATGTTGTCCTTGATGACAGAAACAAGGGCATCAACAGGAGTGCCCCAGGGAATTGTGAGAGGACTACTGTTATCTTCTATATACATAAATGACCTGACAGACAGGCAGGGTGAGCATCAAATTACGGCTGTTTGCTGATGATGCTATGGTGTACCAAGATGGTAGTGGTGTTGAGTGACTCCAGGAGCATGCAAGATGACTTAGCAATATTTCTAATTGCTGTGACGAATAGCAGCTAGCTCTAAATGTGGAATAATGAGTGTTTGAGCAGGTGAGTAGGGAAAACAAATCTGTAATTTTTCAATACAGCATTAATAAGAGTGCTTCTTGAGATAGTCACCTCACTGAAGTAGCTAAGACTAAGGCTGCAAAATGATATGAAATGGAATGAGCATGTAAGGTTTGTTGCAGGGAAGGTGAATGGTCAGCTTTGATTTATAGAGAGAATTTTAAGAATGCTGATTCATCTGTAAAAGAATCACATACGGGTCACTAATGTGACTTAATCTTGAGTACTGCTCAAGCATTTGAGACTGGCACTAGATCACATCAAAGGAAGATGGTCAAGCAATTCAGAGGAATGTTGAGAGATTTGTTACTGATAGGGTCAATCAACACACAAGTAATATGGAGATACTTTGGGAACTCAAATGGGAGTCCCTGGTGAGAAGGTGACATTCTTTTTGAGGAACACTATTGAGGAAATTGAGAGAACCAGCATTTGAAGCTGACTGCAGAAGGATTCTACTGCGACCAAGGGTCCAAGGAAGAGGTTTCAAATTTCAGGCCCATATCATTAATACCTGTCTTCAGTAAAGTATTTGAAGTTGTGCTGCTGACACAACTTAGTGGCTATTTTTTGAAAAATAAGTTCCTAACAGAGACACAACATGGATTCCGAAAAGATCATAGTACTATCACAGCAATTACAGAATTTCTTCACAAAATGTATGGTGCCCTTGATCAAGGAATGCAAACAGCTGGCATATTTCTAGACCTTACTAAAGCCTTTGACTTGGTAAACCATGAGTTACTTTTAAGTAAACTTGAGTCATTCAATGTAAATGCTGTATCCATGCAATTGCTGGCTACATGTTTATTTAACCACAAGCAGTGTACAAAGCTGACTTACAAAATCAATAATCAGATCATTAATTTCCAGTCCAAATATGAGACAGTCACTCAAGGTGTACCCCAGGGCTCAATTTTGGGCCCTTTCCTTTTCCTAGTGTACATAAATGATATACAGCAACCTTTCAACTCCCAATTGGTAACCTATGCAGACGATACCTCACTGTTATTTCTTGGTAAACAAAATGATGAGTTTACGTTGGTAGCACCTGACGGACTACATAAAATAACTACTTATTTCCAAGATCAAAGTTTGAAAGTTAATATTAGTAAATCTCAGTTATTGCCATTTAAACTTACAAACTCACACCAAACCTCTATCAGTAACATAGGTGGAATTGAAGTAGTGGACACAGAAGGCTGCAGATTTCTAGGTATTCACCTAGATGAAAATCTAAGATGGGTAAACCATATCAAATTTTTATGCAATAAAATCAGCAGTTCATTACATCTAATCAGCCAGTTATCAAAAGTAGTCCCACATCAGAAATTAAAACAATTTATTATGGAACCATTTTTGCACAGATTAATTATGGGATAGAGATATGGGGTTGTGCTGCTGACATACATATGAACAGAATATTAACCCTACAGAAAAGAGCAATCAGAATTATCAGTGGATTAGGGTATAGAGATTCATGCAGGGAAATCTTTGTTCATCATAAATACCTCACAGTCTACTAACTGTATCTTTGCAAATTAATTATATTTTTTGTGATACATCAAAACAAAGCAACAAAGTGCTTTTATATGCATGCCTATAATACAATAAATAAAGACTGCTTCTACAGACAAAGAACAAAATTAAAAACAACAGACCATAGCCCATGCAATAGTGGTCAAATATGGTACAACAGATTATTGAGCTCTATAAGGTGCCACAAAGGGAACTTATTCAAAGTGAAACTGAAATATTTCTCGATTGACAAGTGTTTATATTCTAGAGGGAAACATTCCACATGGGAAAAATTTATCTAAAAAACAAAGATGATGTGACTTACCAAACGAAAGCACTGGCAGATTGATAGACACACAAACAAACACAAACATACACACAAAATTCAAGCTTTCGCAACCAACGGTTGCTTCATCAGGAAAGAGGGAAGGAGAGGGAAAGACGAAAGGGTGTGGGTTTTAAGCGGAGGGTAAGGAGTCATTCCAATCCCGGGAGCGGAAAGACTTACCTTAGGGGGAAAAAAGGACAGGTATACACTCGCACACATACACATATCCATCCGCACATACACAGACACAAGCAGATATTTGTAAAGGCAAAAAGTTTGGGCAGAGATGTCAGTCGAGGCGGAAGTACAGAGGCAAAGATGTTGTTGAAAGACAGGTGAGATATGAGCAGCAGCAACTTGAAATTAGCGGAGGTTGAGGCCTGGCAGATAACGAGAAGAGAGGATATACTGAAGGGCAAGTTCCCATCTCCGGAGTTCTGACAGAACATAAGGGATGTTGTCTGCTTGTGATTGTTTGTAATAGGTATAATAGGTACGATGTAACACCCAATATTGTGCCTTATTAGGTACAATGGTACATTTGTATCATGTATATGTAATCACATATGTATATATGACTGTACTAAACTTGTGAAAAATGCTACGGCGTTTCCAAAAGACACCAGTTGGTGTCTCCATGCAAAAAATACAATAAATAAATAAATAAATAAATGTTGATAACATAGGAGAATTAAGGGCTCATATGGAGGCATGTAGACAGTAGTTTTTCCATGGCTATATTTGTGAATGGAAAAGGAAAGGAAATGACTAGCAGTGGTGCAGCCACTAAATGATGGATTGTGGAGTATAAATGTAGATGTAGCTAATTACAGAGAGGAGAATATTTCCGTGTTTCTAGAGATATCCATTTAGATCCAACAAATATTCAGTTACTATAACAATGATTTCAATTTAAAAGCTAGAAACAGTTAACACTAGTATAAAGAGATATAACAGACAATGAAGTCAAATTTTCTTCATGAAACAAGGCCAAAATGAGTTTCTGTTATTACAAAATATTAATTCTATATATATATATATATATATATATAAAACAAAGATTCCAAGACTTACCAAGCGGGAAAGCGCCGGCAGACAGGCACATGAACAAAACACACACACAGAATTACTAGCTTTCGCAACCGATGGTTGCTTCTTCAGGAAGGAGAGGGAAAGACGAAAGGATGTGGGTGTGATGTCCAGGCGGAGCTTCAAGGAATCCTCAGAACCTTAGGCCCCCTACAAAACCTTTCACCTGACTCCATCAAACTCCTCACCCCACCGACACCTCGCACTCCTACCTTCTACCTACTTCCTAAAATTCACAAACCCAAACATCCTGGCCGCCCCATTGTAGCTGGTTACCAAGCCCCCACAGAACGTATCTCTGCCTACGTAGATCAACACCTTCAACCCATTACATGCAGTCTCCCATCCTTCATCAAAGACACCAACCACTTTCTCGAACGCCTGGAATCCGTACCCAGTCTGTTACCCCTGGAAACCATCCTTGTAACCATTGATGCCACTTCCCTATACACGAATATCCCGCACGTCCAGGGCCTCGCTGCAATGGAGCACTTCCTTTCACGCCGATCACCTGCCACCCTACCTAAAACCTCTTTCCTCGTCACCTTAGCCAGCTTCATCCTGACCCACAACTTCTTCACTTTTGAAGGCCAGACATACCAACAATTAAAGGGAACAGCCATGGGTACCAGGATGGCCCCCTCGTATACCAACCTATTTATGGGTCGCTTAGAGGAAGCCTTCTTGGTTACCCAAGCCTGCCAATCCAAAGTTTGGTACAGATTTATTGATGACATCTTCATGATCTGGACTCACAGTGAAGAACAACTCCAGAATTTCCTCTCCAACCTCAACTCCTTTGGTTCCATCAGATTCACCTGGTCCTACTCCAAATCCCATGCCACTTTCCTAGACGTTGACCTCCATCTGTCCAATGGCCAGCTGCACACATCCGTCCACATCAAACCCACCAACAAGCAACAGTACCTCCATTATGACAGCTGCCACCCATTCCATATCAAACGCTCCCTTCCCTACAGCCTAGGCCTTCGTGGCAAACGAATCTGCTCCAGTCCTGAATCCCTCGACCATTACACCAACAACCTGAAAACAGCTTTCGCATCCCGCAACTACCCTCCCAACCTGGTACAGAAGCAGATAACCAGAGCCACTTCCTCATCCCCTCAAACCCAGTACCTCTCACAGAAGAACCCCAAAAGTGCCCCACTTGTGACAGAATACTTCCCGGGACTGGATCAGACCTTGAATGTGGCTCTCCAGCAGGGATACGACTTCCTAAAATCCTGCCCCGAAATGAGATCCATCCTTCATGAAATCCTCCCCACTCCACCAAGAGTGTCTTTCCGCCGTCCACCTAACCTTCGTAACCTCTTGGTTCATCCCTACGAAATCCCCAAACCACCTTCCCTACCCTCTGGCTCCTACCCTTGCAACCGCCCCCGGTGTAAAACCTGTCCTATGCACCCTCCCACCACCACCTACTCCAGTCCTGTAACCCGGAAGGTGTACACGATCAAAGGGAGAGCCACGTGTGAAAGCACCCACGTGATTTACCAACTGACCTGCCTGCACTGTGACGCTTTCTATGTGGGAATGACCAGCAACAAACTGTCCATTCGCATGAATGGACACAGGCAGACAGTGTTTGTTGGTAATGAGGATCACCCTGTGGTTAAACATGCCTTGATGCATGGCCAGCACATCTTGGCACAGTGTTACACCGTCCGAGTTATCTGGATACTTCCCACCAACACCAACCTATCCGAATTCCGGAGGTGGGAACTCGCCCTTCAGTATATCCTCTCTTCTCGATATCCGCCAGGCCTCAAACTCCGCTAATTTCAAGTTGCCGCCGCTCATACCTCACCTGTCTTTCAACAACTTCTTTGCCTCTGTACTTCCACCTCGACTGACATCTCTGCCCTTACTCTTTGCCTTTAAATATGTCTGCTTGTGTCTGTGTATGTGCGGATGGATATATGTATGTGTGTGTGTGTGTGTGTGTGTGTGTGTGTGTGTGTGTGTGTGCGAGTGTACACCTGTACTTTTTTTTCCCCTAAGGGAAGTCTTTCCGCTCCCGGGATTGGAATGACTCCTTACCCTCTCCCTTAAAACCCACATCCTTTCGTCTTTCGTCTTTCCCTCTCCTTCCTGAAGAAGCAACCATCGGTTGCGAAAGCTAGTAATTCTGTGTGTGTGTTTGTGTGTTTTGTTCATGTGCCTGTCTGCCGGCGCTTTCCCGCTTGGTAAGTCTTGGAATCTTTGTTTTTAATATATTTTTCCCATGTGGAAGTTTCTTTCTATTTTATTTATATATTAAAGTGGAAAAGAAGTTTTGCTATTTGGGGAGCAAAATAACTGATGATGGCTGAAGTAGAGAGGATATGAAATGTATACTGGCAATGGAAAGGAAAGCGTTTCTGAAGAATAGAAATTTGTTAAGATTGAGTATAGATTTAAGTGTCAGGAAGTCGTTTCTGAAAGTATTTGTATGGAGTGTAGCCATGTATGGAAGTGAAATACGGATGATAAATAGTTTGGACAAGAAGAGAATAGAAGCTTTTGAAATGTGGTGCTAGAGAAGAATGCTGACGATTAGATGGGTAGATCACATAACTAATGTGGAGGTATTGAATAGGATTGGGGAGTAGAAAAATTTGTGGCACAACTTGACTAGAAGAAGGGATTGGTTGGTAGGACATGTTCTGAGGCATCAAGGGATCAGCAATTTAGTATTGGAGGGCAGTGTGGAGGGTAAAAATCGTAGAGGGAGACCAAGGGATGAATACACTAAGCAGATTCAGAAGGATGTGGGTTGCTGTAGTTACTGGGAGATGAAGAAGCTTGCACAGGATAGAGTAGCATGGAGAGCTGCATCAAACCAGTCTCAGGACTGAAGACCACAACAACAACAAACAATAATTCTATATCCCATAATTAAATTGGAGTTACTATGCAGCATAATTTGAACAGAGTCTTTGTGAAACAAGATCTAAATAGGAGTTTATTTAGAAGGCCAAAACGATTCTCAAACTGCCACCCAAATGGATGGATGGATGTGCATTCTGACATACCTGTGGAATGCCTTCACCTTAATACTACTCGCAGCCCTATGGTGGGTTTACAGATCAGAACTCTGGAATGTCTTGAGTAATTTCAGCCTCATTTGATACAAATGACTGTACACTCATGAACACTACAATACTTTACCAGTCACAGTGCTATTAGAGGTAGTATACCTTTGCGTTCCTGCAATCTCTGTACCTATTTACAGCTAGTTGTAAGGGGACATGTAGTTCAACGTGGATTCTGAACCAGGGGGCAACAAATCATTCTTTTGCATAACAATAACTGGCAGAAGTGAAAGAAGCAACAGGTGGAAGAAAAATCTGACCTCTGGATTCAGTCTGGCACTTATCCACTATGCTCTTGTGTCAAAACTCACAAAAAGATACTTTCAGTGTAGTCTAGGACTGTAACTGGTATATTAAAATTAAATGTACCATATTGGTGTTGGATACACTGTTCCAGGCCTGCTAAAGTACTGGTTACATTCCTGAAGGAGTTTCATTGTTGAGGGTAAGAGAGCTGTTGGGAATAGGTTGATGTAAAAATAATAAAAAATGAATCATATTTGTACAAACCCATAGATTTCACTCTCTCTATGCTAAGTGGTTACAATCACAATAAAGTGACAGTCACAATAAAACTGATGTCCAGGTTAACTGAATATCGCATAGCTCTGTAGCCATTGCTGAAAAATTGTAGAAACTAACTGAAAAGAAGAAATTAAATATCCCATTTTCCCAAGCCTGTTTGGTCTAAGAACTCACACACTCTTGTATATGAAATGTAAAAGTGTTGGGAAAAATGGAGTTAAGACCTATTACAAGACTGGCACTTGAGTCGACTGTTTGAGATAGAAGGTTGTTCAGTGGTGGCTGTATCAGTCCATTCTGTCTGTTGAAACTCCATTTGCTGAGTAGAGGATTCTTCATCACAGAATGAACTCACCATTACCTCACTGATATCACAGCTCATGGCGGCTGCAGTGTAACACGTGTTAAGTTCGGCTCGCGAAATTTAGTCGAATTCGAAGGTGTTCTAGCAGGTGGTGTTGTCTAGTACAAGTGGAAATCATGTAAACAACAGTGTTCTGTGCAGTAGTGCTATTTTTTTCTGTGCTCCACCAATATCTGCGAGAAAATGGTAAACAGAAGAATCAACAGCAGCGGTAAAGCAGCAGGTGCGGCGGGCCTGCTCCTGGCGGAAGGTGCGGCCGCGGCTCCCGGTATAGTGGAGCTGGTCCGCTCTGAGGTAAACGCTGCGCTTCACGATAAAAACAATCTCGATCTGATAGCAGGCACCATATCAGATACTGTAATGGCAGCAGTATTGGCCAAAATGCGTGAAACTGTTGAGGCCAATACTGCCGAAATTACAGCACTAAAAAAGTCTGCGTCTGAATACGAGAAAAGGCACGAGAGTTGGAAGTGAAACTATCTGCCGCCACAGACGAGCTAGAACAGTACCAAAGGCGAAATAGTCTACGACTGTTTGGAGTAGCAGAAAATAAAGAAGAAGACACGGACAACCTGCTTATACAGGTTGCGCGTGAAAAATTAGGCATCGAAGTGACCAAGGCAGACATTGACAGGAGCCACCGGGTGGGACGAAAACTACCAGGTGCTACCAAACCTCGTCCAATAACAATTAAATTTGTGTCGTACCGAAAAAGGGCTAAGATCTTTACCCAGAAGAAGAAGTTAGCAAGGACAGGGATTACAATAAGGGAAGATCTGACACACGAGCGGCTAAAGATTTTAAACAGTGCCATATCCCATTTCAGTCTTCAGAATGTGTGGACTCAGGATTGCAGAGTAATCATTAAGACTGCAGCTGGAAAGAAGACAGTCACAAACATGACAGAACTAAATAGTATTAAGTGAACCTACTCGAGCCAAAAGTCAAACTTAACACCATTTGCAAATTTTAACAGTCCTATACTCAGATATAGTCTTGTAATTGTATTAACATTTTAATTATTTGTACCTTCAACTAATTGTTTTTGTAACTCTATTAACTTTTTAATTATTTGTACCTTCAACTAATTGTTTTTTAACTGTATTAACCTTTTACTATTTTTTTTGTGTCTTTAGCTGTAGCCATTGCTTAGTTTTAGTTACTGCTAATACTTTTTTCATTTTCTCAGTTTATTCTCTTCCATTCTGTAATAGTTCTATTGCAATTATTAGTCTCTCCTTTAGTTCATTAGTCAACCATCTCTTCGGTTTAAATTGTTCATAACAAAAATCACTATCAGTATCACTTTAGCAAATTTAAATCTAATTGTAGCTTCCTATGATAATCGCTACCAGTATCACTCTAGTAAATTTCAATTTAATTCTAGCTTCCTACGATACTCTATTAAATATTAAGCTTACTTCTCTCTGTTGGCAGCATCGGCCTCTTAAATCACTCCTCTTTCCCTTATTTCCACCCTAAGCTGTTTCAAATACTCTAATTACATTTTTCGTCTTACGACATAGGATACTCAGTGACACACAGCCGTCACCATTTTGGTCATATTCTCCCTGCACTGAATACCACTAATCCATTTTCTATACTCCCGCAACCTAAGGAAATCTCTTGAGTCGCCTTTCTTTCGGCTCTCGCGGAGTCACAAACAGGGCGCGCAAAATCTCGGACACCCCTGTAATATGTCACTTGGCGGAAACACCGGCCAGTGCCCCTCGCGGCAGGTAGTGCCTAACAAAGGGACAAACCAGTCTGCCACCCTACTCCAGGCTGCTCAGCGGAACGCGTCCGAGCTTTTAGCAGCACACTGCAACATTCAGTCTTTACCTGCGCATTACGAAGAACTTAGCCTCCTCTTCCACCAACTAAACTACCACGTAATCCTCTTATCCGAAACGTGGTTGAAACCACACATATCCTCTGCATCTATTCATCTCCCAGGGTACACATTTCTTAGGGCAGACAGATCAAAAAAGCGAGGTGGCGGGGTCGGCGCATATATACGAACAGATCTCAAAGCGAAAGTCTTATGTACGTCAAATCCTGCTCTAGAAAAAGAGGCTGAATTCATGTTCATTGAAATAAATATACAAAGTCGGAAATTCTTGACTGGCGTCATGTACAAGCCGCCAAAAATAAGCTCAATGAGTTCCTTCCAGTCGGAATTACATTCACTTCAGTGTCAATACGAACATGTCATCGTAATGGGTGACTTGAACATAGACTCCCTCCACAATAAACCTAAGAAGATTGTTTAGTTGCAATAGCATGAACATTCTTCCATTACTACCTACACACCATACGGCGCACAGTCATACTCTTATAGACGTGATCGCAACGAAACAGACTGACAAAGTAAGAGATGTTGGTCAATCATCGGCCCCTGGCCTCTCAGCACATGATGTAATATTCCTGGCCTACTCTGTGCAGCTCCCAAGGATCAAATCGCGTTACATAACTTGTAGGAACATGAAACGTATTGACCTTGACGCTCTAACAGCCGATTGCTCAGAAATCTCATGGCATCAAATAATCAGAGAACCTACAATTGACGGCAAAATTAATGAACTTGGTGATAAACTCACTGCCCTCTATGACAAACATGCACCTGTGTGCACAGTCCGTGTAAGAAAATCTCCTGCTCCATGGCTGACAGCTGAATTATGTCAAATGATGACTAATAGGGATGCTACCCACAGGCGTTTCAAGGCAGATCCGAAACCCGAGCGTTTCGAAGAATATAGAAAGCTACGGAACAGAGTGAAACAATGCATTTGCAATGCCAAAATCAGGCAAGCTCGCTCCCTTGTATGCAGCGATCTGACACCCACGACTCTATGGAAGAATCTCCGTAGCTTGGGGGTCGGAAAGGCAAAATCGGAAACTACTTTTCATGTGTCAGCTAACGAATTAAATGAATTCTTCTCTGCACCTCTGAATACCAGCACTGCTGATAATTACCGTCCACAAGAATCCCCAAACAGGATAACTAACAACGATACCTTCCATCTAAAACATGTAACAACAAATACGGCAAGAAAAGCAATAATGAGAATCTCTTCTGATGCAATAGGCAACAACAGTATCGCTATAACCATGATTAAGAATGTTGCCGATATCTTAGTACCTGTCTTAACTGACATATTTAATTTTTCCCTCGTGAACGGAATATACCCCACTGCATGGAAAAGAAGCAAAATTCGACCCATCCCTAAGATCGAAAACCCGCAACTGCCTAGTGATTACCGACCAATTAGCATACTGCCTGCTGTTTCCAAAGCACTTGAATATATTGTTCATGACCAAATCACTGAAACTTGCATGAATTCAGTCTATATGACAAATTTCAATCCGGTTTCCGTAAACATCACAGCACAAACACTGCTCTAATTAAAGTAACTGATGACCTGAAATATGCCATCGACAATCGAGAGGCAACAATATTGATGCTACTGTACTTCAGCAAAGCTTTTGACACTGTTAACTTTGACATATTACTCAGAAAAATGCAACAGCTTAACTTCTCTGATAGTGCAATGAGATGGTTTGAAAGCTACTTAAAAGACGGACAGCAATGTGTTGTCTGCGCAAATGAAAAATCTTCCTGGAAACATGTTTCTTCGGGAGTGCCACAAGGATCAGTCTTAGGACCACTCTTGTTTTCTTTATATGTCAACGATATTTCGTCGGTTTTGTCCTCCTGTAAACATCATTTCTATGCCGACGACCTCCAGCTCTACCTAAGCGTCAGACCTGAAGACGTAAACACTGCAATCGCTCTGATGAATGATGATCTGTCTTCAGTAGTGACATGGGCGAAAAACCTGGGGCTTAAATTAAATGCAAAAAAGACGCAAGTAATCTTAATAGCCCATCAGAAATTAATAAGTTCAGATTTCCGCGAACGGCTACCTCCTATTCTGCTCGAAGGTACTCCAATACCATATCAGAAAACGGTGAAGAACTTGGGTGTAACTTTGGACGAGCATCTCAACTGGGCAGAGAATACAGTCGCAGTGTGCCGAAAGACGTCTGCTTGTCTCTATGCTCTCAAAAAGTTTTGGAACATATTCCCACAGGACTTGAAACACCAGCTTGTGCAAGCACTCGTTCTACCGAACCTCCACTATTGTGATGTGATTCAACAAGGCATGAGTAGTGAAAACAAAAGACTGCTAGAGCTAACCATGAATGCCTGTGTGCGTTACACCTGCAACATTCGCCGATATGATCATGTTAGTGCTTCATACTCCGAGCTAGGGTGGCTGCGGCCGGACAAACTGCGTGACTACCACACTCTATGTCTACTTCACCGACTCCTCATCGCGCAAGCACCCCAGTACCTAGCTTCAGAGATTAAAAACCTGTCATGCCATCATAATCGAAACACGAGGTCAATCTTATCTGGTATCCTAACTGTGCCCACTCAAAAACAAAAACTTTTGCAAACTCCTCCTCAGTTGCCACTGTCCGTCTCTGGAACAAACTGCCCCTTACCTTGAGGAAAATTCAATCTCCTGTTGCTTTTAAGAAGAAGTTGAAGCATTTCCTACTATCATCCGCATAAAATTCTCCACAAAATTAATGTGCAAGGCCAATCCTCTCATCTGTCAAATAGCAAAGCTAGCGTCTCCTGTCTTGCTCCTGAGATGCCTTCCTCTTCATCTATCTCTATTAGCCATGCAGTCTCCTTTTCCTTTATATTTTCCTTAATTATGTTTCACCATGTCTCTCTATTCTTCTCCTCCCTTCACCATGAGTCTCCCTCATACTCCCTGCTGCCAGCACTCCTATCTTAAATCTTTCTCTTCAATAATGTATTTTTCGAGGTGTACCTTTCTAATTGTTTATATCACTTTTTGTATTAGATGTAGTTTAACATGCCTACTAAAACATATGACTGTAAAATAATTAGAATGCCTGGTTAGATGTAAGAGAGGGCCTGATGGCCCTAATCTTGCCAGGTTAAATAAATAAATAAATCATCACTGATATTCTTATGTTCGGTATCATCACAGCCTTCACAGCCTTCATTTGATTCACCATTCTCTTGCTTCAGTTCTGCAAATGCTTCTAAAATGTTTTGGACTTAATCACTGAATTCAATGGTTTTGCTGAAATCAATTCTTCTTTTGATAAGGGCAATTTACTGACATTTCCTTCACTTACAACAGGCAACTAGCGTCTCAGAAATGACTTGGATACTGAGTCTCAAAATGTGCCATAAGGTGACTTACTTTTACCTGTTAGCCCTGATCTCTGAAGTTGAAAATTATGGGATGCAGTGTGTGACAAAGGTACCAGATCTTGTTGGTGTGGTGGTTTTTCCCTCAATGGATACCAACTGCTTTTCTTGCACTTCCAAGCAGATGTTGAAATGGGAGTGACTTTTGTATAATTCTGTTTTTGCAAACATTCTGAATGATAGCTGCTGCCAGGTACTCTTAAGAATTCTGGAGAGGCACACTGTTTATATGTCTCAGGAGAGACACAACTCTGAGAAGATGCGTGTTCAGAGTATGCGAATGATTTGTTTTTCATTTTCTATGCTTGTTTTTTCTCTGACATTGTACTGTCACCACATGATAATCCTTTCACTTGCAAGAAATCAGCTAGCTGCAGTAAAGCATCAAGTCTGTCCTGTGGCACAAGTACTTCACCACAGTACATGAATTCAAACAGTGCCTTTAAGATATGAAATTGTACTGCAGATAGTATGATGATGATGATGATGATGATGATGATGATGATGATGATGATGATGATATTTTCCATAATGATGTCTGAATAATACCTCAAAATATCAACTACAAGCTGAAAGCATTACTTTGTGTGCTTTTAAATGTTGACCCTAAGTACCAACTGTACAGTCAGCTAAACTATCAGTATCTAGAAGGGTGTCAAAAACGAATTTTAATGTGGCCTGATGAGTATCCCACTTCACATTAACATTACTGTCCTGCTCCACTTTTTTTCAAGACAATTAGATTCTAGCACGTTCCTCTTACTCAAGAAGATTACAATATTTTTAACTTTATTCTTTCCTTTCTCCAATTCCACGCATGACTTCTTGACCCAAAGCTCAGCTTCTATTCACACATTACTTCAAGTATTGATTAATGTTACCTACAGTCTAGTTTTTTATTCCAGAATTCTGCTGATTTGTAACAGTTACAACAATGTGCAAAAAGTTCTTCATGTTGCAGGCCCATTGCTCCTTCCTGAGATTCTCATTTTATTGACCTAGTGTGCAAACAACCAAAGGTTAATCAACTCCCCTGAACCAGCACACTTCAAATATATAAATATGTTTCAGTATTATATATTAAAAACAAAGATTCCAAGACTTACCAAGTGGGAAAGCGCCAGCAGACAGGCACATGAACAAAACACACAAACACACACACAGAATTACTAGCTTTTGCAACCGATGGTTGCTTCTTCAGGAAGGAGAGGGAAAGACGAAAGGATGTGGGTTTTATGGGAGAGGGTAAGGAGTCATTCCAATCCCGGGAGCGGAAAGACTTCCCTTAGGGGAAAAAAAGGACAGGTGTACACTCGCACACACACACACGTATCCATCCGCACATACACAGACACAAGCAGACAAATATGTCACACCCACATCCTTTCGTCTTTCCCTCTCCTTCCTGAAGAAGCAACCATCGGTTGCGAAAGCTAGTAATTCTGTGTGTGTGTTTGTGTGTTTTGTTCATGTGCCTGTCTGCCGGCACTTTCCTGCTTGGTAAGTCTTGGAATCTTTGTTTTTAATATATTTTTCCCATGTGGAAGTTTCTTTCTATTTTATTTACTGTTTCAGTATTATTAATTACTTATTCACAACAGTAGTGTGAGATGAATCAATATTTTTCATAGCACATTTTGCAATGTAATAGTGTTTTTCATCGAGTGATAATGTATAGTTCTGTTTTTTTTTTTTTTTTTTTTTTTTTAAAAAAAAAAAAGATACTTTTGGACTATATTTACATAACTGTTTTTCTGTGTGAAGAAATTGCAATTGATGTAAAATACTTAATCTTAAATTCTTCTATAATTCGTGTTAACAGAATCTCCCACCAGTTCTAGGTAGAGCAACATTACAATAAATGAAAAGCACCAATTTGCTTTGTTCTACACTATTAATTTTTATTGAGTTAACTGGTTTTCGGCTTACAAGGCCATCTTCAGACATTTACTGAGTATTGTTACCAAAGAAGATACACTGTAACTTGGCCTTGTAAGCCGAAAACCAGTTAATACAAAAAAATTAATACTGTAGAACAAAAGCAAACTGATGCTTTTCATTTATTACCTGTTATAATTATAAATTCAACAGATAATGATCACTCTTTTGATAAAGCAGAAGTGTTGTTAAAATGTATATTGGATATGGATTTTGTGTGTGTGTGTGTGTGTGTGTGTGTGTGTGTGTGTGTGTGTGTGTGATCACCTGAAGGTAATGCAGAAACAACTACTGACGGATAAAAACCTTAGCTGTAATGGAAAACTTAGGGACAGTAGGCCAAAACATCCACTGTCATGAAATATTTTCAATAATGTTATTACACTTTTGTTAATTAACAGTCTTTTACAGCATTATTTTGATAGGAAATTGCAATACACACTTAGTTTGGAACAACAGGATGCAACTGAGAGCTCATGTTTCTAATTTTATTGTATTTTTATTGTATTTTGCTGTGTTGTCTTTGAACACCATATAACTGGGAAACAAATGTTCGCAAGCAGAGGAATCTACAACAAGGTATGAGAACTTTAAATGGGGTAAGAGAGATGTATGAACAGACAGTACAAACATAGGACAGATAGGTCGTTCAAATCATCGGTGTCTTAAAAATATGTACCTTGAATGGGAGGTATTAGCTAATAGTGACAATATCAATTGTTTATGTGTTATGAAACACTGCTGTAGAGACAGCGAATTAAACAGCGTAAGTTTAACCCAATATATACTTGCCAATCAGTACCGTAAGCAAAATAACGAAGGTGGTGGTGTCTGTATTTACCTTGCAGCTGACTGGAAATAACCAAAATACACAGCTCTACTACATTCTGGGTTACATAACTTGGATGTTATTCTTAAGGCAAAAGATACAGAACTGAGTTTGTGAGTGAGATACACAACATGTTCATTCCAAATTAGATGTTGGTCAATCTGCAGTCTCACAAACTTTGTAGTAAACACCGTTTCTGTTTGTTTTCCAGGATCATGCTCATATTTTCCTCTTGATCCTTACTTCCATACCGTATAAAGTTAGTTTTTTTTTAATTTAAAGTCAACTTATTTGAATAAAACCATGACTGTAAATATGAGAGCACTTTTTCTGCTGTAATGCACAGTGATTCTTTATGTCACTAATTAACGTGACACTTCTGTCATCTGCCGGGAAAAAAAAAAAAAACAGAATTTTGGCTGAGCTGTCTGGAATGTGTATATCATTGATATAAATTAGAAACAGTGCTCTGTAGAACACCTATTCAGTTTGTTTTGGTTCTGATATCAGCTTAAAACTATGAAAATTGTGAGATGACCTGAACTCAACAACTCATGACCTGTTTTGCAGGTAGGATTCAAACCATTTTTTGAGAGTACCCCTAATGCCTATTTCTTAAGAATTCCATAGTAGAATTTCATGGTAGCTTTGGACAAATCTAAATTTATTCCGACAGCATGTTTATTTAACTCCAAATTTCTCACTGTTTCTGTTGTGAAGTACAAGATGGCTGTTTCTGTACTGTACCCTGCTCAAAACCAATGTTGCCTGTTATTTATTACTGTATGCTATTTCTAGAAAGTTTCTGATCCTGCTTTTCATCAATGCCTCAAATATTTTAGAAAAATTTAGGAGGAATGGTATAAGTCAACAATTTTCTATTTTGCGTATGTCACCATTTCTGTGTAGTGGTACAACTTTAGAGATTTTAAGCGTATCAGGAAATATCCCTTCACTGAAAGAGAAGTTTGCTCTGTGCATGATAGGTTTATCAATACATGGTGCAGTTTTCTTAATTACTCGTACATCCATTCAAGATGACATTTTGGATTTCAAGCTTTTAATCTTTTGACATTGCCGTCATGCTAATATTTACCTTTGGAGCCATTACTGTTGGTTGTTGTGTAAAGCTGCTACTTAAAGTATGGGGAATATATACAAAATAATTGTTTAGAGAGATTTTCATTATTTTTAAGATTTTTTTTATTTTAATTTTTTATTTTATTGTTTGTCGCCCAGTTTCTTTCTTTAATAATTTCCCCACATCATTTTGGAACTGTTATTAGTCTGCCTATTAATCTATCATTGAACAGTAATATTGCTATTACTTTGCGATCAGTCTTTTTGTAGATCTTCACATACTTAACAAACTCCAGATTGTGACATGTTTATAGCTTTAAACCTAGTGTTTTCATGGTTTCACTTGACTTTATAATTTCTGGTATAATCTAAGAATTTGACAGTTTGGATCCAGATAATCTGTAACTCACAATCTTTTTTGGAAACCCATTTCAAAGTTAGTCATAAAAGTGGAAGCAAATGAATAGTAAGCATCATTTGTGTTTGTTTGTGCCAAGACCCCTGATCAAACATCATTTCTTAAGATACTTCTGAACTGGTTACAATTTTCAGTAGAGAAAAATCATTTGTACTCATTATGTACTATATTTTGCTTCTTAGGAATTGCAATGATATTAAAGATTAGTAAGTTATGGTTTGATAATTCTGTATTTGCATTTGTTACTGCCATGTCACTTGTGATCACATTGGAAAAGATGTTATCTATTAAACTTTCACTGGAGTGTATTGTTCTAGTGTGATCTGACATGTGGGGAAATATGTTGAAGCTTTTTAATATGTCTAGAAACTTGTTTGTTATTGAACTTTGGACCAAGAGATTAATATTTAAATCACCACAAAGAATTATGGAAGAGTTCTCATTAGAGAAAATGTTGAGCAATACATACAGTTTCTTAAAAAAGACTTCAGTGTCCCCAGATGGTGATCTGTAAACTGCTGCAATAGCTATTTTCTTTTTTAAACTATACAACTGGACAGCTAATGCTTCAAAAACCTTTACAGTACTTTATGATTCAGCCTCAGTCCTTATCTTGAATTTAAGTTTTTGGGGCAAAACTATGTCAAAATTAAAAGAAATTTTTATTATACAGAGCTACTCACATCATGACTCACAGTGCACCACACATACACTGCAGACCCTTATTTAAACTGCTAAAGATACCAACAGACATATCTACATATATTTTAAAATGTCTGGAAATGATCAGTAATAATCACTGTAGTATACGAGCCAAATCTGGCTACCATATACAATACAAGGCATTGTAAAGACTTCCACATTCTCTATATAGTGAATACCAGGAGTCAGAATGATATGAGGCACTTACGAATAAAGCTTTCAAATGCACTTCCATCCTAAATTAATAATGTGGAAGACAAAAGAAGATTCAAGAATGAAGTAAAAAAAAAAAATACCTGTTGGATAAATATTTCTGCAGTGTCAATGAATATCTGTCTAAGACAATAAATTGAAGCATATACTTGCTTTCCATAATTTAAACAATCTAAATTTATTTTCAAATTATGAAATACTTATCAAAATTCTATGTATAAGGTGCAGTCAATGCAATACATTATGTTTTTCACTAGTATGTGTATTTGTGTACTAAGTGTTTGTTCTCTGTTTACATAATGTAGGTGTGTAATTTTTACTTTGCTTGTTTATTATGTTATGCATTGTTATCATGTTTTACATGTAAACATTCTAATGACACATACTATATCACATGTGTGATCTTTTGGATTATAAATAAACAAGGATTATGCATGTGAATTTATTGTACTGTTTACTTTTGATAACTGTCAAAAATAATTTTATGTGAAGAGGGGAGTCACATCATACATACTGGTGCAACTTGTGGCTGACCTTAAGGTGCAACTTGCACTGACTACCATTGACCTCTCTGCACCAACACGTCCATTCAAAATGGTTTTGAGCACATTCAGCCTGGAATCTCATTGACTGGTAAAGAATTATCTGGAGACACCCTGCCTAGCAGCAGTATACCAAATTGAATGTCACTCACCATACGGGCCAACAGCCCAGAATGATGGTCTACATTACCATTTGATTTCATAGCAGGACCCCTTTGGTTGCCATCTGTGGCACCCTACAGCACAACAGTATATCGACAGCAATCTACACCCTGTTTGTTGTCCTTCATGGCAAACCATCCTGAGCTTACATTTCAGCACGATAATGCACACCCAAATGTGGAGAGAATTTCTATTTCTTATCTTCATGCTCATCACACTCTAACATGGCCAGCAAGGTCGCCATACCTCTCCCCAATCGAGAAGGTTTTGAGCATTATGGTCATGGTCCTCAAACTACCTCAGGATTTTGACGACATACACACCAACTGGACAGTATTTGGGATAGTATCCCTAAGTAAGACATAAAGAACTCTATCGAAAATGCCAAGCTGAATAACTACTTGCACAAAGGGCCAAGCATGGACCAACATGTTACTGATTTGCTCAATCTGTGAAGCTCTTTTTCTGTAATAAATCATCCAATTTTTGGGCAATTGTAATCATTTGTTTGTCATCCCATCTACCAATTTCCATCCCATTCAGATAATTCCTTTGTGGTTTATCCTTTTGCCTGAGGGCGTATTTACCATGGTATGGGTTGATCTCCATGTCAAATAAATTAACTACAGAATATTTTTGTACATCTAAAGGATGCAAATTCCATAGCTAATTATTTCAGGATTTTAATAATATTTTTAGATCACCTTGGCAAGAAAAGTTAAACATAAATTATGAAAATTATGGAAAATGTAAAAAAAAATTGTACACTTCATCTAAAATGGGCCTTTACACACATCTCAAAGAATAGACATTGCTGACAATCCGCTGCTGCACAAAATACTTTTAACTTAATTCACTGGCGGCAAATTCTTTGACATCAGCTATATTCCATATGGATCTGCTACTCAATAGTGACAAAAGAAATTATAAGTTTGGGTCAGTCCAAGGCACATGCACAGACAGCAGAAATGATTAAGATGAATGCTTATGATAATCAGGAAATCCAAGTCCTAGCCTGGCATTAATTTTCAAAATTCACTTTGGATAGTAGATTTATACCCAATACAGCTTATATCAAGGAACTCACACTCAGTGAATTAAATTCGAAGCAGAATGGGTTTCTCTTGGTACATATAATTCTAATGTAATCAATGGTACCTGGAATAGCACAAAAAGTTGCAGCCAAATTAACAAGATGACCAAAGCTAAATATCGAATGACAACAGCCAAAATTGGGTCATGATAGAACCACAGTACCAAGGATCCCCACATTCAACGAGTGACTGAAAACTGGTTTCAAAGAAAAATTGCCAGAGGCACATGTAATAAAATAACATTTTTACAGTAATAAATGTTTAAAGGAAGCATTGTGTTGGATGTCAGTGAGCCATAATTAAGTACAAAAAGACTGAATATCCCGTGTACAGTGATAGTCAACATTCATTACCTGCCACCCACCTGTTTCACAGTAATGGTGGTTTATAAAGTAGAGAAGTAGATTTACTTTATAAAACGTATAAAGCAGAGTTTCAGCAAGTTAAAGAATATAATAATGAATGCTAACCAGATACTTTAAGTTAAAATTTTGTGAAAACCTAATGAAAATGTTTTTTTAAATCCTGTAACACCTACTCCCCACCGTGAAAGCTAGAATGCCCACCTGTGGGTGGTAGGGACTGGGTTGACTACCACTGGCATACAGGATGATTATAATTAAAAATGACTGACATTGAAACATTGTGGATACATCTGTAAGGACACATGGAAAGGAAATAATGAATAAACCACTGAAAGAAGCAAATTCTTATTTCCACACAAGGAGGTAACATTTGTTATTTGCGTATCATGTTTACTTTCCAGGCTACAAACATTGCTCAATGTGACGGCCATTTGTATCCACGACACCCTGGAACTGCACTGGAGACAGCTCTACTGCTGCCACAAACGTATTAAGTGGGAAGTCGGCTGCCTCCATCACTATGCTCATCTTCGACATCTGATGTGTGTTAGTGTTCCACTGATAAATCCTGACCTTCATGTAATTCCACAGCCAGAAATCACAAGGGTTCAAATATGGTGAATTTTGTGGCTATCCAGCTTGGAACGACTGGCCAACGATTCAGTTTTCCCTAAATGTATTACAGAGTAATGGAGTGACCTCACAAGCACTGTGAGGTGGATCTCTGACATGCATCAAAACAACTGAGTCTAAACATCAAAACAACTGAGTCTAAAGCACCTCTCTCATCTCATATAGCACAAGGATGACATGTTGGTGAAAATCACAATAACGTGTGCCATTCACACTTCATCTCTACTGTCCTCAAGGTCCGAGTTCCTCCTATGGCACCACAGCAGTTCTGGCACCTAACAGCAAGGCATGACATTAACACTACTAACAACGCAAATATTGCAACGTACAATATGAATGTCATTCTTATTAAGTTGGGTACTCACTTGGTAAATAGTTTTCCATCCACACTGGCTCAAGTAGCAAAAGTTTAATTATAACTACCCTGTGTATAAAGGTCGTGATTGAAGATGAATTGAAATCTAAAGGAATCACAAATCATATTTTGTACCTGTGTAATGACAGAATGATAAAGAGTGCCCATATGGATTACTATCAGATGATAACCAGGCTACAGAATAATGTAAGTATAATGTCTTTCTTTGTATGTACATAGTAGTGTGAAAGAAAATTGAGATTTGTATAATAACTATCCTCAAAACTTTGTTTACCTAGATTAACCACAATTTTATGTGAGGCTCATATTTGAATAATAATTTATTTTCAATAATTATACAGATTTTCTGCGCAGAAAAAGCAGATCATTTTGGTACTGTCAAATAAATAAACTGATATAAAATATTGGATATCATACTAGATGTTAAGCTCCTTCTATTTTGTGTTTATTAAACTAAAAATGGGAAAGAATATTAATGTTGTGGCAACATGACAAAAAGTATCTGTATCTGTATGTTAATAAAACAGAAAGAAACTTCCACATGGGAAAAATATATTAAAAACAAAGATTCCAAGACTTACCAAGCGGGAAAGCGCCGGCAGACAGGCACATGAACAAAACACACAAACACACACACAGAATTACGAGCTTTCGCAACTGGCAGTTGCTTCGTCAGGAAAGAGGGAGGGAGAGGGAAAAATGAAAGGATGTGGGTTTTAAGGGAGAGGGTAAGGAGTCATTCCAATCCCGGGAGCGGAAAGACTTCCCTTAGGGGAAAAAAAGGACAGGTGTACACTCGCACACACACACACACACACACATATCCATCCGCACATACACAGAGTATGTTACAATAATCTGAAGGAAAAGAATGTTAGTATGAATTTTATGTATTCCTGTAATTCTGTAAAAATTGTTTATTGTGTAATAAGACTACAAAGAACTCTTTTTAATGAGTAGTTTCTCTTTAGGGATCTTTGTAACGAAAATGCAATACTGAAGTCAAATAAGAAATCAAAATCCTTAAATAAAATTGTTCTTGAAGCTTTGAAAATCTATAAGTTTACTGCATAGAGGAAAAAATGACAAAATGTAAAGGCTACTCCTATGTAATATGATATACCATGACACTACTTATTTTCAAAATTGCAATTTTGTTTCAAGGAAACCACAAGTTTGAAAAGCAAGCATTGAAGAGGATATGTGACACCCTTTTTCTTTGCCACTTTTTCTGTTAATTTTATTGTTATATTGGAATGCTGCAGTTAACAGCATAACTCACTTTCCTAAGCAGCAATGTAAAATGTTATAATGATAAGTAAGAAGACTTTCCCAAGCTCGGAATGCTTGCAGTGATAATGGACGTGCCATATGACACTGAGGTACAACAATAGTGTGAGGGACAATGAGCAACTCATGAGCGTGAAACCTATTCGGTGATTCTAAATGATGGGGACCGACCAACCGTTAGGCATCAAACTAAGACATTTTCTTTTTCAGATATTAATTACTAAATGCCACCTTGACCATATTAAATGCTACAGGGAGCCTAAATGTCATCAAAGTGCCAATACACAGTAAACAATTTATGTAACTAAACAAATATTGATAATTTTCTTCCTACCATGTACAAATAGCACTGAAATTATATGAAGTGAACTAAAGATTTCTGTTGTGTGCCAAGCTAGTCAGTTGGCATTAGGATCTAAACCAGACCTGATCTCTGTGCATGCTAAGCTCTCAAGTTTTTCAGTATTTTGAAGTTATTTGTGTCTAAAGTAGTGATTGTTGGTTGCTTTAAAGTGTTTTGTCAATAAATGAATCTTAATGGCATCCCCAAATTTATTTAAATACCCACATATCCATTCATGGCCACAAAGGGAGACTATTTGCATCTCTGAAAGAATCCAATTTCTACAAGAAATGCTTCAAAGGATTACATCAACAAGAAAACTACACAGAACACGTGGACAGGTGTGCCAATAATTGATTCATTAAGTTGTCCACATAAGCTGATATACATAAATGATCTGATGGACAGGGTGAGCAGCTACATGCAGTAGTTTGCTGACGATGCTGTGGTGTAGAGGAAGGTGTCATCATTGAGTGACTACAGAAGAATACAAGATGGCTTAGACAAAATTTCTAGTTAGTGTGATAAATGGCAACTAGCTCCAAATGTGTAAAAATATAAGTAAATGCAGACACAATTCCATAATGTATGAACACAGGATTAGCAGTGTGCCACTTGACATAGTCAAGCTGCAAAGCAATATGAAATGGAATGTGCATGTAGCTATTGTAGTGGGGAAGGTGAGTGGTCAACTTTGGATTATTGAAACTTCCTGGTAGATTAAAACTGTGTGCCGGACTGAGGCTCAAACTCGGGACCTTTGCCTTTCGCAGGCAAGTGCTCTACCTTCTGAGCTATCCAAGCACAACTCGCGCCCCGTCCTCACAGCCTCACTTCTGCCAGTATCTCGTCACCTACCTTCCGAACTTTACAGAAGCTCTACTGCAAACCTAGCAGAACTAGCACTCCTGAAGAAAGGATATTGCGGAGACATAGCTTAGCCACAGCCTGGGGGTGTTTCCAGAACGAGATTTTCATTCTGCGACGGAGTGTGCGCTTATATGAATTTGGCTGATTTGCTTTATTGGTAGGATTTTAGGAAAGTAGGGTTCATTTGTAAAGGACACTGCATACATAACACTGGTGTGACCCATTCTCAAATACTGCTCGAGTGTCCACCAGGCTGAATTAGAAGACGACATCAAAGCAATTCAGAGGTGACTGCTAAATTTGTTATATACAGATTTGATCAATAAGCAAGTCTAATGGAAAGCCTACAGGAACTAAAATGTGACTCCCTGGAGGCAATGCAACATTCTTTTCGAGGAATGCTATTGAGAAAATTTAAAGAAACGGCATTTGGAGCTGAGTGCAGAATAATCCTACTGCTGCCAACATACATTTTGCAGAAGAACTACACATGAAAAATAAGACAAATTAGGGCTTGTATGGAGGCAAATAGACAGCCATTTTTCACTTGCTCTATTTAGGAATAGAACAGGAAAGGAAATGACCTGCAGTTGTACAATGTACCCTCTGCCACGCACCGTCCGTCGGCTTGCAGAATATGTATGTAAATGTAGAACTCAGATTTTGCAGTATTGAGAGGGAAGGAACAACCAGTCCCACTGTATATTATGTATACCACTTTCTATGGATTAATGCTAGATTGAGAAACTTTCATGGAGGTTAAGTACTACAGGAAGAGCTAGCTGAGCAGTATAAAAAAAAATTGAAAAGATGAGCAGCATTTGCAGCAAATCATTAGTTTAGCAGTTCTCTTCAATGATAGCTGATAGTCCTAATAAAATTTAAGTCTGAACTTAGAACAGAATAGAACTGTTATAAGAATGTAGACTTTCGCAAACGGTGTCATAGTGATTAAAACTCTTCTGGGTATTATGCCACGTCATTGCTAAAAACTAACAACAATAACAAACTAAAACCGACGTTTTGGCTGAATTGCAACGGCCTTCCTCAGGGCATGACTGGTTTTGCATGGGGATAGGTGCTTCTATTTATTACAGACTATCGATGTCTGACTTCACTGTTGTAAAACTTTTAATTGGCCCTCTAATATGATTGGCTAGTCATGACATAAGGGAAGATGGAAGGAAAGAGGCTATTCGTGGCTGTCCATGTCGTCAACGATTGGTAGGTGTCCGCCAAATCAGCGTTTGGCTTCTCGTTGGCACGTTTTCCTCCTGGGGTGTGCAGAAGTTGCCTACAGCTGTTTGTGCAGATACGTCCGTGTCCCGTGTAGCTTCTGCCCTGTGACTGCTCGCGGCTGGTTGGGAATGGGATGGCCGGCAGCCAGGACACCAGGAGCTCGTAGCCATCTTCTCTGTCGATGTTGTCAGGCTGCTTAACAATTTCGATCGCCTCCCGTATTTTGCGTTCTCGCATCCACGATTCTTTCGCCAGTACTCGGGCTTCCTGGAACCTGATAGGTGTTCCACAGTCACGGTGGTGTTCTGCTATCGCCGATTTATTGTGTTGTAATCTGACAGGTCTCCCTGTTTCTTCTATGTAGGTAGCTCCGCACTCACTCAAAACATAGTTCGTAAACACCTGCAGTGTTAAGATTGTTGACTACATCCTTGGTGGAACCTATTATTTCGTGGATCCTGTGACTGCTTCGAAAAATCGGTTTTAAACCTCGTCGGCGGAAGACATTGCCTAACCGTTCACTGACACCTTTTACATATGGTAAGTGTACCAGTGGAAGCTTCTCTTCTTTGCCTTCTTCTCATGTTCTGCTCCCTTTGGTTTTAGCTACCTTTCTTATGATGTTGTCATCATACCCGTTGGCACAAAACATGTGTTGTAGCTCATTTTTAGTTGGTTTTAGTTTATTATTGTTGTTAGTTTTTAGCAATGATGCAGCATAATACCTAGAAGAATTTTAATCACTAGAATAGAACTGTGTTGAAATTACTGAAAATTTTAGTAGAAAATTGAAATTTAGCACTTTTTCACAGACTGCTGATAGTCCCAATAAAATTAGAGGCCAAGCTTGAGTGAATAAAACCGACACCAGTAGCAACAGATGGAATTTTAGAAACAGATTTATGTCCAGTTTTTCTTGAAGAAACATAAGGAGCAGGACACCACTTTCCCATGTCTTTATGATGACAAATCATTAATTGTCCTCTGTACATACACCCACATACATAGATGCAATTTGGAGGGGGTTGAAAGACATGGCATGGAGCGTACATCATAATTTCCGTATTATCCTAATACTTTTAAGAGTAATAAAATAAAATAACTTTATGTTTATACAAAGACAGTTTTGATTACTTATCCTGCCTAATAATAGCTTGGTGTCATTACAGAACCAGGCAATCAGCTAATTAAGGAAATAACTGAAGGGGTCAATGGAAGAAGGTGCATAGCCTTGGTTTAGTAAGCATTGGTGTTGTCACACAATCCGTTGTGCTTCTGAACATTCTGGTACAAAGGAATATTTCTGTACTGCTAAAACATACTGTATGATATGTAAATTGCTTTGTTTTGTCATATTTATGTTCTTGATTTTGAAGTTCATCAAACCTATAACATGCAATACCTTACAATATGTTTTTAAGAGTTACCCATTTCTTCTGCCAACCCCTTCAGGTCTTACATTGTTCAATCTGCCAATTCATCGTTGCAGCAGTAGCTGACACACTCAACTTGACCCACTCGGCACATTGCAACTGATCTTATTGTTATCAACTATGTATAAACATGTGTTCTTTTAATCTATGTTTACGCCTAAATTGAACTAAACAATGAGGACACTGAATCTGTGATTCTGTCCTACATTCACATTTCAAATGTCTTTCCAAATCACTGTGATGCCAGTATGACCTATCACAAGTCACGCACTCGAAGCAACTGTTTGATGTCCAAGTCTGACCTGTGAAGGAGAATCAATTAATTGACACTGAAGTTTGTTTTCTAGGGGCTGTGTCAGCCCCTTCTGCACGAGGAAACTGCATTTTTTCAGTAAAAGATTCTCCGTCTCAGAAAGAACTCTCATGGCAATACCGTTATCATCACTGGTATTCTGACACTGGGTATCATCACAGTCTAAGATGACAAATATCATACCATATTTATTAAAACCATTGGATTTCTCTTTCTTCTGTTCAGTAAATGCTTCTAAAATACTATTTTCCCCATTCAATGTTGAATATGCTGTTATTCTCACCACCGAATTCAAAGGTTTTGCTGAAATCAATTCTTGACCTGATACAGTCATTTCACTAAAAGTCCCTTCTCTGAAAATAGGCAACTGGCTGGTCTGAGATGCCCCAGGTTCTGGATCTGAAAACATAATATGAGCCAAGTTACTTTTATCTGGCAGTTCTGATCTCTGAAGTGGAAAATTACAGTCCACAGTGTAAGACGGCAGTATCAAATCTTGGGGTGGTGGCTCTTCCCTTGAGTAATTCCAAATGATTTTTTCGCTATTGCGAGCAAGCGTTGAAATGGGAGTCACTTTTGTACAAAGGTGTTTCTGCAAACAGCCTGAATGAGAGCTGCTCCCAGATACTTCTAACAATTCTGAAGAGAATTTAAGAAGTCATTATTTTGACTTTGCAGATGCAACTGGAATGGAAAGAAACTGTAAAATGTAGTACCATGGTAAGTACCTTCTGTCAGCATTTTACAGTATTTGTACGTAGCTGCAGATGGTGTGGGTGCACTCTTTACACAAAGTTCCGCTTCTGTTCACTCCATGTACTGTTGTAAGCAGTCAAGTTTTTTCTTACTTCAGAATTCAGCTGCTTCATTACAATTACAACAATGAGCAAAAAGTCCTTCTGGTTGCAGGGCAACTGCTCCTTCCTGAGGTTCTCATTTTGCTGACCTAGCGTGCAGACAAATGTTAACAAATTTCACTAAACTAGCACAAGTAAATACATAAATATGTTTTAGAACTATTAATTATTTACATTGTTAGTGTAAAAAATAATGCATATTCCTGCTTTGAACGGTATGTAAAATAAGGGAAAGGCAACCAAGCAGCTATACAGCGGATCGACATATGGAGCACAGAAACACATAACAAGAAATAGCATTCAAACTAGGTTTCGAGTTCTTGCCCTTTTTCTAGAAAAAAAATTACACAGCCAAGAGTGTCTGTCTGTGTGTGTGTGTGTGTGTGTGTGTGTGTGTGTGTGTGTGTGTGTGTGTGAAAGTGAGAGAGAGAGAGAGAGAGAGAGAGAGAGAGAGAGAGAGAGAGAGAGAGAGAGAGAGAGAGAGAGAGAGAGAGAGAGAGAGATTGATTTTGCTGGAAAAAGAAGAAGAGATTGGAATGCTACTATGAGTTCTGTCTCCTGATATGTGTTTCTGTGCTTCATATGCACAGTCCATGGCGGGTGATTGGCTGCCAATATTAGTGTAATATATGTAACCCTTTAACACTAACACAGTAGTATGTGTATGGTATGTCAAAAGTAGTGTATCAAATACTATATTCTAAGACCACTTTGCTTAGTGAGCTAGTATTTAAAAAGGCTGCCACAGCCTAATTTTCAGATACTGGGTGGTGAGCATGATCTACACACAGAATTTAAAAAAAAAAAATGTAAACAGCAAGCACGCAACATGAAAAAACTGGACAGGAATTTGATAAATCTGGAAAATCAGCCAGTCAATTTCCAAAATTGTCCAACAGCCTACACACTTGAAGGACTCTAACTTTATCAACCAGTAATGTCTGCTTAGGAATACTACAATGTGTTGTACAACGCATCATGCAACAAAAACAATGCGAAGATTGTTGTAGCATAACACTGGATGAGGCCAACGCAACTATGTGCTTCAGGGTTCGAGCCTTGTTGATGTTTTCATTTTATGCACACTATTTCATTGACCATTCCAGCCATCTTCTTCACATGCTGTGACTTGTGCTGTCCTGTTTACTTGCAACCTCGATTCCAAACAGACTGTTCAGAGTCCAGGCAGTAAGTACACAGAACAGCACAACTCACAGCACCTGAAGGACACATTACTGTGTTGTTTGTCGAGATATTATTCATAGATACAGAGTATTGTTCAGGTGGACAAGGAAAGAAGAGAAGGAGAGAGGCAGAAAACAATGTTATGGCTTGAAGATAAGGTCATTAGAGACCGAGTACATGCTCCAATGGTGCTGAAATGAGGAACAAAATTGTCCTTTCCAAAGGACTGATCCCAACATTCTCTTGAATTAATGTATGGAAATTGCATACAGTATAAATTGGGGGGAGGGGGGGGGGCAAATCACATTCCTCCCAAGTGATGGTTATAACATAGCATGCTAGGACTACCCCACCTGCAATGATTACACTCTAGTTAATAATTAATTCTTTTTCTACTAAGTTTTCAACTTTCATCTAGTTGTGCATGTACAAGGTGTCTGAGGAGGAATATTGAGGAATATGACAGGAACGATTATTTGTAGCAAGAAACTCGATATTGACACATGCTCCATTCTGGATGGTTTCCTAGGTTGAACACATTTAATGTAAAGTGTTATTAATTTCTTGTATTATTCAATACATTATTAATTTTGTACATGTACAACAGTTAGCAAAAATTACAACATGCATATTAAAACTGTGTGCAGGAACCGAGACTCGAACTCGGGAATATTACCTTTCGTGATCTAGTGTTCCACCGATTAAACTACCCAAGCACAACTCATAACCTGTCCTCACAGCTTTACCTCTGCCAGTACCTATCTTCTACCTGCAAAATGTCACAGAAGTTCTACAAAACTTGCACGTCAGCACTCCTGGAAGAAAGGATACTGCAGAGATGGGGCTTAGCCATAGCCAGGGGATGTTTACTGAATGAATTTTTCACTCCTGGAAGAAAGGATATAGCGAGACATGGTTTTGCTACAGCCTGGGGGATATTCCCAGAATGAATTTTTCACTCTGCAGCAGAATGTGTGCCGTTATGAAACTTCCAACAAACATCCCCCAGGCTGTGGCTAAGCCATGTTTCCACAATGTCCTTTCTTCCAGGAGTGCCATTCTTGTAAGTTTTGTAGGAGATCATCTGTGAAGTGGGGAAGGTATGATATGAGGTTCTGTATGAAGCACAACAGTGATAATGTGTGGTGAATTGCGCTTGGGTACCTGAGACAGTAGAGCACCTGCTCGTGAAATGCAAAGTCCCGAGTTTGAATCTTGGTCAGACATACAGTTTTAATCTGCAGGAAGTTTCATATCAGTGCACACTCCACTGCACAGTGAAAAATTCATTCTGATTACAACACACATTTTACGAAGCATTAATTGAAAAATATGTATTTTTAACTTATTCACCTCTAAGCATTACCGTACATGTCACGTTACATTTTTTGTACAGTTGACAACAAATGTTCGACTATCCCATCATCAACTTCAGTGAATTTGTGCACTCTTGAGAGAATATGTGTTGCTTGTCGAAGTGCCTTTTGCATATTCCCCAATGAGGGCAGCAGCTTGCACAATATGACTACACAGTTCATCTTGTGTATTCACCTTTTGTTTGTACACCTCAGACGTCATTCAACATCCTAAACAGAAATCTAATGGCATTAGGTCTTCAGATTAGATTAGATTAGATTAGTTTTCGTTCCATAGATCCGTGTTGAGGAGATCCTCGTGGATGTGGAACATGTCACCTTTTTTTTATTTTTTTAAGCTGAAATAACAATACTAATAGTATAAATATATACAACACATCATTTGTTTCTATTAAAAAATTCGTCAATGGAGTAGAAGGATTTGGTTACAAGCAAGTCTTTCAGGCTCCTTTTAAACTTATCTCTATTTGTAACTAAATTTTTTATGTTTGCTGGCAATTTATTGAAGATGAGTGTTCCTGAGTAGTGGACCCCTTTTTGAACTAAAGTAAGTGCTTTTAAGTCCTCGCGTAGACCATTTTTGTTCCTGGTATTGTATGTATGAACTGAGCTGTTTGTTGGAAAAAAGAGATATATTATTTAGGGCAAATTTCATTAAGGAGGAAATATACTGAGAGGCAGTAGTTAGTATACCCAGTTCTTTGAAGAGGTTTCTACAGGACGTCAACAAACACCCTTTGTTTCCTGTTAGCGAGGTATGACTTGAACCATTTTGCAGCACTGCCTGTGACACCATAGAATTCTAATTTATTTAAAAGGATGTTGTGGTTTACACAATCAAATGCCTTTGACAAATCACAGAAAATACCAGCTGCTTGTAACTTGTTATTTAATGAATTAAGTACATTTTCACTGTACGTGTAAATAGCCTTTTTGATATCAGGACCCTTCAGAAATCCAAACTGTGTTCTTGATGATATATTATTTGTGGTCAGATGGTTGAGAAGCTTCCTGTAGATTACTTTTTCTAAAATTTTTGAGAATGCTGGCAAAAGTGAAATCGGTCTGTAGTTTGATGGCATCTCTTTATCCCCTTTCTTGAACAGAGGCTTAACATCTGCATATTTCAGCCACTCAGGAAATGTCCCAGTTATAATTGACTGGTTACACAAGTAACTTAGAATTGTACTAAACTCACAAGAACATGCCTTAATTAACTTTGTTGATATTTCATCGTAACCACTAGAATGCTTTGTTTTTAAAGATTTTATTATGGAAGTTATTTCTTTTGGTGATGTGAGTGACATATTCATGTTCCTAAAGCTATTTGTAAAGGCTAGTTTCAGATATTCAAGGGCATTATTTACTGATCCTGACAATCCCATTCTATCAGTAATGGATATAAGGTACTTGTTAAATAGATTTGCCACACTATGCCCATTGGTTACTAATGTGTCATCTACCCTTAGTGCTATTTGCTCCTGTTCCTTTCTGGTTCTACCAGTCCCCTCTTTCACTACATCCCATATTGTTTTTATTTTGTTTCCTGACATTGCTGTCTTCTTCTCGTAGTGTATTTGTTTAGATGCCTGAATTACTTTTTTTAATATTTTACAGTATTCCTTGTATTTAGCTAAATCATCAGCATTGGAGCTATTCTTGGTCGACAGATACATTTTCCTTTTTGTCTTACAGGAAATCTTTATTCCTTGTGTGATCCATGGTTTTATTATAGACTTCTGTTTAATTTGAGTAACGTTTAGAGGAAAACAGCTTTCAAACATGGTACTGACATTGTTCATGAATGTGTTACATTTTTCATTCATGCCATGAGCACTATAAACATCTTTCCAGTTCATATCTTTGAGCAGTTTTCTAAAACACTCAATTTTTGGTTGATTGAATACTCTCCTGTATTCAGATTTAGCAGTCTTGATAATCTGCTTAGAATTTACATCTAAAACAAGGAGCTGCATGTCATGATCTGATAGTCCATTTATTACAGGTTTTATGATATGATTTTGTCCCTTTGATTTGTCTATAAAAATGTTATCAATGGCTGTCCTTGAGGATTTAGTGGTGTCTAGGTGGCCAGATAATTGTACTACCATGACAAATCTAGTGATTAGGGTAACTGTGGTTGAGATGTAAAATGTGGAGTTGTTCTGCCATGCTGGAGGGTCCATTGCAATGCATGTGAGCAAAGGAACATACTCAAGGTGTTCAACAGACAAATTTTCCAGAACATGCGTGTTACTCTGTCCCATCATCCACTCCTCTAAAATTACTAAATCTATCATCACATTACCAACCGTGCTACACCAAATTCTGATTGAAAAACAAACCTAGAAATTAGTTTTCACAGTAATGTGTGGAGTCACCTGCGACCGTCGATGATAATTACCCGTGTTGTCGATTCCATTCCTTATTAACATGGTTTCATCAGCAACTAGTGTTAATGGAAGCAAATGAAGAATATCATTTACCCAGTGACAAAATTCAAATCTTGTGGGACTGTCGCCAATGTGAAGATTGTGGTTGCGCTGTATTTGAAATGGGTAAAAGTTTTCTGCACGTAACTTTCACTATACAAGTGTTTGTGTGACACCACCACCTGCAGAAAGCTGCAGTGTGCTGGTGGTAGGACTATGCTGCACTATTTCACCAATGTGTTGCTGTTCCTGGATAGGCTGTTGAGTAACATGTTCACAAAAAAAATCGAAACTTGGAACAATAACTGTTTCATGGCCTGTGTTGAATTTGAGGTGTTGGAAAGCATCAGTGGTATTCTTTGACTGCACCAGGCTAGTCTAATGGCAGACAGACATGCCGAGCAGGAACACTGAAAGCAACATTGTCGGTTGGGCTAGAATAAAATGTGAAAGAGGAAGAGTGGGTGAGATACATATATGTGCACCAATAGCCCGAGAACCAATGTGTTCTACCTTGAAACAAAGATTCCAAGACTTACCAAGCGGGAAAGTGCTGGTAGACAGGCACAATAAAATAACACACAAACATACACACAAAATTTCTAGCTTTCGCAACCAACGGTTGCTTCTTCAGGAAATACGAAACCCACATCCTTTCATCTTTCCCTCTCCTTCCCTCTTTCCTGAAGAAGCAACCGTTGGTTGCGAAAGCCAGAAATTTTGTGTGTGTTTGTTATTTTATTGTGCCTGTCTACCAGCGCTTTCCCACTTGGTAAGTCTTGGAATCTTTGTTTTTAATATATATAAATATTTCTCATGTGGAAGTTTCTTTCTATTTTGTATATATATATTATTTGTTTCTTTTCCATGTTATGTTTCTGTGAAACAAAATGGTCCCTGAGGACTTGTACAGTGGCAAAGAATGTTGAGAAACGATTGCTGTATACTACCACTGTTGTGGACTCCATAAGAGGTGCACAGAGAGAAACTGTTCTTTTTCTCACAACTAAATGATAAATTGAACTACTTTAGCAATGGAACAGAGAAGGTGCTGGATGGGAGAGGACAATGACTAACGAAGGCTGAGGCCAAGAGGGTTACGAGAACGTATGAAATACTGCAAGGAAAGTTCCCAACTGCACAATTCTGGGAAGTTGGTGTTGGTGGGAAGGATCCATTTGGCACAGGCTGTGAAGAAACCAGTCATCGGGTCTACAAGCTAAGCTACTACCACTGTAGTGCATTCTATGTGGGCATAACAACCAAAAAGCTGTCTGTCTGCATGAATGGCCACCGACAAACTATGGCCAAGAAACAAGTGGACCACCCTGTTGCTGAGCACACTACCAGACATAACATCCTTCATTTCAATGACTGCTTCAAAGTCTGTGCCATATGGATTCTTCCCAACAACACCAGCTTTTCTGTATCGCGCAGGTGGGAACTTTCCCTGCAATATATCCAACTTTTCTGTAACAGCCCTCATTCCACCACCTCACCCAGTCTTTTTACTTCTCTTCTTTTCCACTACCCCCCCCCCCCTCCCCTTCTCAACTCTCCACTACCCTCCCGACTGCACATAGCTCTTTCCACCTTGTCCCTGCATGCTCCCCTACACCCTACCATTCCTCCTACTCAATCCCCCAGCCTCCTCCTTACCCCCACCAAGTCACCACTCCCATTATGCACAGGTGCTGCTGGATGCAGTGTGGCCTCAGTTGCCTGACACTGCAGTCATGTGTGTGTGAGTTGCGTTTGCGTTTGTATGTATGACTGCGACTGTCATCTAATTTTGACAAAGGCCTTACTGGTTGAAAGCTATATTTGTGACAGTCTTTTCGTTGTGCCTACCTGCAACTCAGCATCTCTGTTATACAGTGAGTAGCAATTTACCTTTTCACAATAGTGTTACATTCCATCCCGGATTTTCCATTGTTTGATTAATTTTGGTTTATGTGAATTCTTATAGAAGTGAAAAACAAAACTACTAAATGTGTGACACATCTAAAGATCTCATATTTAAAGAAATAATTGTTTAATTTACTGAAAGAATACACAATTTGGAAATGTTTTGCATTACTTTGTGATTTCATATTTTCAAACTGTTATAATACAAAAGTGATGATCAGTGTATGTTCCAATAGTATTTTTGTTAATAATATTTAAAAATAAAAATGACTGACTTTTGCTTAATTTTTCTAATGTTTCTGAAAAATGATTGGTAATCATTTCTCTGGCATTGAATTAACCATCAGGAGTTTCTCAATATATGTCTGTGAAACTCAACTGGGGGTTTACTGTAATGTAACATACCAAGTACCAGAATCTATCAAAACAGTGCTTCATGTAGATTTGCTATTCAGACTATAGTTTTCGGTATGCAGATGCTAAAAAGTGCATTTAGTTTTACTGCATACCCAGCTAATTAAAATTAACTGGTGAACTTAAAGTATTACTACAGTGGGTAATGCTATTTGGAGTGAGATAGTAGCTAGTCTTAGAAATATTGATACTATTCTTTACTGAGAGCAGCATCCAGACTTTACAGTAATATATTTCAATTTTCCACTGACACTAAGTTCATGGGCAATTAAAATTAAAGTTCCTACACACCCAAAATTTCTATTGAAGATTTAGCCATACGATGTCTTGAATTCCAGTTTCCATCACTATATTTTTGTTGCTCTAATTATCCTGGATTGAAAGACTCTCTTCACTACTTAATTAATTAATGAAGAAAGTCACTGATTAAGATTTTGCATAATTCACTACAACTGGCAATATGGCAACATCGCTTGCAAACAGGTAATTTCCAGTGTAGACACACAAAATAGTTCTGCAATGTTTTGTGCATCAGCAACAAACTGTTTACTATATAAAACAAATTACTTCTAGAACATATAGTTCAGTACAATTAGAAAAATGTAATGTAGGATTTTTCAAACAAATATACAGTTTCCAAAATACCAATATGATCATATGGCAGTCTTTGTAATAGGCCAGAAACTGCAGTATGTGCTCTGAAATCTTAATGGCAGCCTCACACATAAAGTTCACACAGTACAGCCCGTGCCTAGCCAGCACTGCAGTAACATCTATGTAAGATGTTCATATAAGATCTCAGTAATGAGTATGTATCTGTAGCCGCTATTCACAAACTCTGTATATCTGTGTGACATGCTTAATATATCCAATTCAACTAGTGACTAGCATTAACTTCTATGAAATTTTCTTTTGGACAAAGTGTGAATAACTCTGATTCCAGCTATGTACAGTATTACGTTGACACGGACACTCGCCTATTTGTGTCATCGACAAAGAGACATAATATATCCATCACTTACATAATCTAATGCCACTATTGTAAGGTGTTTGGAATGGTGGAATTTGATTGCGACTGAATACTGACACTGCCATACCGATGAGGCAGTACGGCATAGCTGCTTGTCTGCATAAGAGCTGTAATTGGTCATCAGACTGTCTATGGTGACAATAAATGTGGGAAAAGATTATTAATTACAGGCTGACTGATGTACTTTATTGGAATATTTCCCATAACATTCGTTTTACAGCAATTCTACAAACTTTCTTCAATGAGACACTGAAGGTAGAGTAAAGATTTGCAGGTAGGTAACCTCACAGGGACCAACACACTTACCACTGTGCGAGCTAATGCGATTCAGTCAGACGGGAAAATCGTTGTGGCTTTTTGAAGCAATTCAAATATCATCACTTCACAAATGTTTTCTTCCACAGATCTCCATACATCAACTGCACTACATTATTTCCCCTAATCTGATTTTGAGACTATATATCTTCCTCACTTCCCCAAATTAAGCAGCCAGTAGCAACTTCACACAGGGACCACAGATTTAGCACCTAGAAGCAATGGATAATGGATGAAGTAAAATGAAAATTTACCTGTTGAGATGTTATGTAGATTTATTATTTAATGCACAAAACAGTCCAGATCACACTTTATTAAGTGTTATGACCAGTTTCGATCAAATTAGGCCACCTATTACCTAAAATATGTGACTTTAGCTATCACCAGCAGCAACTGGTGTGCATTGTTGCAAGGTGACAATATTAAATCAATAACAAAATGACAGGACAAACTAACCGGCCCCTTTATAATAAGATGTTGCACCCCCAAGGGCTGCAGTGTATGTACCAATTCAGTTGGGAAGTGTGTCGTACAGCCACCGTATCTCCAGCTGAGGAAAGTTGGCCCTTAACTGTTGAAAATGGCATTTCACAGCCTAGACAGTGGAACTGGGATAAAGCTAATGTCCAACCTGGTCTCTCATATGAGAATATCACTTCATGACTTATTCCCTTCAATAGATGCTTCATGTATGAATTATATTTTCTGTTTTTGGACTGTAATACAGTGACCTGTCCAGTATCCATATAGGTAAAACTACTACTACTACTACTACTACTACTACTACTGAAAGACGGCAGCAGGACACTGTCTTATGAAAGGGGAAACACGTGGATACAGAATGTCTGTGACATATTGCTGTGCAATCCGAGTTCATTGAACTGCTACCAGAGTTGACCTGAAATTGTACCCACAGGCTTCCCACATCACAATACTGGTGATAATATCCGTGTGTCTCTCCAAACCATTTATACAATGTTTTACCTTCCTTCGTCAGTCCTATAATTGCAGACGAAAGCTATATGTGGTAATGCAGGACTGAGACAAGTTGCTGAAAATTATCTGATGACTCATCTGCAGACTGTGTCCTTCAGACACAGTACCATTCAAAGGACAACTATCAGTGTTGCTGTGTCCAAAGTAGCCTGACCTCAGCTAGTTGAGACCAACTGTGAAGTACGGTACAGGATAATAGTGAGTTCATTACTTATGCCCAGAGAATGGGCACATATGAAGGAGTTACAAAGTTGTCAGCACATATAGTCAGATTTGATCAACCAGAACCTTTACAATACCTGTGGTCCCATTCAGTCCAATGTCGGGTCACTGTCATGTCCAGATGCTAAATGAACCTGGCTGTTAGATGATTTGATCATATGCAGAACCACAATAACATCCCTTTCAAATTCTTCGGACGTGCTCCTAGCCTCATGCAAGCATGTGGCTTTTTCTGCGGTTCTCTGCAATGCTCACTATCAGACACAGTGTACACCCTGTCAGGCCACATTCTGGTGGCCTTTCTAACCTCTTAGATCACAGAAACACTAAACATTTACAAGCTTGATACTGACACTTACGTGCAAAAAAGTGCATCTGAATTTCACCATTCTTTCTAGTGGCATAGTACTGTTTTTGTCTGCATGTTTCATTATTAAAGTATCACTGAGTTAAGAGAATAGTATCATCACAAATACTCACCAAATTGTCTCAAACAATGTCCTTACTTGTGTTTTCCCCCTTTTCAATTCTCTCTCTCTCTCTCTCTCTCTCTCTCTCTCTCTCTCTCTCTCTCTCTCACACACACACACACACACACACACACACACACACACACACACACACACACACACTTGTACAACAATGTAACACAGACAAGTGATAAGCAAGACACTGGAACAGACAGTGTAACCATTCACAGCAGGCAGACAGAAGGTGATTGATGCACAATAGATTCAATCAAACAATCAAGGACTAAATGAAGTGCTAAGCTGCTTCAGTAACTGAGATTTATAAGCTTCACACTGGCTCCATAACACACACAAAAGCATGTCCAGAGAGTGATGTTTATTTTCTTATCCATCCTCACTGCTTTACAATCTCAACACCTTCTCTCCCATTCACTTCCCCGCGTCCTGATCGACCCAGTATGCGACCTTCCAGGACATCGATCACCTTCTCTCCGATCACTCCGTCCACATTAAACCCAACAACCACCAACAGTACCTACATTTTGACAGCTGCCATCCCTTCCACAACAAAAAATCCCTCCCATATGGCCTGGCTACCCAGAATAGCATATCTGCAGTGACAATAATTCCCTTTTCCAGTATGCTGAAGGTCTCACAAAGGCCTTCACTGACGCACAATACCCCAGACCTAGTATGCAAACAGATTTCCCGTGCCATATCCTAACACTGCTATAATCCTGCAACTACCTTGAAGATCATCATCATATTCCTGTGGAAGACCCACATGCAAGAACCACCAAACACTTCCCACTCCAATCCTGTCACAGGCTTACCCCACCCCCTCAGATGCCAGATCACCTGTGAAAGCTGCCAAGTCACTTACCAGCTTTGCTGCAGTCATTGCAAAGCTTTTTATATTGTTATGATTACCAACCAGCTGTCCACCAGGATGAATGGCCATCATCAAACAGTGTCAAAATGGACCACCCTCTGGCGCAATGGGCAGCTGAACGCAGCGAGCTTAATTTCAATGGCTGCTTTACAACCCAGGCCATCTGGGTCCTCCCCACCGCCACCATGCTATCTGGATTGCAATCTAAGATAACCTACTGCTCCCACTCACTTCACTCAACAACATCCCATCAACTCCCCCCCCTCTCTCACCAGTCCTATTATCTCCGGCCAATTCACTTCTTCTCACCCTCATTGTGCACCACTCTCTGCTAATGCACCCACCAGTCTTTTCTCACCCTCATTGTGCACCACTCTCTGCTAATGCACCCACCAGTCTTTTCCTCTTTCTGCTCATCTTTTCCTAGCCCCCCCCCCCCCCCTCCACGTGTCCCCCACAGCCTCCTCCCAACACTGCAGCTGGCAGCCTTGACCCCTCCCCCCGCTCCCCCCATGTGTCCTCCACAACCTCCCAACACTGCACCTGGGGCAATCTAGTCCTGCCGCCTTCCAGTCCCTGCATGCTCTATCAGACAGTGTTCTTCCCTCTCGGCACCCGTACTATGCTATCCCTCCCTCTTCTGTGCCCCACACCATTGTTGCTCCACACCATTGTTGCTTTAGTTCAACAAAATAGTTGCAGCCTGGTCAGAGGGACCAGAGACAGCTACCACGTGGGGGTGAGACATGTCTGCTTGTGTGTGTGTGTGTGTGTGTGTGTGTGTGTGTGTGTGTGTGTGTGTGTGTGTGTGTGATTTCCTTTCTTTTCTCAAGAAGGCTTTATCTGAAAGCTCAGTGTGTAACAGTCTTTTCATTGTGCCTGCCTGCCATTCAACATGTCGCCTTTATGATAAGTAGCAAGCTATCCTTTCCAGAACTGTTGATATTATTTCATCTACAGTACTTCTGTTGGAACAATCATGTCCAAGGGAGCCAAGTTGTATGGGGAAGTGGGGCAAGACACTTAACATTTCAGCAACGGCTAGCTCAGTGCACCGTAGAGCTCTGGGCATGTCACAATTGCTGTTTCTGTTAACTTGCTGATAGTTCACGTGTCACGACAGGCAATGGCATCAATATTCAAACAACAGTATGCAATCAAGCTCTGATTTAATCTTAGTAAAAATATTTCTAGCCCTTATCCAAGAAATTTGTTCCATAAACTATCTTCCTTTCTATGTTCCTCATTAGCATTGTATCGACAACATTCTGAAAAGACCCAAAACACATTTAGAGCACACAGCCTTGAAAGCTGTACTGGCCCTGATATTTAAGTTCAAATGCGGTTTCTTGAAAAAAATTATGCATGCATGAGCCACAAAATAAATAAAAAAATAGACAGTAGTCTCAAACAGTGGGTGTGTGGAGGGAGGGGGGTGGAGACGCTTTACTTGTGAACATGATGAAAAGGTTGTAAATATGCCTGTACATACAATATGACAAAAGCAAAGGACTTTAAGGAGAAGAAAAAAGTAAGGATGAAAGCAAGTACACAAAAAACAAGCACAATTCCTCAGAAATACAAATTTTAATTACATTCAGTACCAAATGGTACAAACAAACAAAACAAAATTGATTTTTATTTTAATAGCTATCAAGTCATATATTGATTTCAGAGCACCAATTTTGACATGGTGACGCTGCTGATGGGAGTTGGCATTAAGTGAAGAGCAGGAAAAAGGAATCCCAATTTTTCTACACTTTTACAATACGTCCTCACTGGTGCCTCTTATTTTTATGTCACTTAACACACAGCAAACACACAATTATACCAACTACAATGTTATATAGGAACTTCAATGACATGGTCACAAGCTATACCACACAGGAACTTCAATTACACACTCTTAAGACAAGAACTTAAATGGCATATTTACAACACACAAGATATTCAGTGACACACATTTGACATACAACCTCCAATGTTAAAACAGGAACTTATTTATACTTTAAACAAAGGAACTACAATAATACTTTAAACAAATGAACTTCAAAGATTTTGGCTGTAATTAAGATCCTTGCACCTGCTAGTTCCCAGGCACATACTTTACAAGCTGAGTCAGTTCACTGCCTACAAACATTTTATTAACATGTCTTACAGAAATTATCATTTTCTATCAAGCACCCTGTACTTTAGAAGGCATTTTTTAAATTACAAACTATTCTTAATTGATCATGTAGATGTATTTATTTGATGGGGCATAACAAGCATATTTTGAATCACTTTATGTTATTAATGGTGAAGTGGATGGTGACATTTATTCACCACCATCCAACCAGCAATCGGGAAATGTATACTGGAAACAGAAAATAGGTGAATACAGAACAAAGTGTATAACCATAGCAATCATCTGACTTGCCACTGCTCTATTTCGTTTTATGTGAGCTGACATTTATGACACATCACTATCACCAGAGAAGATCTGTAGGTTTTCTGCTTCTGAACAAATTCAACACAATCTTCAAAGTTTCAAAAGTTACTAAATGGCTGACCAATCCTTATCTTCAGAAAGGAAAATTCCAAGTACTACTGACAGACACACTTAATAGTAGCAAAAACTATTCCTACCATTTGGTACTGTCTATTCCTTGTCCAAGAAGAAAGGAGAATGGGTTGAGGAAGTTTAAAAATTGAGAGCATCTCACTCAGACCATAGGAAAGATGGCCTGGTACATAGTTTGTAACTTCCTATTCACTAAATTTTTCTCTTGCTCTTAATCCATCTTTATTTCTCATTCTTCCTTCCATAATCTCAGGACTGAAGTTGGCACAGTGCTCACCAGTATACCATCCTCGAACTCCTACTTTCTGCCAGCTCACCTGTGACCTTTTTCTCCCCTTTGCCCTCTCAATCTGGAGTCTGAGAAACCTGCCCCCTCCTTTCTGCCCTCCCCAAGAGCTACCACTCTTTCCTCACTGAGAAAGTAACTGGCAGTTCCAAAAAGCTGGGAACAGTGTTTACTACTTCTAAAGAAGTCTACCACCAGAACTTGGAATTCTGGCACAGGAGGATGAGTTCTGGTCAGTCATTCTATGTTGTCCTAATTTTACAGTTTTCTCAAATGAACTGTCCTTTTGATACAAAACTTCAAAAGTGTCTGATAAACAGCAATATATTGGCATAAAGAATATATTGGTTCAAGGCAGACACTATTAATACCTTCTTCAAACTGACGGCAAAGATATTTCATGGATGAATATGCATATCATTTCCCATCTCGCCTGACACTTGTCTTCTCTTCTGTAACTCGACAATAAATTATGGACTTCCCAATACATAAACACTGTAGGCAATGCCAGGATGCAATTTGGACCTTTGCCTTTTACGGGCAATGCTTTTGCTGACTGATCTATCTCAATGAGCCGCACAAACTAAGTATACTGGTACCTCTCCCTTTCATTCTAAAATCCACAGAGCCCTCATGAACACCTTTCTTGGGTATAGAACCACTGCTTCAAAGTGCATAGGAAAGCTACTGTAAACTTTAGAGACTAGGAAGAGATAGTGGCAAATTAAATCTGGAAGTACCTTTGCGAGTCATGACTCTATAGTTCAGTTTGTAAGATGACTGTGCATGGGACTGACAAACTTTTTGCTATTTTAGTATATTATGTGGCTGTTTTGAGTAATATCTCAATGATTTTCTGTAAGCAGACATGATCAGTGTAAGCAATCAAACATGTTTGAAGTAGCACCTCAACACAAAATAAATGAGATTGATTTTTCAGTCTGACTGTGCCCTTTCATCAATATCCA
The DNA here is from genome assembly GCF_023897955.1 of Schistocerca gregaria. Lineage (NCBI taxonomy): Eukaryota > Metazoa > Arthropoda > Insecta > Orthoptera > Acrididae > Schistocerca > Schistocerca gregaria. Next base: position 67,221,749 of record NC_064928.1, on the reverse strand, counting down.
TCAACTCACTGGCAGGGGATGAGTAATCTATTACATATAGGTCTCCACACTCCTCCAGAATATGGCAGAGCTCCCAATGGTCAAAATTAGCACACATAAGAAGTGAAAAGAACAACTGTGGACATGTCCAGACTTGAATCGACCATGCTTCGGAAGTGACAACCGATAACTGAACTCACTTGAAAAGTACATAAATCTGCAGCATCAGTCTCTGGAAATGACAATTTTCCGGCACATCACAAGAATGTCTCCACTGCGAACTGTTCGGAAAAAGTGCATACACTAACTTGCCTTGTGTTATACTGTAACAACTACATGATCTTAGCTGAGCAGTTGCCTTTTTGTCACGGTAGTGTACTGGATGTGCGCTATCTGTACCCTAATTTAGCCTAACCTGCACAATACCCTTAAAATGGCGATGCACATTACCTAAACAACACAATGGGTATACGAGAGTTACTTGACCAAATATCATGTTTGTGAGAGCTATCAATTTTCTGAATTTCTTGTACTGGTCACAACTTACCCCACACATCACTTTGAATATAAAATCATTACCTCAACAAATAATATTTGAGACTACATTCAAGCTGTCATTATTAATAGACATTAGGTCATGGGCTATAGTGACTGTAACTTATCTGTTTTTCTTTTACCTGTACAATGATCAACATTTACTTTCATTCATGTTTATCTTCAACTTGCAGATAGCTTCGACAACGGCGAGTTAACATATGTCTCCTCAAATGATCTCTTCTGAGAAACCGCAGCTTGCAGCGTGGACACTCGAACTGAGGGCCTTTTCCACATTCGTACAAGAAATGCCTCACCAGTCCACTATGATTTACATATGACTTCCCACACAAATAACACTTAAATTTTGTGTATCGCTTTCCCTTACATTTTTTCTGCAACTGTACTGGCTGATGCTTTACTGCTCTTCCTCTTCTGGCAGAAACATCTTTAACTGTGCGGTGGACTGTCATACGTACATCACTATGATTAGCACTGCCATTACCATCAGCACCACCACTGAGTTTAACACCTCTTGTTACTCTCAAGTGTTTACCAACTTGGTCTGCAAATTTTGTTTCATGGGCCACTTGACCTATAGTTCCTTCACTGCATGTAACCTGATCAAATGCTACTCCCGGAGTTAGTGCAGAGTTAAGAGTCGCCAGAGAATCTTCTTTTGTGACTCTCTCAGTATTTCTAGCTCTCTTAACAGACCCTTGCAACTGGCTATTTGTAGGATGGGCAGAAATTGCACAACAGTCAGTCTCAGTGGCAAGTAAAGGTAATGTTTCTTCTGCATCAGGAATCTGAAATGTTTCGACACCAATATTAATTTCTTCATTTAATGAGGCCGACCCTGTATCTCGATCGGAACTACGATATACAGCCAACTTCTTGTGATTGCAACTCGCTCTTATAACTGAACCGGTTTCAACACAGCTATTTTTCTGCGAGGAATGAGGGCGCGGATCCTCCTCAAATGAATTCATCATTTCCATTTCACTAGTTTCCTGAGAACATAATGTAAATACTGACAAAATAGTAGGTTGCGAAGACTGATTTTCAGCAGAGATAAGCAACTGGCTTCCGCCATCATCTCTCTGGGTGTACACATCACTAATGTACACATTACCTGATAGTCCCCTCAACTGGAAGGACTCTGAGAGCCTCAGCACACTTCCGAGGTCATCTTGTTGTATGTTCAGTTCTCCATGATACATAAAGTCTAGTAAAGCTTTCATTACCCGAAACTTTACGTCTGGCAGTATAATTATGGGGTGCTTCTCATGATTATCAGTAAATACCTGTTCAAAATATGGACTACAGGCTGCAAGAATTACTTTGTGTGCCTTAATGGACTTTCCTTCAACACTGACTGTACAATCAGCTAGTTTCTCATTAGCCAAGAGAGTATCAAAAACTGTCAATAAAGTTGCCTGGTGGTTGTCCCAGGTAAAATGAAAGTCAGTGCTTGGCTCCATTCTGCCAAAGTGGATAAAAATTTGCAAAGTACTGCATTTAATCAGCTATATTTTCTGGTATTAAGTTTGATAATTCAGTAAAAGAGATGCACACTCGTGTAATTAAATCTGGGAAAGGTCCTTGGAGCTCTGTAGATTACACAGAATATCAGCTTTCCATAACAGATATTCTGTGACATGCAAACTTCTTGAGATTCCAGATATTGCAGTTATTCCTTTGGTTTTGCGTCTGTTGACCTAGCATGTAAACAATACTTAATTAATGAAAAATTACCTAGCATGCAAACAATACTTAATTAATGAAAATTTATCGTCTTCAGGCATAGTAGTGCAAAACATTTACTAGACAAAAGATCATAAAAGTAATATGCCCTTACTTTTCTGTACACAAAAACTGTGCACAGCTGACTTGTTTTTGAGCATGCAGTAAATACAGCGACATTAATCAGCACTTTGTTAAAATAAATTAAAATGATTGTAACACTTGTAGAAATCTAAACGGCTATTAATATTTTAATAATAAGTAAGTATTTAAGTAATATGTAATACAGAAAACAAAAAACAGTATCATACAAACAAGTAACAAGTGTGAGTCACTTTTTGGAATGGTTGATTGTTTATAAAACAAAATCACAATTTCAAGCCGGTCATTATGTGAAGGAACCACTACAGCATTTATGTACAATTGTATAATCTGTTGATGTTTTTTAGATCTATGACACCATTGCCACACACTGTGGAAAAACTGGGCCTTGCTCATAAAGAGGTCCAAATAAATATTACTGCAACTAAAGGCTACTTAAAATAAATGTAGAAGAAAAAGGTCAAAATCTTTAGATGTTAAAACTGGAGTCAGAATGGAATATTTGAATCTGAAAACCAGATAAAGTCCTGAGATTCAACAAACACAAATGAAAATGAATACCAAGGCATGCTGTTCATCTTTCACAAACAGAATACCTGTTCTGAGAGAATCTACAAAACAGCAGTACCCAAAATCACAACATGTCAACCTGTACACTGAGAGGCAATTAAGGTTTAACCTTTTCTCTCCCAGCACACAACAGAAAGACTTGTTTTTCAAAACAATTTTATACATCATTTTTCAGTCCCAATTGCATTTTTTTTTTTTAATATTATGCAGTATGACAAGTTTCAATCTCCTTGGACTGTCTTCAGATCTATATAAAAAAAGTAATACTAAATATTTACTGTCTATTATTTTACTAAATATAGAATAGCATTGAAACAACTTTTGAATTTACCTACGTAGCTGGGTCAGCAACCTGCCATGTCTGTATTGGAACTACACATAACAACATTGTGATTCAGGTTTTTAAGCAGGTACTCTGGTGTAGGGAGGAGAGAGGGAAAAGTGAATTAGGGGGACTGGGAGACGGGAAGAAAGGCAGGTAGGGAGAGTGGAAGGGACACTGTGGGCAAAACTGATTTACATTTGGTAAAGCTTTAAAAGTAGCTCCTCTAAAAACAAATACTAAAATTATAGAAAGTAAAATTATATAAAAATTTTTATTGAAATATTACATTTGTACAACAATGGATGTGTAAACTGTGAAAGGTATAAAACCATAAAATTATACAAATGGAGTTATGTGAAGTAACTAAAATGGAATTAAGTGTCTTGAAATATTAAAATTGTAAAGCACTGGAAGAAGAAAACCACAAAGATATAAACCAACAAAATTACTGAAGTAAAACTATGTGAGACAAGTAAAATTAAAGGGAACAGGGTGTAACAGTTACAGTTAATTGCACTTGTTTCTGCTTGGTGTTCTAATATGGCATGCAAGTTCTACAGTGTGTACGAAAACCACCCTTCACACTTGCTTGCTGCTAGTACAGTATGTGAGCTTATGCACATCTGTCATTTCTTCTTGGTGAGTGGGGCTGCTGCTCTTACGTGTGTTGTGTTGAGGTGGATGACTAGGCCTCCAAAGGTCTAGAAAATGCACTGTTAATAAGATCATTTTACTGTTTATGTATTACCAGGCTCTTGTAAGTGGTATGTAAAAATCTCAGTTTCTTCCAAGATTGCCAGGAAGTGTCTCTTACAGGAGGTGTTCCTTAGGTTCATTGTGCAGCACTTCCAACTGCAAATCAATGGTTCCAACAGAGCACTTCGATGTCAGATGCTCTTGACCAAATGATGTTGTCTTACTTACATAGATAAATTCAACAGCTATGTACAAAACTTTTCTACATTATGTAAAATAATATGTGGTACATACTTAATTTTAGTTTATGTTTAGGTGAAGGTGGTCTAAGGAGATAGGAAGTAGTTTTACTTTAGAATAAAATAAAAGAAACTGCAACTGGGACTGAAAAACAAACCATGTATAAAAACAGCTTTAAATATCAACACAGTAGCTGGTTTTCCCCATAACAACTTATGTCATCTAAAGTTACACTGGATTTTAGTTACCTTCACGACAAAACAGATAACCAAAACACAAGACCTAAAAACAAAATTCAAAAAAATTGAAGAGATCAAGAAAGGATCTATCAAGATCTAAACACCAACAGACTAGAAAGCAAAAGCATCATGAAGTTGGGTGAAGCACACAGCTTACATCACAAGATTTGCCAAAATAAACCCTATAAAATGGACATTATAACAAAGCAATTAAACTCTATGTTAACTGCATAACAGAAACTCCCTCAGCAAAAGAAACAAAACTGTCACGGAAAAAGAGATAAAAGAAAAGCCTGAGAGATGCAGTATGTTGAAGAATTGTAAAAGGAGACACAACACTGATCTAGCAAGGCAACATTTTTTAACAAGAACAATTACTGGACATGGTTAAATGCTTGCCGTCTTCTGCATGCCTTGAAAGGATGGAGGAATCCAGATTAACCAGCATCAACTACTTATAATGAAAATGCAAAGTCATAGCAGCTATTTGATAAAATAAATGTCCTCAAGAAATCAAATTTGCCAGCACTGTGGCATGCAGCGTACCCATTCAACCTTCTCCTCAGTCAGTGAGGATTGTTAATTACCTGTCATGATAGGTAGAAATCAAAAATATAGGCAACAAAACACTTCCCAGCATTGTTGCTCTAAAAGAAACGGACACAAATGTGTGTGCTATTGGTCAAGTTCAGCATTTCATGCTGCTATACATCAGATGATTGTGAGAGGAAACGTTATGAAGCAAGCAACAATTTGATTTAGGAGAGACAAGAACAGTTAATCAGACAAGGAGATATTTACTTGAAAAATACTGTATCAGGACTTCCAGTGGAACATCACTTCATTTATGTATATATACAAACACGAAAGTGCACTAGTAAATGACAGACAGCAAATGTATTGGGGCTAAAACATACTAACAAGTTATATGTAAGCAAATCATGCAGAGATAGTAATCCCGGACAAACAAAACTGCATAACACGGCTTACTCATGCACTCAAGTTGTATGTTTGTCAGATCATTTGCAGGAATTTTTTCATCAAAAAGATATGAAATAAGTTAGTTTACAAGATTTGTGTACACAATTAGTTTTAACTTCAATGAACATATTTCTCCTATTCATTTAATCACATTTATAAACTAGTTTTTTTTTTCGACAAGTTACAGGTTTTTAAATATTTACTTGTCAATTAAACAAAAGGAGTTGTGCAGAATAAATGATTTTAGCAGGGATTTAAAACTTTATTTTTGTTGATGAACAGTACAAAATTAATGACCTTAAAATGTCTGACATTTAAAGCACATAGATATAAATATATAAAGTATTTGATTTTACATATTCTTTCCGCTGTTGACTAATATTTTATTTTTCAATACACTCACGCAGTTTCGGCATGTAGGTATTGTCAAGTGCTTAAAAACAGAGCACTGGTATAAAAGTCTGGTCATTGTACTAATCGAGATATTCGAAGCCATAGTCAAGAAAGTGTGGGTGGCATCATTATTTTGACCATTAAATAAAAAGTCTACTATAGTAACACACAGATTTGGCGTATTTCCCATAATTTAAAAACACCATTCGTCATAAAACCGAAAACTGAAGGTTTAATTCAGAAGCCTTATATAGGAGTTTGTACAAATTTCTGGGGATTATGTTGATACGTAAAACATATCTGTTTGGATTTTTATTTAAAAGTCAAATAACGATGCCACCTACGTTTTCTTGACAGTAGCCTCGAAATATCTGTGTTTGTGTAATGACTAGATCTTTATGACTTAAAAACAAATATAATGATGAACATAATGAAAACATTCTGCATAAAATGCCATGAAGAGAAACTTCTTTGTGATACTCACACTAGAACGGTTTACTTAATAACACTGTGAATTCGATAAAGATGGATTCAAGTTGGTTTTGTATTACTTCTGATACAGCGCAACAGTCTCCATTGACAGAGATTGAACCGAAAACTGCATTTATAAGACGCGCTTAGACGACTACCGTTTTTGTCACTGAGCGGCAGCACCAGACGACGATCTACAGTGATTCGCTGGTAGCTATCGAGAGGTCGACGACACGGATAGAGTCAACAAATTTAGGAAATCGAGAACTCATTTCTCGAAAACCAAAGGAATACGCATCCAAGGACTGGATCAGAACTTTTTTTGCAATCCACTCACGCCCCTTTATGTGCTTCAATATGCATCTATACCTCTGAGGGACTGTTCCTGCACTGTGCACTGCGATTACACGCATTTGTATGCAGTCAATTGCAGTTAATTTTCTGTAATACTCTCACTCGACATACTGAAGGTAACACGTAAAGTATTCCTAAATATGTTGAAGATAATATCTGAGAAACTAGTATAGAAGTCGTTTCTAGTTAATAAAGGGATCCTATCAAGGGCGTACCCAGAATCTGAACTGGAGGGGGGGGGGGGGGGGGGTGTCATACTAATCTCAGGAAACAAGGACTTGAGACAACATACAGCACTTCTTATTAAGTAAACCAGTGAAAAGCTGCATTTAATCAACATTTTAAATACAAGAATGCACTTGTACAATCCGAGAAAACATGCAGCATTTCTTATTAAATAAAACAGTAAACTAGTGAAAAATTGCTTTCAATAAATATTTTAAAAATACAACTTTTTAATTCAGTAATAATCTTCTAGGATTTGACGCAAATTTCTCAATTACTTTCTTCTCTAACATCTCGCAGTTTTCTTTTACACAATTGCGGTGTACGCTCATCATGCACAATCCTGTGAGCCTTTCTTCTCCATTGTGCTTCTGAGCCACGTCTTCACTCTTCGAAGTGTGCTGAAATATCGTTCCACAGTCGCTGTTGTGCATGGAATAGTGCTCAAAATTTTTAGTGCGTTTTTCATGCTAGGGAAAAAATATTGGTCTCGTTAAACAGGTCAACGACTTCCATATCCTTTAATTTAGCTTCAGTTATATTCTTTTTCCTCCTCAAATTGTATCATAGCTCAGTTCTCCGGCAATATCATCCAATCTATAAACTTTTTTAAAGAATTCTGCACTTTTAAGGAAGTCTGTTACACTAGAATTGCTCATATTCAAGGGATGTAGCTTATTTAAAGCAAAAGCTGGTGTATTTTCTAGTGAAAAATCGTGTATTTAATGATGACATGAATGATTCGATTTATGGTATTCCAGCGAACGTCGCTTCAGGCACCCATAATGGGGCTTTTACAGTGCACGGTAGTTTTTTCGGTGATGGCCAGTTTTGTGGAACGTTCTAAAAATTATTATATAAATCACTTGCACTAAATGTCTCGCCATCTACTGCTTGTCATAACATGCACGTCAACTGCTATTAATCTACAGTTATCGTCAGCTGTAACTCAAAAATTAATAGTTTAGGAGCAGAAAAGCATTTTACATTTAAATATGGTAGGAGAAACGATGTTGTTCGTTAGAAACTTCACATAGTCATGATCCCTTACTGCCTACAAGTGAATACCCTGTTCCTTGGCGACGTAACATGCCTGCGAATAGAAGAGCGGATTGCTTATCGCTAAATTTATTATTTCTATAAACTTCCCTGCCGACAGCTGCCCCCCCCCCCCCCCCCCTGCCCATCGCTGCGTACTCCCCATGTATCCTATGTAATAGGAAGAAGAATGGAGTTTCAGAACATAATAGAGTAAAAAAGGTCTTCAATTGAAGTCCTTTATATAAAGTTCTACAGAAATCAGTTCGTTTCCAAATACTTTCAAAATATTCAATTCGACTAAACTATGGCGCGTTACCAATCGACTCTGACACATCACAAATAAGGATATGACACTAATATGGGTTGTTTTCGATAGGTACATATAAGCCCTTTCCTGCAGTCGCCCTCTCCCTGTCAACAAGCAAGCATTATCGGACAGTCTTCGACTAAAATCATTTTCCAATTTGGACATTACACATCAGGTACCATGCACAAAAGTACAGTAAATGCTTCTAATTACGTATATACAGTACCGTATTTGCGTACCTTCACTCCAGCACAGTAGATATTCATTTGCTGTATACTGAACAAGTGAGCACTGGTATATGACACTAACTGAGAAATAACATGGCATTTCTGTATGTTTACTAAAACTTTAAATCAGTTTATTATTGTATGCACATACATATTATTCTCATGTTTATTTGCTTTACACTTCACTTTTTTCGCCATGTATCAAGGTGGGAAACTTGTTTTAATTTCCTATTCAAATTATATCTAAGCAATTTTTTGCACCATACAATAATTCCAACAGCCGGCCGTGGTGGCCGAGCGGTTCTAGGCGCTACAGTCTGGAACCGCGCGACCGCTATGGTCGCAGGTTCGAATCCTGCCTCGGGCATGGATGTGTGTCATGTCCTTAGGTTAGTTAGATTTAATTAGTTCTAAGTTCTAGGGGAGTGACGACCCCAGAAGTTAAGTCCCATAGTGCTAGGAGCCAATAATTCCAACAAATTGGGAGAATTTGTGTGCTGCAAATTGCATAACATCGTTTATGCATGCAACGAATTCATCAGGCGTATTAATTTTTCTACGGAAATCATTTTGTTCTTTCTTTTTCCTTTATTTCTTCTTCATCATCTGTATTGCGGATTTCTATTAAATATGTTGCTGAAGTGAAAGTAGAGTGAGCTGACAGAAAATCATCACTTCAAATGTAATCATCTGCACTACATGAAACGTTTTACATTTTCACTAATTCAGCAATCGCTGCTGCATTTTGTTGAACATCGATGGCTGTAGAAGCTTCATGTTCTTGACCCCCAAACCCAGCTTTCTTGACTGCATCGAGCACAGAAACTCATCGTGCAAGAGCAAATGCACTTTCGGCTTCTTCAACACTACGAATAAGAGACTGCATCAGTCATCACCTATTATGACACTTGAATGTGTGAGGCACCCCCTGGTCGATGGGTTATGTGAGGCTGGTTGACACTGGATTGAACCAAGCCAATTTCCCCGTTTGATAACGTTACTTTCTGGTGGCCGGTTGCATTATCTAGGAAAAGGAGAACTTGGCGATTTCTTTTTTTCTTGGCATTGAAACAGCCCAACCATTCTTCCAAAAGAACACTCGCCATCCACGCCTTTTTATTGCTTCGCTATGTGACTGGAAGCTTAATGGCCTCTTACGTTTTTGAGACAACGTGGTTTTGCCGCCTTTCCCATCACCAGCGGCTTCTCCATTTCACCTAACATGTTTCCACACAGCAGCAGAGTCAGTCTTTCCTTGGACATTTTTCCACCGACGTACTTTTCACCTCGAACTGCTAACGATTTTGAAGGCAGCGCGCGATATATGTAAATTAAAAAAAAAAGAAGAAGAAGAAAACGAAGATTCCCGTTTCATCGGCACTAAACACGTCTTTCGGATCATAATTCACAATTAATTTGGACAGTATTGTCTTCCATGCTGTTCTGCACATCCGTACCTTCCCCACACACTCCATTCCACACGATGTTATGCCTAGGTTTGAAACTGTCCAGCCGTTCTGGGGACGCCTTAAACTCCGTAATTCCAAGATCTTTGGGACTTTCAAAGCCTCACGCTGCAGCATGGGTCCAGATAAAGCTAAGTTTTTTGCCCGCGCGCTTACGAACCATTCCCACACTATTTCGTTAATTTCTTCATTTCCGTTCTTCTTCGCCTTTCTTTTCAGCTGCCCGTTTCCTTTCATACATTCGTCCGGACTCTTATCCTTGTTTCTTAAAGTCTCATAAATTTGTGTTTTACTGCATTTCAAACGCAACATAATTTCGCGCACAGAGAGTTTGTGTTTCTCACTCGCCTCGATTACATTAATCTTTTTGTTAAGTGCATGTTACTGCATATCTTTAAAGTGCTACTTGTCAACTGAAACTGATAGAAAGTAATGACCTTGGCGGGTAAAACCAATGTTTGACGGAACAATACCTCTTACACTGCGCATATTGCAGCGGAGTTTTGCTAGATGCGAAACAATATTCGTGTACAATGCGTTAACTTGAGTTGTACTACTGTAATACAGTAGTACTGTATAGGCTCTTTTCCGCATTATACAATGAATTATTACGTATCTTATAATTTGCTTTCCGTTTAGGCACATTCCGCTTTACACAAAAAAATCTGCATATAGAAGTGCACTGAATGTCTCGGGAGTGAATATTTGTACGGTTTGAGCAGATTTCCTAATTGTACACATGCCGATTTCAGGAAGTTTTACTGTATTTTCGTTCAAACAGTAACCAGTTCGGTTAATACTGCTCCAAGCCTCCCAGAAATTTGCAGAAATATACCCATATATCAATATATTCGTTTAAATCTGTTCATCTTTGCATAATTAAGCATCATACGCTACGTGCTATTACTATTATGCCCCCTTTACACAGATATGAATAAAAAAACATTCGCAAAAAGAGAAACAACGCAGGTGTTCGCGCGCGCGTGTGTGTGTGTGTGTGTGTGTGTGTGTGTGTGTGTGTGTGTGTGTGTGTGTGTGTGTGTGTGTGGAGGGAGCGGGGGGGGGGGGGGGGGGCAGCGACAGCAGAGAACACGAGACAACGAGGATAAGCTGCACTGACATGTGCGGAGTGTAGATAAGATAGATAATTTTAGTAACATATTATTATTGAAATGTGAATAAGGCTTACTTGACAAAATCCATATATACTATAAAAATGAATGGATGTGTTTGTATTCCAGATCTCCTCCTACACCAATGGGCCGATTTCAGCCGAACTTGGTGCATAAATCCCTGTCAGGTGACATTCGCTATGGGTAGAGGCACCTGTTTTTCGCAAAGCGCGAAATTTTCACGAAATTTTTCACATTTTGCTGAAAACGCGAAATTATTTACTTTTAAGCCAAATCGCGAAATAATTAATTGACGAAACTTTGCAAAATCTTGTCATTTGAACTTAACTGGGGAAATTCGATTGTACACCATTTCGATATATATAATACATCCAGTATTCCAAGGACATTCTACAATGTTCTGGCGGTGTATTCAGTATTGCGTCTTGGAAATCGATGTGGATCGGCGGTGCATTGAGTGTGGTACTTTATGTTTTGTTTTCGTGCTACAGATGATTAATATGGTAGTGACAGTTTTCGACCAAGAAAAGGAATTTTCGTCAGACAGATTTTATGTTTACGACAAAAGTAGGAACACACTTATGAGCAAATACTGCAATGTGCGTATTGAGTGGCAGAGGAAGGACACGTGACTGAAACACATTAATAACAGTTCTTCCCATAAGAAGAACAAGGAGAAGGCGCTAACAACTGTTGTTGTTGTGGTCTTCAGTCCTGATACTGGTTTGATGCAGTTCTCCATGCTACTCTAACCTGTGCAAGCTTCATCATCTGCCAGTACCTACTGCAACCTACATCCTTTTGAATCTGCTTTGTGTAGTCATCTCTTGGTCTCCCGCTACGATTTTTACCCTCCACACTGCTCTCCAATACTAAATTGGTGACCCCTTGATGCCTCAGAAAATGTCCTACCAACCGATCCCTTCTTCTGGTCAAGTTGTGCCACAAACTTCTCTTCTCCCCAATCCTATTCAATACTTCCTCATTAGTTATGTGATATACCCATCTAATCTTCAGCATTCTTCTGTAGCACCACATTTCGAAAGCTTCTATTCTCTTCTTGTCCAAACTATTTATCGTCCATGTTTCACTTCCATACATGGCTACACTCCATACAAATACTTTCAGAAACAAATTCCTGTGATTTAAACCTATACTCGATATTAACAAATTTCTCTTCTTCAGAAACGCTTTCCTTCCCATTGCCAGTCTACATTTTATATCCTCCCTACTTCGACCATCATCAGTTATTTTGCTCCCCAAATAGCAAAACTCCTTTACTACTTTAAGTGTCTCATTTCCTAATCTAATTCCCTCAGCAGCACCCGACTTAATTCGAATACATTCCATTACCCTCGTTTTGCTTTTGTTGATGTTCATCTTATATCCTCCTTTCAAGACACTATCCATTCCATTCAACTGCTCTTCCAAGTCCTTTGCTGTCTCTGACAGAATTACGATGTCATTGGCGTACCTCAAGGTTTTTATTTCTTCTCCATGGATTTTTATACATACTCCGAACTTTTGTTTCCTTTATTGTTTGCTCAATATACAGATTGAATAACAGGCTACAACCCTGTCTCACTCCCTTCCCAATCACTGCTTCCTTTTCATACCCCTAGACTCATAACTGCCATCTGGTTTCTGTACAAATTGTAAATAGCCTTTCGCTCCCTGTATTTTACCCCTGCCACCTTTAGAATTTAAAAGAGAGTATTCCAGTCAACATTGTCGAAAGCTTTATCTAAGTCTACGAATGCTAGGTCTGCCTTTCCTTAATCTTTCTTCCAAGATAAGTCGTAAGGTCAGTATTTCCTCACGTGTTCCAACATTTCTACGAAATCCAAACTGATCTTCCCCGGGATCGGCTTCTACTAGTTTTTTTCATTCGTCTGTAAAGAATTCGTGTTAGTATTTTGCAGCTGTGACTTATTAAACTGATTGTTCGGTAATTTTCACATCTGTCAGCACCTGCTTTCTTTGGGATTGGAATTATTAAATTCTTCTTGAAGTCTGAGGGTAGTTTGCCTGCCTCATACATCTTGCTCACCAGATGGCAGAGTTTTGTCAGGACTGGCTCTCCCAAGGCCGTCAAGTAGTTCCAATGGAATGTTGTCTACTCTGGGGGTCTTGTTTCGGCTCAGGTCTTTCAGTGCTCTGTCAAACTCTTCACACAGTATCGTATCTCCCATTTCATCTTCATCTACATCCTCTTTCATTTCCATAATATTGTCCTCAAGTACATCGACCTTGTATAGACCCTCTATATACTCCTTCCACCTTTCTGCTTTCCCTTTTTTGCTTAGAACTGGGTTTCCATCTGAGCTCTTGACGTTCATACAAGTGGTTCTCTTATCTCCAAAGGTCTCTTTAATTTTCCTGTAGGCAGTATCTATCTTACCCCTAGTGAGATAAGCCTCTACATCCTTACATTTGTCCTCTAGCCATCCCTGCTTAGCCATTTTGCACTTCCTGTCGATCTCATTTTTGAGACGTTTGTATTCCTTTTTGCCTGCTTCATTTACTGCATTTTTATATTTTCTCCTTTCATCAATTAAATTCAATATTTCTTCTGTTACCCAAGGATTTCTACTAGCCCTCGTCTTTTTATCTACTTGATTATCTGCTGCCTTCACTACTTCATTCCTCAGAGCTACCCTTCTTCTTCTACTGTATTTGTTTCCCCCATTCCTGTCAATTGTTCCCTTACGCTCTCCCTGAAACTCTGTACAACCTCTGGTTCTTTCAGTTTATCCAAGTCATATCTCCTTAAGTTCCCTCCTTTTTGCAGTTTTAATCTACAGGTCATAACCAATAGATTGTGGTCAGAGTCCACATCTGCCCCTGGAAATGTCTTACAATTTAAAACCTGGTTTAAATCTCTGTCTTACAATTATATAATCTCTCTGATACCTTTTAGTATCTCCAGGGTTCTTCCATGTATACAACCTGCTTTCATGATTCTACAGGTATAAAAAGACAAGCTACGCTCACGGAAGTCACTGCAGCGGCAAAACGAGTGAATAATGATAAAGGAGAATTCATTTTATCGACTACTCGAGCTTTCATTGAGGCTAACATTCCGATGGAGAAGTTGATCATCCAAAGCTGAGAAAATGGATGAACAAATACATACCAGGTTTGTGTAATAATTAATTTACCGTCTGCTAATCACATCAAAGATTAGGTAATCTCGATAGCCAATAATTTTTGTTGGTCAGAATAGGCCTATATTAAAAATAATTTTTCCTCGAGCACCCTCAGAAAGTCTTATAAGTGGGTAATGTGGTAATTTACTTCGTTACATGGTACTCTAATAGCAGTTCTATGACATCTTTAAGGTGCTGGAGACTTACCTCCAGATGGAAGACTACGGGAAGGCTACATACCTCGAATCATCAAAGAAGAATAGGAAAGATTAAAAGGAGCCGTGAAAGACGAAAGAGTTTCAATTCTTTGTGATGAAACGACAGGCAGAAAAGGACAGTGTGTGTTCGTGGTTCTGATAAAAGTACTTTGTTTTGGCGATGGTGCAGTTCAGAAATTATTTGTCGGGGGAGTGAAAGTTACTGCAAATGCTACAGAATGCGTGCAAGCAATTATGAGTGTAATACAGAAACTTGAAATTCAGTACAGAAATGTAGTTTCTATAACTTCAGATTCTAGATATCGCAGTATAATGTCTGACAGGAGAACAGCTGTGACTCGCAGTAATATGGAAGTCATGGTATCCTTGTCTTTCTCGGACTGACTTGTGTGTTGTGTACATAGACTAGGGCAGGTTAAATGTTTTCCAAACTTTCATGATGTGGTATTTGTCTTTTAATAAGATTTATAATTTTTATGCTTTTTTAATTTATGTAAAATAAAAGATTTTTCACTGCAAATGTGCCATAAATGTATTTCCTTTGCCTTTTACTGCTGAAGAGTGGAAATAAAATTTAGCGAAATTATTGCCGAAATGGAAAAAAAACTAGCGAAAAGTATACCTAAATACTTTTTTTAAATATGACGAAATCGGGCACAAATTTTCACCACCAACAGGTGCCTCTAGCTATGGGGTTAACAACCACAAATCTACTATAGTTCAAGAGATATGACGTCCCTGTCAGGCGACACTCGCTATGAGGTTAAGAACTACCAACCTACCATAGTTAAGGAGAGATTACGTCATAAAAAATGAGGTGCATGATAAAATGACGCATCGTGCATGAAGTTTAAATTTATTACTTCTTTGATACTAACTTTATTTGCAACATATTTTGGAGACAGCATCCACACGTGATGCTGAAGGTAATGTATAACTGTTACGATACATGGTGCAAGACCTTTACTACTAAGACTGTCTCACAGTCGATTCAACTTAACGGAATCCCTAACACCTTGGCAGCGCTTTTGGCAGCTTTCAAATCTGCGAACGCTGATGTAAACGTTGCACTATGTGTTCTTCCGCGTTTGCTGGAACCTCGTTTGGATTTCCGTTTCACGCGGCTGTCTTGAGTACTGTCAAGTACGATAATAAGGGTACGTTTTGTGCTATGTTAGCCGGCCGCGGTGGCCGTGCGGTTCTGGCGCTGCAGTCCGGAACCGTGGAGCTGCTACGGTCGCAGGTTCGAATCCTGCCTCGGGCATGGGTGTGTATGATGTCCTTAGGTTAGTTAGGTTTAAGTAGTTCTAAGTTTTAGGGGATTTATGACCTCAGATGTTGAGTCCCATAGTGCTCAGAGCAATTTGAACCATTTTTGTGCTATGTTACGCGCCCGTCGACTTGGTGATAATACGGGAGAACAGCTTTACCAGTGCATTTAACTTGGACAGCACTGGCCGGTCAGCTGGTACAGGTAGCCTTCAGTGACGTGGCTAGCTGCAGTTCACACGTAAAAAGAGACGAGCTGATGAGTAATACAGCTTCGAATGCCATTCAATTTTTAAGCAGAATGAAATAATACACTGCAAATCTCCCACAACACGCTCCTTAGACGCCTAGACGGAAAACGCAACACGTTATCAGTTTTAGCTAACGTACTATTGTAATTAAAAACAAGAGTAGTTTTTCTGCATAAACTGTATGTAACGTAAGAGAGTATTGAAGGATTTCACCGTACAGTTAAATAATGCAGCCATTTAAGGTATTACTTACAGTCAATCGTCTGGTAATCTCTTAGCTCCTTATTCGAATCCGAGAAATACATTTCAGTTCTGGAAGAGTCACCTGCCACGTTGATAACGAGCCTATACGACAACAGAATCCAGGCGCAGCATTTTCTCTTCTTCTTTTATGACGAACCGTTCCATATCCCGCCAGCGTACGGCACTTAGGTATGAAAAACCTGTGTGCATTAGTTTCATTACGCCTGGCAGCTTAACTGTCTTGTCACTACACAGGTCAAATCCAGAAGCTTGGCTTGGCTCTAGGTACGTTCTGCTGCGTTCATACTGTAATGGTACAGTACCAAACGTAAAAATGCAGCATTTGTATGATGTGTTCGATGCTGTGAAAATAATGGTTTTTCATGTTTCTTCGATACTTACATACCTCTGCGGTATAAAACGATGGACATAATCCAAAGAGAGACGGTTTGGTTTTTCATTTTTATTTTAAAAAATTAAATTGTTATGTTTTCTCAATTTCAATAACTTTTTATGAAAAGCCTTTCATAAAACACCGATAATTAAGAATTTATATTTGAAATGGTAACAGGAATTTCGCGCCCAATATGTAATTAGAAACAAGAAGACATGCATTATTCATAAAAAAATGATTAAAGTCAATCGGGGTAACTTTGTACCACTTTTTTCCATTTTTTGAAAATATTGTATAAAAAAATAAATTACACATCAGAACAGATATTGTAACATTTTGCATCTATAGTCATTGAGTGCTTGGGAAAATAGAAATGTATAATAATTATGCCCTATTACAGAGAAATTTCAAATTTAATACTGGTACAAAGTTACACTGTCATTCAGGTTAACTTTAGACCAGTCTTTAAAAAATCAGTATTTTCCTATATCTAATGCTCTTTGTAACTATAGACCATGCCTTAAGGAAAACAGGTGTTAATAAGACATAAAAACAAGCAGTGTTAATACACAATAGAGTGTTTATTTTGAAATATCAATATATTTGTATCCACCTGGCATTGACAGATCTCAAATTAAGTGAAAAGAAATGTAGAAAAAACATATTTTTCACAGTGAATGGCTTGTAATACATATTACAAATAATAGTTACATATTTTCTTCGAAAACAGAACACAACACATTCACTAATACTATACAGGAAATAGATTTCCTCAAATATCTTCATCCGATGAGCACAGGAGGTCATCACTGATATGAACCATGCCCCTTTTATTAATATGTTTCATGCAGGATTCATCAATTTTCTTTAATATACAGTCCTTTCTGTACCAAATTGAATCCTCTCTCTCAGGCCACACCCAATATTTTCCTTTTTTAACCATGCAACTTATTCTGAATGTCACACAATTGCCTCGCACCTCTACTGCAGTGACTTTTCCAGGATAGCATTTGCCCTCATATACTGCAATGACATAGTCATTTACATGAAAGTCACCTTCTGATGTAGAAGGTTGATTGACCATATCAGTTAGTAATTCTTCTTCTACAACCATGTTCCCCTCAGCGATGACAATAGGGCTGTTTACAAGTTCCATGCGATCAGTCATACTTCTGGTCACATCTAATTCAGCTAAGATACAGCTTTCAGAAGCATCTGTAGGCAGATTACTTCGATTTAAAGTTCTGAGTGTTGCAGCACGAGCTCTTACACCTCCTCTTGTTTTTGGTCCTGATCTTGGTCGTGATGTGCCACACTGCTGAAACTCTAGCTCACCCCGCAGTTCATTTTCTCCTCCCTCTATTTGTGACTGTCTTCTCCTTCCATTGTTTCTAGTTAGCTCCCTATTCTCATAAAATGCCCTAACATCTTCTGTAGACACACTCTTCCCTGGTTCTATGGGCAACTTGTACTTTTTGACACACTTCACATTCAGATCTGATTGTCTTATTGTCTCCAAATATTTTTTAAATTCAGCTCCCACACTTCCCATCACAGAAGACTCATTTCTTGCATAATCAGGGAGACATTGTAAGACTCTATCACAGTTTACAGGACACAATCCACATTTCTCAAATCCTTTCACTAAATTTGAAGATGCTGTCTGTTCACCTAACTGCAAAGTCTTCGCCAGTAGGCCACTAAATGTACCCTTTGGAAGACATTGTTTCTTCTTTCCTTCTGGAGTCTTCCTCCATTGAGAAAGAACATCTCTCCAGTTTTTCTTCAGAGAAGAAAAATAAGCCACATCTAGCGGCTGCAGAAGATGTGTCGCATTCGGTGGCAGGCAAATGAACTTAATGTTATTTTGTTCACAAAGCTCCAAAGTTCTGATTGAGATGTGAGAGGAGAGGTTATCTCCAATAATTACTCTCCTTCCTTCTTTCTTTAAGGCAAAAGGGAGGAAGTGAGTTTCAAACCAGTCATCAAATACTCCTTGTTCCATCCACCCACTGTCTGATGAATTCATTCGTGTTCCAGGAGGTGCATTGTAAATCCAGTCAGTCCATTTTTGCTTACGTACTGGAAGAATCGGCCAGAGGGAAGCTGCAAGGAAATATAACATTCCAAGACAAACCATTGTGAACAAATTAAAAAACAAGCACAGCTGTAAAGTTGGAAGACCCACTGTGTTTACGGAGATTGAAGAAAGATCTTTTGTACAACATTGTATCACTGTCAGTGATATGGGTGTTCCAATATCAATCTTTGACTTGAGGTGCATAGTTAAGTCATATCTTGACACCTGTAACAGAAAAGTAAGCTGCTTTGCAGATAATATGCCTGGATGGGAATGGGGAAAGGCCGTTTTAGAGAGGCATCATTCTGAACTTTCTCAGAAATTTACAGTAAATATTTCAAGGAAGCATGCTGCCGTAAATGAGGACATAATCAGCACTTTCTTTCTGAAATATAAAGACGAGATAGAAGGTGTTCCTGCTGAAAATATTTTCAATTTTGACGAAACAGGGTTTCATGACATACCAGCAAAAGGAAAGCTCTTGTTTCGTCGAATGTGTCGACATCCTGAGAAAATCGAGAATACATCAAAATCATGTTTTACTGTCATGTTCTGTGGGAATGCAGCAGGAGAATTCCTTCCTCCATATCTTATTTTTAAAGGTACTGTAGTAATTTCTTCTAATATTTTCTGCAGGGTGTCATTCGAGTAACGGGTTTTTGTGCCGTATTTCCTAGTACCTGGTTTTGAAGGTTTCTGCCGTCCCATGGTCTGTAGAAGAAAAATATAGTACGCTTGTTTAACTTCATGACTGAGTGGATGCTTAGGATGAATATTTTAGTTTATTATTGAGCCTACAGTAATTTTTTAATATTTTACAAACGAGTGACGTAAGAACTTGTTTAATAGTCTACCACAAGTTTCTTTAATTATTATGATACGAATTTCCGATTTTTTATTCACATAAATGCTAGTGTTGGTATGTTCAAGCATCAAAGTCGCGTAATTCGTGATATACCAAGTCATTTTCTCAGTTTTAATGTTATAATATCTAGATTTATTAGTCTACTTTCAATCTGGTAAACATTATACCACAATCCTGGTAACTTTGTACCGGTACAATGTTACCCTAAACTGGGCTAGAATCTGCAACTAGCTATATAACAGCTATTATCTCGATAAAGTAAAGAATAATTTCAATTCAAATTGCATCACTGTAAACTCAAAGAATTATTTAACTGTTTGCAAATGAAACATTACAGAGAAGCACATTATTTGTACTTACAATCACAAATTGAAAACACTGTTGTCAGAAGTTCTCTTCGCAGCCAACACATTCAAACACTAACAATTCAAAGAGCTTATAGGAAAGTGGAAAGACAGTTGAAATACGAACTAGAAATCTCAGAGATAAAAACAGTGCTAATTTTGGTGCATAAGAACGCCAGTAGATGGCACACCAAACATTTGAAACAAAAGTAGGAAGTGGTACAAAGATACCCTGACTGGTAAAAAGTTACCCTGATTGACTGTAGGAGTTTTATAATAATGAGATGTGGTTACTTCAAATTGAACGAGAAATAAATAGTAGTGGGAAGATTTGAACGAACGGACGGGCATTTGGTTCACATCCCATTACCATACTAACTGCACTACACGTTTCATAGAATCACATGCATCTTATACAGCTCTGGTAAAAGTTAAAAGCCGATTATCTCCATAAATTTATGAAAAACCTTAAGAGCAGCCTATTTCCCGGAACTTTTTAACCATGTTCCATGCGCTTGTTTCACTACGGAACAGAAAGCAGCTTCAGCCATTTTTATTCTGTGCTTTAACAGAGCGACAATCGGAGCACAAAGCTGCAGAGGCTGTGACTGTGCACGATTTTTTAAATAAAAACTAAGTAGCTAAAGCGTGATTAAGAAACACGTCGATGGCTGTTAATACATTTGAATATCTTAAAGTTTCATTTAACGTAACTGAGTAATACGATATCCAATACACAAGTTAGACCTACTTCCAACAGCGTACCACCACCAGTGTATGTGTGTTACGGCTAATGACCAATTATCGCATTTGCGTATGTTTAATTCCAGTTTATTCTTATCACGAACGAATTATAGTTCCCATGCACCAACACACCAGATTGATACCTGATGGTCGATATAACCACTGTGATCGATACAAAGTAGTAGTAGTAGCAGCAGCAGCAGTAGCTTTATTCATCCGTAGATATATTTTTAGAAGGATATAGGTTTGTTCTCACTACTCAGTAACATCTGATGTTAAAATTGCGCGAACTACTCAGCTGCCACCAAGAGCCCACAGAGAAAAGAAATCAGCTGGAAATCCCGAGTGCCCTGGTAAGGGCGCTGCTGATTCAAACGATGGTCGCCGCATTAACTAAACAGAATTGCATCACTTCTTCTCTGTGGGCATCGTAGGGGAACAATTGAATAGTGTGCTAAATTCAGTGTTAAACATAAGAACATACATGCGACAAAACTTAACTGGCGTAGTCCAGCTGGAAATAATATCTATTTCAATCCTAACGTGTCACAGAATCTTGCAGTTTTAATACTGCTCAGATCTTTTCTTTAATGTGTGACACATTGTCATTAGATGACACATACTTAAGTTTATGAGGGCCATGCAAGGCAGTCTGCATGACTTTATGATTGCACACCCTGAAATGTTTGGTTTTTTTCTGACACATCTTTTTTCTTGGCAATCTCAAGAGCACCTGGGTTGTCAGTGCTGACGTGGAGGCAGTCTACGAAATTCAGAATACTTCATCTCATTTAGAAAATCCACAAACCGTTCCACCTCCTTCGATGTTTCAAACAGGGCACTGTATTCAGCTTCTACTGTGGAGGTCACTACAGTGGATTGCTTTTTTTACTCTTCCAGCTGATTGCTGCTCCACCTAATAAAATTGCGTATCACCTTACAGATTTACTATCAGCTGGGGCTCTTGCCAAGTGCATAAAAAGTGATAAGGATGTTTGGGTTTAACAATGAAAAGAACACTAACTGCCAGAACCGCCGAAGGTGACATATCTGACGTTCTACAACACAACATTCTGTAATACAATGTATCTGATGTTTTACAATAGCCGACGACAAAGAAAACAATTCAGAATGATGGGACCACCTATGAAAATTGATCACCTGCACAGCAATAACTATTTCACATGGTAGATCCATGTTCGTTCACAGATACAGCACTGTGGAGGCATGGGATACCATAGAACCTGTCTTTGGAACACATTATGATCAAATGGATACAGAGAAAAGGAATAAAAATGAGATGGCCTTGTCCATTACTCTAATACTGGCTGAAAACTGCTATCTATAGACGTTGGTACTCCCAAAACAAGTATTGGAAGCTTGAGAAAAGCTCGAGAAGATACACTGAACAATGGTCCTCTCAACAATATGTTCAAGATGAGAGACTTAGAAAACATAAGAAGATGGTATGACTATGAACAACTATGCAATGAAGATACTGGCTGGCAACAGATTAGTGAAGCAAGGGAGGCTACACCTTGTTTTCATTTTTTAAATATTTCTTTTTATTCTCTTTTATGGTGTCAACTGGTCTGGGTCCTATTATGTGATGTGAAGGGAATATTTTGAGAAAAAGAATTTTCATATGAGACTGCTTGTGTGTCAGATAAATGTTATATTGGCTAACATTTGAGTGGCAGAAGATGGAGTTTAGGTTGGAGTACTGTGCATTTCTGATCAAGGGGCACCCAAACAATAATTTGTAAGGATGGGGGGAAGGGGGGGGGGGGGGAGGTCTACACAAGTTAGTTACAGTTCCACAAATGTACAGAAAGGTTTCACATAGACTGGGAAAGTACCTTCTTTTAAATCATTTATTTATGCTCTACATAAAATTTTATACATTTATTTTTACTATTGTGCTTCATAACTCACATTACAGCACGTATTGTGGGTTAAATATTTTGGTGTAAAGGGTAACATTTTCAACAAAAAGCAGAAGCATTCAGTCATCAACATGCGCACACAAGAAAACTTGTTAGCTTTCAGAGTAATAATTTTTTGAGCTATAGCGTGCACATGCAGGCATGCATGCCTATGCCTCTGCCCCTACACGGAGCTGACTGGACACACAACGTCTGTGCTGCATTTTGGCAAGTGGACTAGGCTGTGGTGGGGGTTTTGTCTGGTGGTATGGCAGATGGGGGTAGAGAGGCAGGAGACAGGATAGTGGCTCCGAAGGAGGCTGCCAGTTTGGTGGCCAGGAATGCAGAGGGTGGGGTGGCAGGTGCACGGACTAGGCAGACGATGCACGGTTGTCGGAGCAGGTGGGAGGGCAGAGCACACTAAAGTTCACAAGCATATGTGATTTGGGAAGAGGTGACAGGATGGAGGAAGGGGGAACTGTTGGCTCAAGGGTGTGGGGACTATGGGTTACTGGTGATTGAGGCCAGAACAATTATGGGAGTGAAAGATGTGTTACAAGGGTAAGTCCCACCAGCATAGTCCAGAGAACATGGTAGTGGAGGGAAGGGTCCCGATGGTCTGGGTTGTGAAGCAGTATGCTCAGCTGTATGTTGTTCCACCTGGTTGTCAACTTCGTTACTGGCAACAGTTTGGCATTGGCTATTTATCCCGGAGGACAGCTGTGCATTGTTCACAACTGAGTTGATATATTACATGGCTGCTTTCACAGGTGTCCTGGGCGCTGACAGGGTAGGATTAGATAGTGACAAGACTAGAGTGGAGGTGCTGGGTGTGTGGTTTGGGCAGGTCTTGCACCTTGGTCTTCCACGGAGGTACGATCCCTGTAGCAAGGTGTTGGGGGTGGGAGTGGCACAGAGATGGGCTAGATTGTCATGTAGGTTGGGTGGGCGGCAGAACACCACTTTAGGAGGGGTGGGAAGTATTCTGAGTATGATGCCCCTCAATTCAGGGCATGATAAGAGAGAATTAAAGCTCTGATGAAGGATATAATTCAGTTGTTCCTCAGTCAGGGCTTTTATTATCTCTTGTCAAGCCCTGAAATGAGGGGCTTCCTACCCAAGATCTTTCCCACTCTTCCTAAAGTGGCGTTCCACCACCCACTGAAACAACACACCATCTTTGTCCTTTCCTACGCCATTGCCACTCCCAACCTCTCACCACAGTGATCACATCTCTGTGGGAGACCACTCATCCAGTATTTCCTATGCGAGTCCTGTTACACACTAATCTTGTCCTATCAAAGCCACCTATGGGCAGCCATATCATACTACAATACATTAACTCTGCTCCAAACACTGCACAGCTTTTTACGTTGATATGACCAGCAGCCAGTTGCTCACCAAGATGAATGGCCACCACCAAACTGTTGCCAATAACAAAGTTGATCACCCAGTGGCAAAACATGTTGCTGAGCATAACATCCTCAATTTCAATGGCTGCTTCACAGCCCAGACCATCTGAATCCTTGCTTCCACCACCACCTTCTCTGAAATGTGCAGATGGGAGTAATCTTTGCAACACATCCTTCACACCCATAAACATCCTGGTCTCATTCTCCAGTAACTCACTGTCACCACACTCTCCTCCCATCCCCTGTCACGCCTCCCAATTTATGTCCACACATCACCTTCAGTGTGTGCCACTGCCCATGGTCCCTGACAACTGTGTGTCATGCCTAGTCTGTGCATCTGCACTCCAATCTTCCAAATTCCTAGCTGGCAAACTGGCAGCCTCCCTCCAAGATGCTAGCCACCCAACCCCTCTCCCTGCCTCCCACCTCTTTTCCCCTCCACTCAACCCATCAGACATAACCCTCACCCCACCCTAGTCCACCTGTTGAAATGCAACACAGGCACTGCGTATCCTGCCAGTGCCATGTAGGAGCATAGGCACGCTTGTGCGTACTCTAGCTCAGAAAGGGACAACTCCGGAAGCTAGAAAGTTTTCTTTCTTTTTTTAAGTGTGCCTGGTGACAACTCAGTGCTTCTGCTTTTTGGTGAGTGGTCTTCTTTACTTTAAAGTATTTACACTCTGCCAGAACTTCCCTACAAAACTATAAAGTACGGTATGTATCTTCACGTACATCACATCTCATTACAAGCCCTCCCTCTCCATTTCATTCACCACTGTAGATAAACTTCCATATACAATAGAATTCCTCAGATTTTACTGTTATCATCATTTGGGAGGCTTGAGAGGTCAGTACTTACTCCCCAAATTATAGCATAAAGCCCACCAGGGCACACCATGTCTCATTTCTAATACTACTCTTGAAGTTGGATAGTAATATACAAGAAGTTAATTCGCTGGCTAAGGTATCTGTGATGATGTGGTGTTCATCTTTTGATCTTTTTAGCCAACACTAGCTGGTAGTGGTAGCTTGGTACACACCTTTTATACACATCTTATGAGGTTATCTAAATTAAACTGTCTCAGACATATGCTACTATATAATTTAAGGCTGTGTCAGTTATACGTATTTCTAGTGATCAACACCATTTTTGTAGGCAAACAATAAAGCAATTGTCCAACTGTTTATGCACAATACACCAGTGTTGTTAAAATAACATTTCCATTTTATTTTCAGTCTAATGATTTTCGTGCTGTTATCATAATAACTTATTTTTGTAATGATCTCCCATGTGCAGCAGGCATATTTCAGATATTATATTGAATAGGGTCATGAGGAAACAAAGCTCTACAGGACAAAGAAATTTGAGCTGAAAGCTATTTTTGCCATTATAGCTCAAACCTTCTACTTTTATGACAAATGTATGCATACTGATGAATGTTTTGAAATTGATGTTTCACTTTTCCAACAAGAACTTACCAACATACATCTCTCCCATACAATAAATTTCAAATTTCCACATTAACAACCTTCTTGGTGACAAATTTCATTATGTTCAAGTAAAACTTATACAGAATAAATAAATTATTAGTCTTTTTTCAACAAGACTATAAAATTTTCCATTAACATATTTAGAAAACTCTATCAGGTGAGATCTACGATAATTACGGCTCAGATCATAAAAATTATTTTATTTAGAATTAATGATGTAATTAATGAGAACACAATATCATTACTGAAATATCTAGTCAGATAACAAGAGATATTTTTCTAAATGTAAAGATAGACCATGTGCGTCCATTAGTTATTTCAGACTACAAAGATTCCAAATGATTTTTAAATGCAATTACACCAGGCACGAATCACAGAGCTATTATTGGGATAAACTTGCAGCCACACACAATGATTCATTGTTTAAAGTGACATAAACATTTACATTCATCAGGTTAAACACACAAGAAAAAGTCCTCACTAATGGCGACAAATTCATTCAATAACACTCATCATATTTGTGTTAGTTCATAACATTACCTGTTCCCTTCAAAATATGCTACACTGTCCAGCATCCGACAACGACGACTTGACATATGTGACCTCAACTGATCACTCCGAGCACACCGTTTGTTGCAACGGGGACATTGAAACTGAGGTTCTTTACCACATTCGTGCTTCACATGTCTGAGTAAGCCACTGCGGTACAGGTATGATTTTCCGCAAGTGCGACAGTCAAATCGATTAGACAACACTGTGGATGGTGTCGACAAAATTGAGGTCCTTAAATAATCACTGCGTAATGGTGGATGTAGATCATTAATACCTTGAGGACGAAAATTACCTTCATATGTAAGACATTCACTCATTCTCCTGCCCTCCCCAGTGTTATCTTCAGCACTGTTACCTTCATCAAGACAATCATCATCATGATAATCATTATCATCATCCTCATCATCATCATTGAGAGTAAGAACTTCCACAATTTCCACCTGACTCTCAAGGGCCTCAGATTTTATTTCTAGTGATAGCTCCTGTTGGCGCGTACTAAGATTTTTCGACCTTTTGTCAGCTAATACTGCTTCCGGCATTAAAAACTGTTCATTTTCTGTGATATCTATTTTCCCACTGGAGCTCTTCAACTCCCTGCACATGGACTGACAATGAACTGGGCTGAAACCTCGTTCAACAGCTGAGCTACACGTTGTGGGGAGTGCTTGCCTTTGACTTGGAAGTTGATGCATACTATCAAGATCAGGAGTAATGAAATCTCCAAACACATTTTGGTCTGGTCTCTGATCAGATTCACTGTGATTAATATTTTTTCTGTACTTCCGAGTGGATCTAGGAATGGCGTCTGCTCCCACAGGACATCCGTCCTGAGAATACGCAGCTGGAGACTGTCCTCTAATTGACTGCGACTTTCCTTCTGATTCATTCTCACCTGAAGGGAAGCATGACGCAGAAGCAGCAGGTTGGGATGGAAGGGTTTCTGGAAATACTGGTGGCACATCTCTTCCACTGCCTTTCTGCATATTGACATCATCCACACATCCACTGCCAGACAGTCCCCTTACCTGAAGGGACTCTGATAGCTTAAGAACATCACTAAGCTCCTCTTGTGGTACATTTACTTCACCACGGTACATGAAGTGCATCAAAGCCTTAACCGTGTCATACTTTACACCATGCAGAATAATAATTGGGTGCTTCTCATAGTTTTTGGTGAACAGTTCCTCAAAATATGGACTACAAGCTGAAAGAATTATTTTATGTACTCTTAAATACTGCCCCTCAGCACTAATTGTGCAGTCTGTTAATTTCTCATTGTCCAATAGAGTATCAAAAATAGACACCAAAGTAGCTTGATGTTTATTCCATTTCAAATGAACATTGTTGCTCTGATCCATACTGTTTAGTCGTTTGCATGAGACTTCAAACACTTGTATAAAGCAGGCTGAACTACTTCAGTGAAATCATTAAATACACACACTCAGTTTCCTATGAACATCAAGGAAGTATTTAGATCCATGTTGAACGTCTTCATACAGTAAAACAGTGTTTCTCAGGGTTCTGCAGAGTGGAATCTTCAACCTTTTGTGAACAACAGCTAATCCAGGGCACAAAACTGCCTTCAAATTGCAGATACCATTGTTGTTCCAGAAATTCTGAGCCTCCTGACCTAGTGTGTAAAAATCTTATGTTAATCGAATTATTTCCAAGAACGCATGAGTGTGAGGTACAAAGATATGTGCTGCACTGCAACTATACACAGGACAACTGCATCAAAAATAACTACAAATTAATAAATACACACTAACATTTCACATAAACGTTGCTATGAAATCACACAAAACTAAATTGTCAGATTTTGTAATTTTACTTTTTGTGCTACAGAAAATGTGTGTTGCTTTCTTTTAACTGCACTTCTGGCACTCTTAATGACAAAATCAGTAAGTTCCATGAACTTGAGAAACTTTTGTTATGGAAGGGCACACAAACAAAACATGCAGTATTAATTACTTAAGTATATTACTTCGTATTAATTACTTAAGTATATTACTTCAAATGGAAAACAAACACCTGCAAAACTTTTTCAGTGAATTAACTTTATATATTCATTACTACCTTCTTGTGGAAATGTATTACAATGGCATAAGTGAATTGATAACCATAAAAGCGAGTCAGGTGACATAGATTTAGATGCAACACAACCATGTGGGTTTTTCCTGCACAGAGAAATGAGTGATGCTATCCTAGCATTGTGAAACAATACAGACCAGGCTATAGTCATACCCTATAGTTTGACTTAATCTAGCTGAGATTTGACAGGTAGCAGACTGGCCTGCTCCCACCAACAATACACCAGAGGGAGCTGCACTGGCATCACAGCTCCCACTGTGTTACTACTACTGTCCTGCTGGAAGAAGAGGCACTTCAGGGCAAGAGTCAAAAAATTTGCGTCTCTACAGAAAGATGCGATTCTCTGTGAAATACACACATTTTTCAAGAAGACAACATCTGACACTTGAAACGCAGTGGACAACATGTCAAAGTAGTGAATCGCCTTTACTAAAAGTTGAGAAACAGTAGGGTTCCACTATAAATCTATTTGTGGCCACTAATTATTAATAGATCACCAAGATTTGACAGCTTGCTGCTGCTGATTTCTTAGGGAATTAGTAGCAACAAATCTTGACAATATCTGGATGAATGTGGAACACAGTTAAAAAAAAATTAAAAAAAGGACTGGACAGACGATACCTTCAGCAGCAGTATAGCTGTTCAAATGGGCAGAAGGAAGAGAACAATTTAGCACTTGCCAGAAATTCAAAAGGTCTCATTCCTAATTGTCTTATCTTATTTAGTTCAAATAAGATGTCCCATCTACCATGAAGAGATAAACAATACTACTTTTGTGAAATGGTTTCACTCGGTGCTTCGAAACAAAAATCTAAACAATTTTTATGGACAATGCCCCATTATTCTGTTGTATAAGATAAGGTCCCAACAAAGGCAGCAAGGAAAGAAGAGAAATGTAACATACCAGTTGATAGTAGCTTGAAAAGGGTAGAATCATTAGAACTCGGGCCACAACACAAGCTAAAGTATCCAGTTTATCTCGTGGATAAAATGGTAAAAAAAAGAAAGTACAGCCTTTAAGTTCTCAGACTGCCACCTACCATTGCTATTACTATTTCAATGCGACAGAACACAACTGGACTCAGGTCAAATGAAATATTGCTAAAGAGAATAAAAATATTACATTAATTCGATTAGAAAATTTTGGAACAAGGCAACTGAAAAAGGACCACAAGAAGACTGGCAAGAAGTAGTGAAACATGTGAAATGAGTAATACAGAAAGCATGCAATAATGAATGTGTATTACAACAGTGGGACAAAGACTTCTAATATCTGTCACTAAGGGCAACAACACCAATGGTTCCACTGACCTGGAATCTGGTACTGAATTAAATGGTGTTTTCCGATTGTCTGACTGGTGTATAGTGTATCCTAATAAACCTCTTACTTTCATTAAATATTGTGTTTGTGAATATATTTTGATCAATTTCTCTTTCCTGCTGTGAGACAAATGTATACTGTTCTGCCATATGCCATCCTTTCCACAGTAAGTTACTCTGTGTTTTAAATACATTTCATTTTGTATAGACACTAAGATGTTATTTCAATGAGTGCAATAGTTCCCAACATATACAGAGATAAGAAGGAAATTTTTCTGAATGTGAAAGCATCTCTCGCAATCTACAAACTTAGCTGCAACCACCGTGTCACATACTGCACGGGTGTAACTACTAACAAGCCGTTTGTCCACATGCACTGTCTCTGCCACACTGTGGAAAAGAGATAGCTGGATCACTCATTTGCTGAACATGCCACCCAAAACAATGTGCTGCTCTTTAATGAATGCTTCACAGCCTGTGCCAGCACCTGATTTTCTGAATTGCGCAGCTGGGAATACTGTTACAACATATCCTTTGTTCCCATACCTCCCTGGCCTCAACCTCTGCTAGTCCCTGTCACCTGCCTGTGTATCCCCTTTATTCTGCCACTGCACCCACAAGTCCTGCCCACTTCTCTACCCCCCCCCCCCCCCCCTAATTCCTCACCTAAACAGCCTTCCAATGCTGCACCTAGCTGCCCTATCCTGCTATCCTGTCACCACCATGTCCCTTTATGCTCCCACAGCCAACACTAGAATCTTCTCCCAGAGCTACCCTCCTAATCAAGACCCTCACCAACTGCAGGAAATTGCTGTTCATGTTGGGGTTACTGCCTGGTGACATTAATGGTGCGTGACAGAGTAGCTGTTGTGTACGTGTGTGAGTGTTTTATACTGAGGAAGGACTCTGTTCTAGGTTTAAGTATTTCTAGTATTGTTTCTCATTGTGCCTGTATGTGATTCAGTGTCTTCTGTCAGTGGTGGGTGGTGGGTAAATATCTCGTACTGATTTCATCAAAACAGTTACAAATTGGCTAAACACACAGTGCAACAATATAAACACAATCTGAGAGCTATCTTCCTTCATATATGTTATAACAGTAAAAGTAGCAAAATGAATCCTTCCATGGAAAAAAATAATTCTGGACCTAAAATATCTCTCCATTCAAATGTTCAAGTGGGCAATGGTGAAGCACGCCATGTCAAAATGAGCAAGTAGAGAACATTATGAATAGGAACACAGAATGTTAAGATCCTGTTAGAAGAGGAGAAGTTGCAAGAGGAAATGAAACGAAACACAGTGGGAATATCTGAAATGAAATGTAAACAGAAAACAGAATTTATAAATGACAAAGTCAGAGTATCAAATAATGGAAAGTCCAGAAAAGAACAATAACAATATGGTAAGGATAGAGGTGTTGAACTGCAGACAAGCGCGATGGAAAAGAAAGCTAAAAATGTTCAGTTTTTGGACTATGTTCTTTGTCACAAGTAGAAAACACACACACACACATTCACGCATGTATGGCCACTGCCATATTTGGGCACTGAGACCTGAGTCATTACACTAGGATCGTAGTGCTTCAAGATGACAGCAGAAGTGTACATGACTCGTATGTGATTTCTCCTTCAGATGGAGGGTATAGTCCGAAAACTGTGCATTTCTAGCATTCTTTCTCACTGTGCCTGTTTGCGACTCGACATGTATGTCAGAAGCAAATTTGGAGTATTTTATACTTGAGGAAAATTTAAAGAAATTCTTAGCATTGGGATAATATTAGGACCGAAGGTGAAGGATTAAGTGATATTAGTGAGATACGTGTTTGAAAAGCTGATAGCAGTGTAAATACAAAGAGAGAAAAAATTTCTACAACATTACACAAATAAATGCTACACAGCAGACAACCTCATGAGGAAGTGAATGAAAACTGTGACAAGACTTAGGATGTAAAGGAGAAAGTAAAGAAGGGTGCATGCTTAATAGGAATGTGAGAGTGTAATGGGGTAGCAGTTGAAGACCGAGCTTGAAGAACAGTGAGAAAATTCAGGTTTTGAGAAAGTAATGGATGAGGAAGACTCAGTGTGGACTTCTGCAAAAGAAACCCCATAATTATTGAAAATATAATGCAAAAACAACACAGAATATATGCTTGGGTTAGTCCAATTTACTTCTACACACAACAAATTTATTCTACATTCTGGTACATGAACAATTTACGAAGTGTTTGAGAAATACCGTGATATTACCAGAAGTGATATCAAGGATATCAACTGAGATTATGTCATCCTGATAGGAGACATAATTATTTGATGCAAAAGATAGAAAACAGAAAAAAGGAGAAGCACATGTTATGTGGCAGAAGTAAAAATGGGAAGAAGCAAGGGAACCTTTTGAAGATTAATTCCAGGATAAAAGAACCCAAACACACAGCTCATTAGACAGTAGCTGCAAAAATTAGATTTGCCTTAAAAACTGTACACAGGAAGCAGTGAAAGAAACAGTTGATTTTAAAGAGAATAATATCACTAAGAAACTGTAACACAAAAATTTTTGGAGAAGAATCAAGAAAGAAGAGGACATAAAAACTCCAGCACATAAGAGCGTGAAAAAGATATAGGCACTACATTGTCAACTTAGAAATGAAACTGATAAATCTAGAGCAGAATATCTACAAAGAAAAGTAAACAAACTGAGTAACTAGAAAGGAAGAGAGTTGTGATTTGATGTACTAGGGAAATATTTACATGGCCTTCAGAAAGGGGGAGGGGAACATAATGTGGGTGATAAAAGATTAGAATGGTAATGAAACTGCAGAAAGCAAGGCACCATGAATTAATGACAGAGGCACTTCGTAGAACTGTATGAAGCAAGATGTCATCCAGATGCTGTGGATATGAAGGACAAGAAATAATAACTGAAAGAGCACTAAGGATTTAGAATGTCAAAATGTTATGGTAAAGTTAAATAGCAGTTAAGGAAATTAAATATAAGGAAACAGCTAGTGGAGATTCCAACTGGATGCTTCAGAAGTTTAAAGAAAGGAAAGACAGAAAATTACTCTCGTGAATAAATGACAATAATTCCAATAACTGATAATGGCAGAAGTGAAGGGGATATAAAATGCAGACTGGCTATAGCAAGAAAAGCATATATGAAAAAGAATAATTTGTCAACATCTAATATAAATTTAGATATTAAGAACTCTCTTCTAAAAGGTACTAATCTGGAGTGCAACCTCATGGAAGTGAAATGTGAACCATAAGTAGTTCAGGCAAGAGGAGAATAGAAGCTTTTTAAATGTGATGCGATAGAAGAATTCTGCAGATTAGATATGGAGCTCAAGTAGCAACGGAATTAGATAATGGTAAAAAGAAGTGATCAAATGTTATTACACATCCTAAGGCCTCAAGGTAGTGTTGATTTCACTGTGAAAAGAAGTGTGGAAGGTGAAAATTGTAGAGGGAGACCAAGGCTCGAACTCAATAACCAGGTTCAAATGGATGTAGGCTGCAATAGTTAAGCGGAGGTGAAAAAGCTTGTCAGATAGACTAACATGGAGAGCTCCATCGAACCTGTCTTTTGACTAAAGACGACAATGACAATTATGACAACAACATCAAGTCTGATATCTCATTCAGCAGAAATTCTAATAACAATAACAAATAAACAATCATGGCACTCTCTGGAACAATGATGGAACTGAAATCCAGTTAAATTTAGTCCATGTACAAGAGCTGTAAATAAATAAATATAAGGTACGATTCTCTGTATCTCGATCTCAATGTATTTTTGTTAAACTGTGGTTCCAGAGAATATCTCAATTGTAATTTTAAGTGAAGAGAATTGGATTAAGAACAGTCTGGCTTCAGATATGGCTTAGATATGAGAAATATACCTGGACTATATTATAAATAGCTGAGTAAATATAGCTAGAAAGATATATGGAAGGTTTTGCATTCCTCTTACTTGGGAAAAAGACTACGATATAGTTTCCTGGACTAAATTTTAAGTTATCCTAGAGCATACTGGATTCAAGTGGTAATAACAGAGGCTAACCATCTTTATATGACACAACAACAGAAGTGAGTACGGTAATTTGGAAAGTCCCTGCGGAACATAGCTGTTACAATGTATTCATACAGGTGTGTGTGTAGGGGAGAGGGAGGGGGGGGAAGAGAGGGGGGGGGGGGGGGGAGCGAGAGGTTGGATGCACGAGCTCTCCATAGCTTTGAGAAAGGATTTTTCCTAAGGCTAGCAGAGTCCTCAGTCTCTTTTATGTGCCTTTTCATGACTCAGCATATCTACTACTTGGTGAGTTGTTACCTTCAAAAGTAAAACTAATTACAGGAGATGATACAAGTAAACTGGAGGAGGTGTCAGATAAGGCTGATGTGTATCACACACTCTGTTTAATATCTATTTAAGCAATCCATTTAAAAAAGGTTTCCAACAGAAAGAGTTGTGTGTCAAGAGAAGGGAAAATAATAAAATTTTCAAGATTTGCTGATGACATAGTATTACTGACTGAAAATGAATAAGCAATAAACAATATCTTAAAAGAACTGAACACCAGGTGCGGAGATTGAAGATGCAAAACAAGCAGCAACATGCAAACAATATTGCACAGAACAAATGTGTTACAGAAAGTGTTGTATTTTCAGCTGTGTAGTAAAGTAATAATTTCAGGCAAAGATTAGTGAAGTAGTGTGCAAGCAGTGTTGTCCTATATGGTGCTGAAGCATGGACACACTGACACAGAGGAGAGACATGGTTACAGGCTTTTAAAATGTGGATCTGGAGAAGAACAGAATCTGGGAAATAAGGAATGAGGTAGCATTAACATAAGGTAAGTAAGAAAAGACAAATCTTGGAAACAATTAAGAGGAGGAAATAAATTGGCTAGGATACAGGATGAAAAGACTGGACAGTAAAGGACAGATTAGAAGGAATGCTGACTGGGAAGAAGACCACAGGAACAGGAAGACACCAGACTACTGACTGTAAAAATGAATCTGTCATATGCAGCTGCAAAAAGGATGAGGATAAACTGGGAGAAATGGAGAGGGCTCAACTTGCAGTGATCAACCTGGCTAATACACCACCACCACCAAATTTATTTTCTTTTTTTTTTCTTTTGACAAATTTACATATATTGTGGGGTATTCTGAAAGCATTGTTGGTCTGTTCCTAACTGAAAATTATCAGAAGAAGACATTCTCTCATACCATATTTTTTTTGTTAGTGCTATACTGACAAATTCCTAATATGCCACTGCACAGGTATGTCAGTGCACAGCTAAATCCTCAACATAACAGAGGTGAAATATAAAGATCAGACTAGGATGCACCAACATGCCTACACAGAAAAAATATTTGACAGTTAAATGAGAGAACCAAAGTATAGCAATAAATTGTTCAATGACAACAAAAAATCATCATTTTGTAATTGAGCATAAATTACAGGAATCTCAATTTGTCAACGTTTTCATATCAACAATACCTGACTTGCACTCGTTTATGTAAGGTCTTCAAAAACAACATTCTGTTTACGACAAAAAGTATAGTTTATGTGAGAACACAATATAATACTGACATAATTACTTCATTAAATAGCAAATAGCACATATCTCAACGAAATTACTATGTATGCATTGTGACGGGAAAGTTTCGCAAAAACTTTAAACTGTTCCCATAGCAGATACAAGTCACACAGACATGAATTTGTGCCCACACTGCACCATGAATCACTGTTACAAACAACTTACACACACACTACCACTCGTGAAGTAAAACTCATACAAAAAAACCTTCTATAAAGATCAGAAACTCACTCAACAGTGCTCATCCCTCATTTATGTTAGGGTTGTACTATCACATGGCCCCTTCCAACATTGCAACACATTTTTGTTTCTGACAACAACGAGTAGCCATACATGCTCTTAATTCATCAATACTAGCACACTGTTTCTTTCAGCTTTGGCACTAAAACTGGTGTTCTTTACCACATTCGAACGTCACGTGTCTCCTCAGCCCTCGCTTACACTGAGAAGACTGCCTGCAAGAATGATAACTAAATAGATTACATAACAATGTCAGAGATGTTTTCAATGTTAGGTTTTTTAAATGAGTATTGCCAAATGGTGACAGCAAACTGTTCATTTTTAGAGTGTGAAAATTCTCCTAACATGGAAGATCTTCACTTATTTTCCTGCCCCCCCCCCCTCCTAATCATTACAAAAATCACCATTACTATGATAACCATCATTGTCATTTACTTCTACTATTTCCATGTGACTGTCAAGGACCTCAGATGTTTTTAATGTTATCTCTTTTTTGAAGTGTCCTCAGATTTGTTGGCTTTTGATGTGTTAATACTGATCCTGGTGTTTCAAACCACTCCTTTTCTGCAATAGCTGGCTCCAAAAACCCTTCTTCACTAAATATCTGCACCTGACTGCATACAAACTTATGAGAAGCGGCAATAAAACCTGATTCACAAGTTGGGTTATTTAACTTAGGCAGTACTTGCGGATGAGATAAAAGTTGGGGCACGCTATCCTGGTCATGAGTAATGATATCTTCAAATTCATATTGGCCTACACTCTGACCAGAACCAGAGTGATTAATACTCTCTCTGTTCTTTGGTATCAATTTAGAAACAGAGTCAACTCCCTTGGGACTTCCTGTCTGGGATGACACAGTTGGAGAGAACCCTCTAAATGACTGTACCTTTTCTTCTGGCTCATTCTGACCCAAAATAAATCATGACACAGAAGCAGGTTCACACTTCATAGTTTCTGGAGTTACTGATGGAAAATCTTCCACTGCCTTTGCTCAAATTAACTGCATCTACACATCCAATGCCAGACAGCCCCTTACTTGAAGGGCCTCCAAGAGCTTAAAAATGGCTCTAAGCTTTATTGTGGTACATTTACTTTGCCACAGTGCATAAAGTCCATCAAAGCCTTAACCATTTCATATTTTACATTGTACAGGATAATAACTGGATGGTTCTCATAGTTTTCAGAAAACAGTGCCTCAAAATATGGACTACAGGCTGAAAGAATTATTTTATGTGCTCT
The DNA here is from genome assembly GCF_023897955.1 of Schistocerca gregaria. Taxonomy (NCBI): domain Eukaryota; kingdom Metazoa; phylum Arthropoda; class Insecta; order Orthoptera; family Acrididae; genus Schistocerca; species Schistocerca gregaria. The sequence goes on along the minus strand of NC_064928.1, from coordinate 67,185,291 downwards.
TAAATACCACACTGAGCACTAGTTGTGTAGTCCATTAATGTCTCACTGCCCAGCAGAGCATAAAAAAGACTCCAAAGTGGCTTGGTGCTTATTCCACTTCAGATGAACATTGTTGCTCTGGTACATCCTGTAGAACCTGTCATCGCATGACTTCAAACTCTTGTATAAAGCTCACTAAATTAGCTCAGTGATATTGTTTACTACACACATTCAGTTTCCTTGGAACAACACATAAGTAATTAACTACAAGTTGATCATCTTCTACAGAGAAATAGTGTTTCTCAGAATACTGCAAAGCAGAATTGTCAATTGGCTGTGGACAACAGCTAATCCCTGACTTCAGATGTCCTACAAATTGCAAATGCCTCTGTTGTTCAGAAACTGAACATCGTGACTTAGTCTGTAAACGTAATCTTATGTTAATCCAACTATTTCCACAAATTAAAAGTTTTTTAAACATATAACAACATTTTAATTGGACAGATAAAGAATCTACTCACCATGGGGTAACAAAACACACACATGAAAGATGGTTGTAATTGGCAAGATTTCAGAGCCAGTGCTCTGTCTGCATATTACTCTGTCTTCAAACTCAAATTTTGACACATGCAGTCCCCAACAATCAGTCTTCCCTTCTCATCCAATGCAGTAAGTATCCCCTGACCCACAATTCTAGGTGATTTTCCCAAAATCTATCTCTTTTCTTAGACCTCTCCAATCATTTTCCTTCATCCCTCTTACTTCCCCTTCATCCCATCTGCCTGAAGAAGGAGTCACTGGCTCCGAAAGCATGCCAATTACAACAATCCTTTATGTGTGTCATCTGTCGGGCTTTGTGAGTAGATTTTTTAAGTATCCAATTAAATTATTTTGTCAACAATTGATTGTTTTCATTGTTATATAATAATATTTGTAACGCATGAGTGTGGGGTGCAATGACTACTACGGTAATTACAAAAAAGGAAACAATCAGAAATGATTGCAAATCAAGAAGCACACATGATCATTGCACATAAATGATGCTGAGAATCGACTCAAACTGAGGTGTAGGATTTTGGAATTATACATTATAGCTACAAACAATACATGCCTTCTCTACCCATTGCACATCTGGAACTCTCAGAAAAACAGAAATTTTCATGAACTTCAGAAACATTGTTACAGGAATGCATGTACACAAAAAATACAGAATTGGCTGCGTTCCCGTACATTACTAATGGAACACATGTAGACCTACAAAGCATTTTCAGTATGTTACCCAACATAATGTATACATGAGATTGCTTGTATTATTAACTGACATGCACGTAGATGTACCCATTTCCAATGTAGCATATGTAAGTGTTTCTATTCCTTACTGACATGGCAACAGTTATTCACTAGACTGTTACATAGTTTTTATGTTACGCTGCTATTATTAAGAAAAGATAACAGAAAATGAAATAAGATAGAAAAAATAACAACAGCACTTCCTACCAGGGAATGAAACTGAAAATTAAATAGCAAAAGGGAATTAAAGAGGTAACTAACAAAAAAATATTTAAAAAGGCAGTTAATGCATACCCTCAACTAATCATACTATGTTGGGCTGTATTAAGCTCACATGCATAAATCCATTCTAAAATTGCAGCTGGTTGAATAAACAACTAACTCTTCAGAAAACCATGGGCTTCTGACAGTTGTAAATATATTGCTTAATGTCACATTTTATGTGCCATAAAAATAAAGTGTGGTGTGCTGCGTTGTCAAAAGTCGAAGTAGTGTTTGCTATATAGCCAAAAAAGCAAAAATGTAGTTTCCTTGTTATAGGGAAAACACACATCAAGTCAAAACTTATTCTGCATGCTCCCAATTCCCTGCTTCCATACTGAGAGAAAATAAGGTAACAGTGACAGTAATGTGATATTGTGTACCAACAAAAAAATGAAGACCCATCCCTGTGCAGCCTTCACCCCATACTACCAGATCAATGGCAAATTCTAAAAGTCACACAAAGAAATACAGTGTGAAAAGAACTTGTTTTCCCATGTGCACCAACTACACTGATAATTCACATGCTTCCAAAATAACGCAATCCCTCAACAGGATTTCACTAGGTCTTATAAGATGAAAATACTGTATAATATTGTTAGTTCTCATAGCAGATGCAGAATACTGGTCAAAAGCAGGTGGCAAACTTTCAATAAAAATAATGCTACAATTCATATATAATGCTAATGTGTGTTTATGTAAGTGTACCTTTGTATTTTCAATATTGTAACAGCATGCAGCAATCCTGAAAGTGCCAAGAAGAGGTCTGCACACATTGTGAAGCAGTAGAAACAAGGAAAAGCCAGAGGGCAGGAAGAAACAGCTGGGAAACATGGAAATCAGAGGTGGAAGATGGTAGTTCTACAATATGTGAGGAGAACAGAGAAAACACATCAAGAGAACTTGAGATGATACAGTGAAACTGTGAGTAAACATTTGTAAACAGAACATGTAAAATGTCTCAGAATGATTCTCACTCTACAGCAAAGCTTAGGCTCATTTGAAAATTTCTCATTTGCCATTTCCAGTTACTATTAAATCAGCAAACTCTGTACAATAAATTGTTGCGACTGTATCTTTCCTAAGCTAAAACAGTGTTTCCAGACTGTGAAAGCAAGGCAACATATGGCGTGTACAAATCGTCAAACAGGAAAATATATTATGGGAACTATGAGGGTTTCAGATGAAGAACAGGATCAGTCCAGAACAAAATTTTCACTCTGCAGCAGAGTGTACATTGACATGAAACTTCCTGTCAGATTAAAACTGCGTGCCGGACCGAGACTCGAAGTCAGGACATCTGTCCTTTGCGGACAAGTGCTCTACCACTGAACTACCCAAGCAAGACTTGGGACCTATCATCACAGCTTTAATTCTGCCAATATCTTGCCCTACCTTCGAAACATGAGCTCTCCTGCGAAGCTTACAGAACTAGCACTCCTCGAAGAAAGGATATTGTGGAGACACGGCTTAGCCACAGTCTGGGGGATGTTTACAGAATGAAATTTTCACTCTGCAGCAGAGTGTGCGCTGATATGATACTTCCTAGCAGATTAAAACTGTGTGTGAGACTGAGACTCAAACTTGGGACATTTTCCTTTTGATCTGCCAGGAAGTTCCATATCAATGCACATTCCACTGCAGAGTGAAAATTTTATTCTGGAAACATTCTCCAACCTGAGGCTAAGCCGTGTCTCCACAATGTCCTTGCTTGGAAGGTGGGAGATGAAGTATGGCAGAATTAAAATTGTGAGAATGGGTTGTTAGTCGTGCTTGGGTAGCTCAGTGGTAGAGCACTTGCCCGCGAAGGGCAAAGGTCCTGAGTTTGAGTATCAGTCTGGCGCATAGTTTCAATCTGCCAGGAAGTTTCATAACAGAATCAGACCTTTTAGTGAAAATAATAGTAAATTGTTTAAGGTTAAATTACTTGAGGAACTTGACCGGAGTCATCGGAAACAGATTTCATACATACTGAAACATATAGCTGTGGGCAGACCTGTTACAATTAATGGTAAGAACAAACCTTGATTAACAATAACGCATCATATAGACCTCAATAAATCACAAAGAAAGCCACACATTATTTATTAGAATTTTGTATTATTTTCCAATAACAAATAAAATAAAAGCCTTTCCTACAAAAAAAAGTTTTATGAGGATACTCATTTTTAAATGACTCTGCCAGGACATCAACAGATATCTAATGGCTGATACTGTTTGCAGTGATAAATTGCCTTCATGTAACCAAGAAACCTAAATTTTCCTTGCTATTTATGCACAACACTTAACTGTTTCTTTAATATAGAGTTTCTAAGCCTTGGAACAAAAATGTAATATGTTCCACACCACAGTCAATGAAATAGGATTCATTCTTCAGTAGATCCATTTTCCACATCTCTCTATATATACACTACATATTTTCTCTACATATGGATGCACGAAATGGTGACTCATTTTATTTTTCTGTTACCTACTCAAGTCCCCATTGTTGTACTTCATTTAAATTTTTGTGGCAACTATTTTTCCAGCAAACCACTGTATATGGCAGTCTATCAAAAGTTGCTTCAGAACTAGATTCCAAGACACTGTACAGGTGTGTCAATTATGTCTGTATCCGGTGATAATAGTCAACAGTGTAGACAGACAATAAGGGCTTTATCTTTCTATATACTTGAAATACACTACTCCTGTTCAGATATCAATTTGTATTTTATTTTTTTATACAAGAACCTGGAAATTCAAGTTTTCTTACAGTATGTTACTTCTGTAAAAAATTTCAAGATACAGTAGGCTTCTCTAAAGTTACATTTAGGAATATTCCAACACGCTTAGATCTAAATAGTTACAAACTGCCGAATCGCACAATACAACATGTACTGACAAACTGAGAGCCATTTTTCTTTGTCGCATAAATAGCACGATGAGCCCTTCCGGTTAATTCCGGACATAAAATACCTCCCCATTCGGATGCTCGAATGGAAGATGCTGAGGGAGGCAATATTAAATAAGAAAGAGAAGAAGATTATGATTAGGGAATATAGAATGTTAAGACAAAATTACAAGTGGAAAAGTTGTACAATTTGAAGGAGGAAATTAAAAGAAACAGAGTGGAAAATCAAAATTAATCTGAAGGGATACATAACTCAGTTCTTGATGTGTCATAATTATCAGCTAGTAATTCAGTCAGATTTTACAACTAACAGAATTCTGTAATTTTTAAATATAAACACTACTTGATTTGCACTCATATATTTAAGGTCTTTTGTTTACAACAAAATATATAACTGATGACAATACAATACCATTACTAGCATAATCACTGCATTAAATAGGTAGTAATATCTCTCTCATGGACAATTACTTCACACACTTTGGAACTGCCAAGTTTCCACATAAACATAAAATACACTCATAACAGACACAAGATACAGAAGGATGAATCTCTATCCATACAGCACAGGGAATAACTACCTCGAGCAGGTTACACATACACGCTGCCACTGATGAAATAAATCACACGCAAAACCACCCACTCTAATGATCAGGAACTAGTTTGACAAAACTCACCCCTCTCTTGGTTTTAAGTTCAAATTAACATTTATCCCCTTCAAAAAGAACTTACTTTTTCTGCAGGTGATAATGGCGAGCAGCCATATGTCTCTTTAAATTATCACCCCTAGTAAACCGATAGTCACAGTGAGAGCACTGAAACTGGGGCTCTTTACCACACTGAAGCTTCATGTGTCTCCATAGCCCTTGTGGATGCTGATACGACTTTCCACAAGAATGACAACTAAACCGTTTACGCGATACCGTCTGGGATGTTGTCGAAGTCATGCTATTCAAATCAGCACTGCCAAATATCGAATGTATATGGTTAATCCCTCGAGTACAAAAATTCTCTTCACATTTCAGACCTTCACTTACTCTCCTGACTTCTGCATTGTCAACTTCAGCACCGTCACAATCATCACGATAATCATCATCGCCAGGATAATTGCTGTCATCGGCAGTAAGATCTTCCACAATTTCCATATGAGTCTCAAGGATCTCAGATTTTATTTCTATTGGTACCTCCTCCAGTTGGTGTGTAGTCATATCTGCTGACCTATTGTCTGCTAATACTGCTTCTGGCATTATGAACTGTTCATTTTCTGTAACAGCCATTTCACCACTGGGACTCTGCAACTCATTACACACAGACTGAGAAGGAATTGGACTGAAAAGTGGTTCAGAAGTTGAGTTACTCATTACTGGCAATACTTGTCTTTGAGATGGAAGCTGATGCACACTATCAAGGTCAGGAGTGATGACCTCTTGAAGCACATTTTGGCCTTTACTCCTATCAGAACCAAAATGATTAATACTTGTTCCGTACTTTTCGATGGATTTACAATCAGAATCTAATTCCCTCGTACCTAAGTCCTGTGAGGACACAACTGGAGAGCATCTTCTAAATGACTGTACATTATCATCTAGCTCTGTCTGATCTGAGGTAAAGTGTGACACAGGAGGAGGTTCAGATTGCCGAGTTTCTGGAGGTACTGATGGTGCATTGCTTCCTCTGCCTTTCTGTACGTTGGCGTCATCCACACATCCACTGCCAGACAGCCCCCTTATCTGAAGGGACTCCGAGAGCTTCAGAACACAACTAAGCTCCTCATGTGGTATATTTACTTCACCACGGTACATAAAATCCATCAATGCCTTCACCACGGCATACTTTACATCGTGCAATATGATAATAGGATGCTTCTCATAGTTTTTAGTGAACAGTTCCTCAAAATATGGACTACATGCTGAAAGAATTATTTTATGTGCTCTTAAATGCTGCCCCTGTGCACTAATTGTGCAGTCTGTTAATTTCTCATTGTCCAACAAGGCATCAAAAACAGACACCAAAGTAGACTGGTGCTTATTCCATCTTAAATGAACATTGTTGCTCTGGTCCATTTTCTTTAGCTGTGTTCACGAGACCTCAATCTCTTGTATAAATATGCCTCAACTACTACAGTAACACCATTTACTAGTAAAGTTTAGTTTTCTTGCAACAACACAAAAACAATTATCTCCAAATAGGTAATCTTCATGCAGTGAAGTAATGTTTCGCAGATTTCAGCGTGTGGAATCTTCAATCATTTGAGAATAACAGATAATCCGTAGTACAGATTCTCTTCCAAATCGTAGATACAGTTGCTGTTCCAGAAATTTTGAGCGCCTGACCTAGTGTGGAAACAATCTTATGTTAATCCAATTATCTCCAGGAAGAATAAGTTATAAAATTATTTACACTGCATAATTGTAGGATACAAAGACCATTAGGGTAACTAACTAGAAATGGTTACAAATCTCCAGGAAGAATAAGTTAGGAAATTATTTACAGTGTGCGATTTTAGGGCACAAGGACTATTCGGGTAACTGACCAGAAGTGATCACAAATTAAGATGATGCACGATTGTTTCACATTAATATTGTTGAAAATTCAGCGAAACAAAGGTGGTTTTGCTGTGACATTGGGTGGAAAAGTTTCACTTGTTCTGCCCGACAATTTACTCTGTGTAGAAATACATTTTGTATATTTATTAGTATTATGTTACATGAAATAAACGTCAACTTACAAACTCTTTTCTGGAACAGAGCTATATCCAAAAATGAAAAATATCAGTTACTGAAATTTTCACACACAATTTTATTATGAAAACACTAGCTGAGTGTTGTGTTGCCTGCATATTCAGTATGGTGTGCACATTTCTTTTTTTTATCAGATTTTTATGTTGTTCACAAATTGCAACACCATCTAAGGTTTTCACACTAAGCCATAGAAGCATGATCTTCTCTGAATGTACTGCTGACCAAAATGCGATTCTGTCAGCTTGAGTCTAAGGTTTTTGTTAATTATGCATTTTAGGTTCTTCTGGTGATGTTTCACAGAAACTTTCAAACTCTAACATATATTTCTCAATATGTAACTCAGAAGCAAAACACTAATTTTCATCGATTTAGTTAAAAAAAAATTTTAATACAACAATATATTTTCTTACAACTTTCATGCCTTATTTCAACACCTTAGGGATTGAATTTCCAAAAACAGTGAAACATGTATTTTTATTTCTAACAGAGAATCGAAACAAATTTTTGTACATATAGCTTTGAAAATGCTGATGTTTCATCCTGTATTTCACTCCCTTTGGGCATTAAATTTCTGAAAACAATGAAACATATATATGTTTTATTTCTAACCAAGAAGTCAAACACCAAATTTCATAAGTGTAGCTTTGAAAATGCTTTAGTAGTTTCTTTAATAATGATTTCTTGGCAAAAAAATCATTCACCAGCTATTTTACCCCTTTAGTCATGATTTTCCAAAAATGCTGAAATATGTATTTTTTCATTTCTAAATCAGTTTTCATAGTCCTAGCTTCAAAATTGCCATAATAGTAACGTACTTTCAAAAAGCCTTTCATCCCCTCAGAACTTGAGTTTCCAAGAATGCTAAAAAAACTATTTTTTTTTATTTGTAATTAAGATATCAAAAACAAATTTTCATAGCTGTGGTTTTATAAATACTTTAGTAGTTCTTTAATAATAATATGTTTAAAAAAATTTAACCAACATGTTGTTAATGAAACAGGCATTCAGTTGTGGAGAAACATTTGAATAAATTCCTCACTGTAACTTTTTAACCCATCATTCAACAATTCGATGCATATTCTTTGCCATTTTTAACGATTTGGATTTCTTCACTTAAATCCATTTTCTGCCCCTTGCCCATTTAGGGAAAAATGAGGAGACAAGATCAAATATTTTGAAGCAGTCCCTCCTGAAATTAAAGTGGATTGCTACTGCCCTCTTGTAGTACCCGCCTGTGTGAAATGCATTGCTGTTGTTGTGGTCTTCAGTCCTGAGACTGGTTTGATGCAGCTCTCCATGCTACTATCATACAGTAAAGCTGCATGCCCTTGGGAAAAATTACGGCCGTAGTTTCCCCTTGCTTTCAGCCGTTCACAGTACCAACACAGCAAGTCCGTTTTGGTTATTGTTACAAGGCCAGATCAGTCAATCATCCAGACTGTTGCCCTTGCAACTACTGAAAAGGCTGCTGCCCCTCTTCAGGAACCACACGTTTGTCTGGCCTCTCAACAGATACCCCTCCGTTGTGGTCGCACCTACGGTACGGCTATCTGTATCGCTGAGGCACACAAGGCTCCCGACCAACGGCAAGGTCCATGGTTCATGGGTGGTGGTGAATGTATTATGTGAATGCATTAATGTACTCAATTCAGTACACCACACTGCGAAGATGGCAATTCTGTCTGTAACGTAAGTAGCTGTTTTCTATTTCCTGTAGTATCATTAGCGATGCTGTACTCAAAAATTTAGGGATTCTTCCACAAGAACGGCAGAAACTCAAGCTTACATACTAAGGAAAAATACAAAAGGGTGAGTGAAGCACAAAATGTGGTAATTACAATACTGCTACAGAATAGCAAAGACCATAATTGAACAGCTCTCAACTTCTGAAATTTAAACACTCATTTCCTCTCACATTCATTTTCGTAATTAATGTATAAAGAACTTACACAAGGATTTAACTGATAGTAAGCTGTAAATGCTGCATCTCATTTACTAGTTTTTTTCTTTTTTTTTTTTTTTCTTTTCAAGTAAACATTATCTATTTAGAATGAAGCAACTTTTTATTTTGCAGTAACCCAGCTATTTCAGAACCTTATTTGTACCACAACTTGTGTGGGTGTCTGAGACATTCTGTAAGAAAACCTATTGCTTCATAAAAAAATTCTTGAAGAGATCATGGTTGGACAAAGGTGTCAAAGTCAAAGTCATACCCCTCCAACAGTGTCACAAGCCCAATTTGGAAAGGAAAACTGGGTTTTATGTTGTAAGAATATTTTTAGGAAATAATGAAATCACTCATCTACTCCCTCCCAGGAACCATGGACCTTGTTGTTGGTCGGGAGGCTTGCGTGCCTCAGCGATACAGATGGCCGTACTGTAGGTGCAACCACAACGGAGGGGTATCTGTTGAGAGGCCAGACAAATGTGTGGTTCCTGAAGAGGGGCAGCAGCCTTTTCAGTAGTTGCAAGGGCAACAGTCTGGATGATTGACTGATCTGGCCTTGTAACACTAACCAAAACAGCCTTGCTGTGCTGGTACTGCGAACAGCTGATAGCAAGGGGAAACTACAGCCGTAATTTTTCCCGAGGGCATGCAGCTTTACTGTATTGTTAAATGATGATGGCGTCCTCTTGGGTAAAATATTCCAGAGTAAAATAGTCCCCCATTTGGATCTCCAGGCGGGTACTACTCAAGAGGACATCGTTATCAGCAGAAAGAAAACTGGCATTCTACGGATCGGGGTGTGGAATGTCAGATTCATTAATCGGGCAGGTAGGTCAGAAAATTTAAAAAGGGAAATGGATAGGTTAAAGTTAGATATAGTGGGAATTAGTGAAGTTCGGCGGCAGGAGGAACAAGACTTTTGGTCAGTTGAATACAAGGTTATAAATACAAAATGAAATAGGGGTAAGGAAGGGGTAGGTTTAATAATGAATAAAAAAATAGGAGCACAGGTAAGCTACTACAAACAGCATAGTGAATGCATTATTGTGGCCATGATACATACGAAGCCCACACCTACTACAGTAGTACAAGTTTATATGCCAACTAGCTCTGCAAATGACGAAGAAATTGAAGAAATGTATGATCAAATAAAAGAAATTATTCAGATAGTGAAGGGAGATGAAAATTTAATAGTCACGGGTGACTGGAATTCGAGAGTAGAAAAAGGGAGAGAAGGAAACATAGTGGATGAATAAGGATTGGGGCAGAGAAATGAAAGACGAAGCCATCTGGTAGAATTTTGCACAGAGCATAACTTAATCATAGCTAACACTTGGTTCAAGAATCATAAAAGAAGGTTGTACACATGGAAGAAGCCTGGAGATACTGACAGGTTTCAGATAGATTATATAATGGTAAAACAGAGATTTAGGAACCAGGTTTTAAATTCTAAGACATTTCCAGGGGCAGATGTGGACTCTGACCACAATCTATTGGTTATGAACTGCAGATTAAAACTGAAGAAACTGCAAAAAGGTAGGAATTTAGGGGGATGGGACCTGGATAAACTGACGAAACCAGAGGTTGTACAAAGTTCAGGGAGAGCATAAGGGAAGAATTTAATAGAGAAAAGAAATACAGTAGGAGAAGAATGGGTAGCTCTGAGGGATGAATTGCAGGAAAAACGCCTCAAAAATGAGATCGACAGGAAGTGCAAAATGGCTAAGCAGGGATGGCTAGAGAACGAATGGAAAGATGTTCAGGCTTATCTCACTAGGGGTAAGATAGATACTGCCTACAGGAAAATTAAAGAGACCTTTGGAGAAAAGAGAACCACTTGTATGAATATCAAGAGCTCAGATGGAAACCCAGTTGTAAGCAAAGAAGGGAAAGCAGAAAGGTGGAAGGAGTATATAGAGGGTCTATACAAGGGCGATGTACTTGAGGACAATATTATGGAAATGGAAGAGGATGTAGATGAAGATGAAATGGGAGATACGATATTGCGTGAAGAGTTTGACAGAGCACTGAAAGACCTAAGTCAAAACAAGGCCCCCGGAGTAAACAACATTCCATTAAAACTACTGACGGCCTTGGGAGAGCCAGTCATGAGAAAACTCTACCATCTGGTGAGCAAGATGTATGACACAGGCGAAATACTCTCAGGTTTCAAGAAGAATATAATAATTCCAATCCCAAAGAAAGCAGGTGCTGACAGATGTGAAAATTACCGAACAATCAGTTTAATAAGTCACAGCTGCAAAATACTAACGCGAATTCTTTACAGACAAATGGAAAAACTGGCAGAAGCTGACCTCGGAGAAGATCAGTTTCGATTCCATAGAAATGTTGGAACACGTGAGGCAATACTGACACTGCGATTTATCTTAGAAAATAGATTAAGGAATAGCAAACCTACATTTCTAGCATTTGTAGACTTAGAGAAAGCTTTTGACAATGTTGACTGGGATACTCTCTTTCCAATTCTGAAAGTGGCAGGGGTAAAATACAGGGAGCAAAAGGCTATTTACAATTTGTACAGAAACCAGATGGCAGTTGTAAGAGTCGATGGTCATGGAAGGGAAGCAGCGGTTGGGAAGGTAGTGAGACAGGGTTGTAGTCTCTCACTGATGTTATTCAATCTGTGTATTGAGCAAGCAGTAAAGGAAACAAAAGAAAAATTTGGAGTAGGTATTAAAATCCATGGAGAAGAAATAATAACTTTGACATTTGCCGATGACATTGTAATTCTGTCAGAGACAGCAGAGGACTTGGAAGAGCAGTTGAACGGAATGGACAGTGTCTTGAAAGGATGATATAAGATGAACATCAACAAAAGCACAATGAAGGAAAATGGAATGTAGTTGAATTTAGTCAGTTGATGCTGAGGGAATTAGATTAGGAAATGAGACACTTAGAGTAGTAAAGGAGTTTTGCTATTTGGGGAGCAAAATAACTGATGATGGTCGAAGTAGAGAGGATATAAAATGTAGACTGGCAATGGCAAGGAAAGTGTTTCTGAAGAAGAGAAATTTGTTAATATTGAGTATAGGTTTAAGTCACAGGAATTCGTTTCTGAAAGTATTTGTATGGAAGTGAAACATGGATAATAAAGAGTTTGAACAAGAAGAGAATAGGAGCTTTTGAAATGTGGTGCTACAGAAGAATGCTGAAGATTAGATGGGTAGATCACATAACTAATGAGGAGGTATTGATTGGAGGGTAGCGTGGAGGGTAAAAATCGAAGAGGGAGACCAAGAGATGAATGCAGTAAGCAGATTCAGAAGGATGTTGGTTGCAGTAGGTACTGGGAGATGAAGAAGCTTGCACACGATAGAGTAACATGGAGAGCTGCATCAAACCACTCTCTGAACTGAAGACCACATCAACAACATCAACAACAACAACAACTCATCTACTGTGTCTGGCAAACTTCTTTATACTGTTCACCTTAAATCTCACTGAACAGTTTAACCGAGTCAGCATTTATGATTGTGTGAAGTCGTGCTTCTCAGCTAAACCCAACCGACAGCAATGCTTTATTAATAATACAAACACTCAGTGAATTTTGAACTTTTTCTTTAATAAATAGTATATATTAACAAATGGTACAGTTTCCTGTAACTTCTGTAACCCAAATTTGCCTTCTACTGACGGGCAATAATGTAAGTTAAATATAATGCTATTTATATCTAGTTTACTATCTTAAAAGCATAACCCCTCTAGTGTAAGTTAAGCTCAGCATAAGTGTAGTGTCTTCATTTTGTGTAGTCTTCTACATGCCTTAAATCAAATGCATGCTCAGCCTTGATGCGAGATGGAATTTATTTCACTTAATAAAAAATGTATAAAAGTACAAAATAATTGTAACTCACAGTAAACTGCCTTTGCTGACCCAACAAAATTTGTCCCCAATAACTGCACCCAACACAAACAAAAACATTTCACTCAAGGTACATTTAATCAGTTAACACAAAACCTGACAGTGTGTCCTCAGAAAATCTGCACTCACTCGGTAAACAGATTTTCTGTTGTCCATCTAGACTGCTTTAATATTTTTAATCAATTGGTTTCGGTATACATGATCATCTTCAGCTGTACAAATAAAAGACCTGCAGATAAAAGTAAAATAGCATCTAATACAACAATATGCAATGAAGTTATTACACAGATTAAAAATAAATCTGACTGTATTACTTATAAGAGTAGTGAGAACAGAATAGCGGTCTGGGAGAAGCCATTTTATATACATAGCCCACAAGGCAACTGCCAGCAGGCGGCCTCTGGTACATTTGCCACATATGAATGAAAAATACATTTCAAAACTGAATTAAAAATATATTTTTTTGTTTCTTGAGACTACTGCTCTTGGAAATACTTGATTTAAAGTTGTGGTTTGCCTGGGGCAAAACATTATAAAATGTCACAAAAATATGTAACTCGAATGGCAAATGGTGTACAAATCTGTGACACAGCTGTGGGCATCCAGATGGCACCCTCCTTTGCCACCTTTATATGGGTCACCTAGAGGAAACTTTCCTATCCTCCCAAAATGCCAAACTGCTTTTCTGGTTCAGATGCACTGATGACATCTTCAAGCTCTGGACTCTGGGCCGAGACACCCTATCTTCATTCCTTCACAACCTCATCACCTTCTCTCCGAACTGCTTCGCCTGGTCTGCCCAGTGTGCCACCTTCCTTGATGTTGTCCTCCTTCCCTCCAATGATTCCATCTACACTTCTGTCCATATTAAACCCCCCAACCATCAACAGTACCCACATTTCCGCAACTGTCACCCCTTTCACATCATAAAATCCCTTCCATACAGCAGTGACAGGGACTCCCTGCTGCGGGTCTCACTGAGGCCTTTACAGACAGACACTAGCCCCAAGACCTAGTCCACAAACACATGTCCCGTACCATTTCCCCTCACATCCCTAATGCTACCACCAGCCTCATCACACAGTACCGCCCTGGACTGGAACGACTGAACCACATCCTTTGCCATCGAGTCCCACCGTGCATCTGAGATTCTTCCCATCCCTCCTAAAATGGTGTTCCATCACCCGCTCAACCTCCACCACATCCTAGTCCATCTCAATGCCAATCCCAATTCCGATCTCTTGCTTCAAGGATCATATCCCCGTAGAAGACACAGGTGCAAGACCTACCCATTCCACCTGACCAGCACTTCCTGTTCCAGTTCTGTCACGGGTTTACCCTACACAATCAGGGGCTGCGCTACCTGTGAAAGCAGCCACATTGTGTATCATATCTGCTGCAATCACTGTACAGCTTTCTATATTGGTATAAATACCAACCAGCTGTCCACCAGGGTGAGTGGCCACTGTCAAACTGTGCCCAAGATCAAAATAGACCACGTTGTGACACAACATGCAGCTGAACATAACACACTCGATTTCTACGGCTGCTTTACTGATTAAGCCGTGTGGATCCTCCCCTCTACGACCAGTTTTTCTGAGCTGCACAGTTTATAACACATTCTCTGCTCCCATAATTATCCCAGCCTCAACCTATGGTAACATAATGTCCCCACACCCTCCACCCACCAGTTTCCACCCTGTCAGCCCTATCATATCCTCCCCATTCTCATCTCCCACCTTCTTTGTTTGCCACCCTCTGCCAATCCACCTGCTCATCTTTCCCCACTCCTCTCCTTTTTCACTCTGTTTTCCCCACTTCTACGCCCCAAAACCTTCTGATGCTGTGCCTGTTGGAATTCTGGTCCTTGCACATTATGCCAGACAACACTCCTCTCTCCTCCCACCCATACACTACTATCCCTTCCCCTTTCCCTCCCTATACAGACTGCTGCTTCCATCCTGTGTGATAGTCACAGTCTGGCCTCAGTGGCCAGAGCTAAAGGTCATGTGTGTGAGGTATGCTGTCCTGTGTGAATAAGTGGTGTGGTTTATCTTTTTCTGACAAAGATTGCGGCTGAAAATTTGTGGGTAAGTGTTTCTTAATTGTCCCTGTCTGCAACCTAACATGTAATCTTAACAGTAAGTAGCAATCTGCCTTTTCCAACACTGTAGTTGGTGCACATAAACGCACTTTTCATTCATATGTGACAAATGTACCAGATGCTACAAGCTAGTAGTTGTCTTGTGGGCCATAAGAATAACACGGTTTCTCACAGACACTACGTAGCATATAAATTTTGCTGCGATGTTGAATAAGTTACTCTTGTAACTGACAAAATCACATTCTAGTACATTTGAATTTTGATACAGTATAATAGCAATTTTGCACGTCATAGAGTGTATGTTGATTTGCTCTATCTGATTGTGGTTAATGCGAACTGAAACCAGTCATATAAAAAAAAATTAAAGCAGTCTAGAAGGTCACTAAAAAAACTAACAATCAATTAGTAGAAGTCACCTGATGATAGTAGCCTGTTGTAAAAACACTGTGCCTACCTCAGTTTTAAGATTACACTTTCACTGAAACAGAAGAGAGAGGAAGGCTCATACAAGAGAAGTCTGGTATTTATTATGTAACAATACAAATTCGTATAGAATACTACTCATTGAGCAGCAGACAGACACATTTAAAAGTCAGCTATCAAATAAGTTATCTGACAAAGCACTTCCTCAGATGAAGATGCACACTCATTCAAACATGCACAACTCACGAACTACAGCTGCAGTCATCCCCAGGCACTGAAGTTCCATTGAGGTGAGTAGCAATCTCAGCTGGGGTAGCATAGGGAGTACAAAGCAGGTGCGGGAGTGGAGGGAGAGGTTGAGAGTGAGGATAGCAGAGTAGAGGTGGGGCAAGACAAATGTGACTGATTGTTGCTCAATGTCGCCCCTATGTGGTGTACAGCTATCTGTGTCAACTTGCACTGTTATATAGTACTGGATTTGTCACTGTTTACTAGCTATTAATTACCATTTATCACATAATTACATTACTGAAAATGGAGATGCTGAGTCACGATAGGCACAACAAAAAGATTCACACAATTATGGCTTTTGGCCATTAAGGTCTTTGTCAGCAGTACACACACACACACACACACACACACACATGCAAACGCAACTTGCACAGACGTCTGCAGTCTCAGACAACTGAAAGTAAGTGTAGTTTCAGCTCTCTGAGATTGCAGATCTTTTTGCAAGTTGCATTTGTGGAGTGTGTGTGTGCATATGTGTATGTGTGTCTACTGCTGACAAAGGCCTCAGTGGTGTGGTTTCATCTCTCTGAGACTGCAGATGTGTGTGCAAGTTGCATTTGCATGAGTGAGAGTGTGTGTGTGTGTGTGTGTGTGTGTGTGTGTGTGTGTGTGTGTGTGTGTGTCTACTGCTGACAAAGGCCTTAATGACCGAAACCTATAATTGTGTGAATCTTTTTGTTGTGCCAATCGCGACTCAGCATCTCCACTGTATGGTAAGTAGCAACTTTCCTTTTCTGGTATTGTTACATTTCATCCTGGATTTTCCATTGTTTGATTACTGAAAATGGAAGAGATAAAGAGCTATCTCAAAAGCTTTTTCAGTGAAATGATTTTATATGACCAGCACTATCTCTTCACAGCAACATACTACCTCAACTTAACCCTCTGCCATGCACCCCAATGTGGTTTGGAGAAAATAGATGTATGTAAAAAATGATGAATTAGGAGCACACTCAAATTTGCTCTAGCTAACTGACAAGCTAGCAGATGCAGCAAAAATCACACGGGTACCCACTCTAAGACACAACAAATCATTCTTTTCTCTGACTCTGAAACTAAACTGACGAAGTATCTGTTATACACCAGTATGTTATATAGATACTGTAAAGAATTAAAAAGAGAAGATGGCCTAAGATAATTAACAAATCAAAACAATATTTGCAACCTAGGAGATAAGCTGAATTACGAACTGAGAAAAGAAATTAAAGAGACAACTAAAATCAGAATATTCAAAAAGGCAGCTACCACATACCTCATAAATATATTTTATATAGTAAAGGGTTGTTTACCTTACTTAAAGTACAGTTTGTGGGAAAACAGTAACACACTCATACAATAAAATACATCAGTCATTATTCACTGTCCAGTCAAATTAACGTGACCACCTGTCAATAGCTGGAATAACCACCTTTTGCAATGTGCAACACTATGAGACATGCAGGAAGGGAGTTAATATGGCTCTGGAAGGTACCAACAGGGACGTCGGGCCATGCCAATTTCAGTGCCATGGCCTGCTGCAGGATTCTCAGGCGAAGATAAGTGGTGCAAACAGTATCTCAAGTGGATTTAAATCTGGAGAGTTTGGTGGCCAGGAAAGAATGGTGAAGTTATCCTCCTCCTCTTCAAAGCATGCATGTACACTGGGGGTGGGGAGTTATGTGTAACATTTTGCAGTGTCCTGCTGGTAGACTCCGTACTGCCAAGCTAAATATATGCATGTAGGGTCAGACATGGTCCCCAAGAATAGATGCATACTTGCGTTCATCCACTTCACTTCCAGAATGACGAGATAGACAAGGAATCCCATGAAAACATTCCCCCAGACTGTAATGCTCCAGCCTGCACACTTCCAACGATTGTTCCAGGCTGTTTGCTTTCAGGAGTTTCACACTGCACACAGTGACGGCCATCTGTCTGTTGGAGCAAAAATGTGATTCACCTGAAAATGCCACGTGTCACCACTCAGTTGCAGTATTGGCATGGAAATTCCAGCCCTCATTGACGATGAACAGCAGTAAGCATGGCTGCATGCTGCAGAGGCCCATACGCAGCAATGTTCAATGAAAGATCATTGATGAGAGACTGATGGTAGCCCATTGATTCATGTGGGCAATCAGTTGCTCAATAGTACCATGTCTATTTGCCCATACACACCTCCGTCCCTGTCATTCACCCCTGTTATCTATGGCCTGCAGTGCACCACAGTTGCCTCAGTGCTGGTTTTGGATAGTGTCATTTTGCCAGGCATACTTTAACCACAAACAAAGTACACAAACTTAGCCATTTTGTAAATGCTTCCACCCTTGGCCGAAAACCCAATGATCATGCCCTTTCGGGTGTCACATACATTGCTCCACTTCCAAATTATGACAATTGCCAGCTACTGCCATCTGTGAGTGGTTATTGGACGCTGAAGTCGAAAATAGATGGTGGTCACATTAAAGTGACTGGACCGCATATAATAGACTTCAGCTGTATAAAGCACGTTACCACAAAGTCATAAGCTTACGATTCATTGTGTATGATACTAATTTACTTTAATCTTCCTGAACTCAATACCTCCTTTCATTATGGAGAGACACTGACTCAGGTCTACAGATCGCCAAATGGGGGATCATGTGTAATGTAATTCCAAGGCAAAAGTACAGTCATGGCTTTGCTATTAGATGCAACATAGAGAGAGAGAGAGAGAGAGAGAGAGAGAGAGAGAGAGAATTAGCTAACTGTAAATAATATTTTATTGTTGTATTAAGGTCACACATTTAATACCATTGTAGAATGATCTCCAGAAATTGGTGGGTGTGTATAAAAATGTGGAATTTTTGCTCTTTTCTTAAACAGTTCATAACTGTACATTCATTTGTTTTATGAATACATAAGTTTTCAAAATCATATGACACACTCTGTCTATTATTGCATCTATGCCCTATTTCAGGGAAACCTGTAAGAACTAAGAAATGAGTTTATAGAATGAGATTTTCACTCTACAGCGGAGTGTGTGCTGATATAAAACTTCCTGGCAGATTAAAACTGTGTGCCAGACCGAGACTCGAACTCGGGACCTTTGCCTTTTGCGGGCAAGTGCAAACACTCCGCTGTAGAGTGAAAATTTCATTCTAGAAACATCCCCCAGGCTGTGGCTAAGCCATGTCTCCACAATATCCTTTCTTTCTTTCTGCAAGGTTCGCAGGAGAGCTTCTGTACAGTTTGGAAGGTAGGAGACGAGGTACTGACAGAAGTAAAGCTGTGAGGACGGGGCGTAAGTCGTGCTTGGGTAGCTCAGTTGGTAGAGAACTTGCCCACGAAAGGCAAAGGTCCCGACTTCGAGTCTCACAGTTTTAATCTGCCAGGAAGTTTCAAGAAATGAGTTGTGAAATAAAAAGAGTTGCAATCAAAAATTGTATTTGGTTCAGTTAAAATTTCAAGAGAAAAAAATAGTTAAACTAAGAAATAAGCCCTTCAAGAGATAGTCCAGATGGCATTAAGAAAGCACAATATAAAAATAAAGAACCATGGACACTACCAACGATTGTGCTTCAGTTCCACAGAGTTGAAGTGAACAAGGTCAATGCAAAATTAGCACTATTTTGGTGAACAGGAAATGGGGAGAGTCAGTAGAGGAAATGATTGGTATCTTTAATATAGGAGAGTTGGTTAAGGGTAATAGGCTGAAGGTATCAGTCCACGAGAGCAGAGACCCCCAGTTGGGGGCAGGGTAACTGGCAAAAATAGGGCATACTGGCTGGTTGGTTTTATGGACTGAAGAAAGCATGTAGAAGATAGGAAAACAGGGAGTGTAGGGGTGAAGGGAGAAATAGGCTCTGGTACAGCTCCCAGCACTCATACCTTCTACATGATTTCAAGAGTCCATAAACCCAACCACCCAGGTTGCCCCACAGTGGCTGACTATTGTGCCCCAACAGTGACACTCTCTGCTCTCATGGGCCAACAACATCAGTTGCACACTACTCTTCCATATAAAAGACACCAATCATTTACTGTACTGAAACTCCACAGTTCCTGTTCCTTTACCACTCAGCGCATTGCATGTTAATGTTTATGCTACCTCCCTCTACATTAATATCCCCAATGCCCAGGGCCTTATTGCTATAGAACACTATGTTACCCCACGCCCAACTGACTCCAACAGTACAATCTCCTACCTGGTCACTATGACCAGCTATATCCTCATCCAGAATTACTTCTATTTTGAAGGCATCACCCACAGTGAAGCAACAGGCACTCACAGGCCAACCTATTCATGAGCCTTCTAGAGGAATCCTTTCTAATCAACCAGAATCTCAATCATCACCTGGTTCAAATTCATTGATGATGTATTCATGATCTGAACTGAGGATGGGGACACCCTGTAAAAATTCCTCCAGAACCTCAACATCTCCCATATTCGCTGAACAAGCCACCTTTCTCAATGTTGACTTCCAAGTCAAGAATGACTAAATCAGCACTACAGTCCACATCAAACCCACTGAACACCAACAATATCTCGACTTTGAAAGCTTCACCCATTCCACACCAAGAAGTCCCTTCAGTACAGCCAAACCATCTATGGCCATCGTATCTGCAGTGACGAACTGTACTTCTTCAAATATCCCAATGCTTGCCCTAACATCTTCACAGACCAAAATCACTCACCCAACCTTGTATAGAAACAGATCTCTTGTGCCTTATCTCTCCAGTCCTTTACCACTGCCCACACACCCAGTATCTGGCCACAAAAGAGACTGCTCTCCTAACTCAGTATCACCCAACACTAGACGAACTGAATCACATCCTGGATCAAGGTTTCAACTGCCTCTAATAATGCCAGACAATGAGGAACATCCTTTCCGCTATCCTCCCCATCTTCACACAGATGTGTTCCGATACCCAATGAACCTACCCAATACCCTTGTCTGTCCCTACTCAACCCCTGCTACCAATCCCTTGCTTCATGGCTCATAGCTGTGGATAGACCTAAATGCAAGACCTGTCCCATATGTCCTCCCACCACCATCTACTGCAATCTTGTCGCAGGTACCTTCTACCCCATCAAGTGTGGTCTACCTGTGGAAGCTTCCATGTGATACAGAAACTACGCTGCAGGCACTGTGTTGCTCTCTACGTGGGCATGGCAACCAACAAGCTGTCAGTCCACGTCAATGACTGCTGCCAAACTGTGGCCGAGAGACAGCTGGACCACTCAGTTGCTGATCATGCTGCCGGACATGATGTGCTTTACTTCCGTGCCTGCTACACAGCCTGTGCCAACCAAATCCTTCCAACCGATGCCAGCTTTTCATCACTGTGCTCAGAGGAACTCTACCTACAACATATTCTTCATACCCACAACCTCCTGAACCTAGTGAACTGAAATGTAATGAACAAACTCTTGTCTGTTGCATAATACGGAGTGAAAGTTTGTAGAGTCATTCTGTAAAAGAGGACAGAACAGGAATTTTCATGGTTAATGATTATGTGATGATGTAGTAACAAAGTAACAAAATGAAAAAAAAAAAAAAAACCATTTGAAATAACAATGAGAAATATGAGAGGTATTGTGTGATGTAGCAATGATTAGGGGTATTGTCTTTGTATTAGTTTGTTTTGCAAATGTACTGCTTCAGTTAACAAGGTTTATAACGAAAGTATAAGCAGATATTAAATTACAACTATGTGAAGGTGAATATGATTTTGTTATGATACAACATGTATGTGAACGAAGATAGCATTTATTATTTTAAAGAAGCTGAATGAAATATTATTTCAATATATTGAGATCAAAAAAATTTATTTGTGTTATTAATAATGTTATTTATGTTTTTGCTAATGATTTCAAGTAATTCTGCACTAATAATGATACACTATTAATCAACCAGTGTCAGTAAATGAACAAATATGTGGCATTCTGACACGAAAAATTTATAATAAAACCATAATTTATGAAAATAGAGTGTAAGTTTGGTTAATACAGTAATTTTTATTTTTATTTCAGATGAAGTATATGTTTAAAGAACAGCTTCCATCCCCTTAAAATAAGTTACTGAATTATTTTGTTGAAAAGAAAAAAAAAGCTTTTGTATGTAACAAGATTCAAATAATTTTTTTCCAGGTTTACAAATAAGTTGTATTGCTTTACTAATATACGATTTTTATGTATTTCTGCTTGAATCTGAGTGCTGAGGAAGAGTGAAACCAAGGAAACTGAAGAGATGCTTGGGAAACAGAGCCACAACAGAGTATATATGTGGAGTGTTGACAACAAAACAGTGAGTCACATGAAATACAAGTTTTTTCAGAAAGAATGTAAAACAGTTACAAAAGAATCTCAATTGTTTATTTGTGTAATTTTCCATATTATGACAGTGACTATGAAAAGTGAAATTAAAATGGAAAATTTTGTAATGTAATAGATTTTGTCACCTTGTACATCAAATCATAAGTCAAAATGTATAATTTCTAAAACTGTACCACGCTTCACACCATAATGATGAAATGAGTATAGTTTAACTGTAAAAGAACTGATAAAATTTATTCACATAAAGTGGAGAAGAATTCATGACTGTTTGTACATTATGCTTTGATACAAAATACATCTCTATGTTATAGCATTGTTCTTCAATACATCATTTACACAAATCCAAACAATTTCAAATAAAATTTGGAAACATTTTTTTACATTTTAGAAACAAAAGAATGAAATGTGAAAAAATCACTCTTGATCACATAATACAAGATAATTTATTAGTGGTGACCAGCTTCGAATCTATAAAGATTATCTTCAGGCCATATTAGTCCAGTATAACTTGCAAAAGGTGGGGTAGAAGAGCTTATTTTTTCAACTCGTCCATATGGTTGGAAAGATTAGAAAATTGAGTTTTGCCAACAAAATTTCGCTTGGGAAAACTTTCTACAGTCAAAAAACTTGGAAAATTTCGGCCTTTTTTCAGTTTTTCCAAAATATCTCAGTTTCATTTGCTCCTGTCGCTTTAACGTCTAGTTTCTTTTTTAAAAAGCACAAAATTCTCTATCAATTTGATTCTTGCCATTTTTTTCTACTCCCAATATCTAAGGTGCTCCGGTGCCTCAAAAAATGCCATTTTTCAAATTTTGAGCATAGTGCCAAGATACCTTATTTTTGAACACTATTTTTTTCAGTTTCTGTTTGTGTAGTATAAATACATTAAACATCATGTTATAAGTTGGAATTTACCACCTCACTTGCAGGTATTCAATTTCTCTGTATGCAACATGAAGATTGCTGGGCACCCTACTATCGTCATTCTTACATCACTACCTGAAGTTCACTATGGGCCACCTCAGCCCAGGTATTTGTAAAACTATAAACATAAAAATACATCATTAAGACACACACACACACACACACACACACACACACACACACACACACACACAAAATAAATTGTCTCAGGAAACTGAACTATTATTAGTGCAATAGGCAACCTAATTAGGTAGGTAATTATTCTTGTGTATAAAAGCCATACAGTTGACATTAAAAATAAGTAGCTTTATTACAATTAAAGTGCATTTTCAGTTACTAAAAAATGTTGACAATTCTGGGTGTGTAATACTTGTAATATCGCACTTCCAATGTTTTGATGGGCCAGGTTCCTCAGTGTCATCAGAAATACCTTGAGTTACATATTCAGGGTCTGTACATAGAGTTGATCCCAGATTGACCTCTTCTTTAGACAGCGAGTCAGCCTTGGCAAGTTCGTTGATTTTGTCAGCAGTTTCCTCAACGTCCTCCATAACATCTTCTTCACTGTCTTCATATAAAAATTTTGGCACGTTTTCACAGTTGACCCCAATACATTTCTTGCTAATTGAAGAACATTTCAAACCCGCTTTCCTGCAGGAGCACGCTCTGCTACAGTTCAGCTTGCATGAGCATGAAACAATGTGAAGAAGTGCTTCAGGTGCTGGATCTTGGCTCATTATAACGGGTACTGAACCGTGGTCACTGTGATTCCAGCCCCATTTATCAGGAGGTTTCCAGTTTCCCATCCAACTTTGGACTTGTTGGTAAGTCCGCAATGAATGATGATGTGCAGCACCTTGCAGCCGTGCAAATTTCAGTTTGCTTTTTGTGGCAGACTTGGCGAATAGCTGGTACCGCAAATGGTCAAGTGTGTGGCAACTGCTGACACCTAAATTATACATTGCGATAGTAACCCGTTCTCCTGCTATTATTATTTCTTCACGAGTAGCATGTGGTTTATTGAACGTGCAAAGCGCTGAGGTTAGGTGTTCATTTTTCGCAACAATATTGCAGCACTTTATTTTTCCTTGACCAAAAAAAGCGGATGTTGTATCACATCTGCTAAAAGCGTGAGTGAACAGA
Source organism: Schistocerca gregaria (assembly GCF_023897955.1). Taxonomy (NCBI): domain Eukaryota; kingdom Metazoa; phylum Arthropoda; class Insecta; order Orthoptera; family Acrididae; genus Schistocerca; species Schistocerca gregaria. The sequence goes on along the minus strand of NC_064928.1, from coordinate 67,161,119 downwards.
ATATATTCACTGTCAAACTGTAAGATGCAGTGGAAAACCACTTGTTTTCTGCATTTCCTCTTCCTGGCTTTAAGAAAAATAAGTTTTCAATGCCTTGCCCTAAACTGGTCATGAGCACAAGCAGGTCAACATCTTTTCCTACAATGACAACACTTCCAAAATCTTTGGTTTTTGAAATGGCAGATGTTACAATCATAATGTCAGCATCTTCTTGTGCCTGGTGCACTTCAATGCTACACTCCAGAAATTCCTTTTTAAGAAGTGTGATCAAACACATCTTGTTTCGTTCGTTGTACAAGAACTTGTCCTGAGGGACTTTGTTTACCATCTCTGATTCAACCACAACATCAACCGAAGAATGTTTTTTGGACCTACGAATCATCTCAACCTCTTTGTGCTACATTTGTCTCTCTCACATGGATGCCCATCAAATAAAATAGCAAATTGAGATCCAAAATGGCGTTGCAGGTAAGAAACATAGCTTTGGGTTATTTTCTTATAACTGATCATTAACATCAATCAACTATAGAAAATGTACAGCACCTGCATGCAATCGTATTACATATTGGAACACAAATAAACTTCATGCAATCCGACGTGAATGTGTTCGTAGTTACTGAATATGATGCTGTTTGTCCCGGCCCTGCAGCAGAGTGAGATGGCAAATATCAATGAATAACATGATGAGTAATATGTTTATACTACACAAATAAAAACTGAAATAACAGTGTTCAAAAATGAGGTAATTTGACACTTTGCTCGAAATTTGAAAAATTGGTATTTTTTGACGCGCTGTAGCGCCTCAGATACTGGGAGTAGAAAAAAATGGTAAGAATCAAATTTGTAGAGAATTTTGTGCTCTTTAAAAAAGAAAATAGACGTCAAAATGATAGGAGGAAATGAAACTAAGATATTTTGAAAAAACTGAAAAAATTCCTAAATTTTCGAAGTTTTTTGACTGCAGAAAGTTTTCCCAAGAGAAATTTTATTGGCAGAACTTGGTTTTCTAACCTTTCCAACAATATGAAGTTACAAAAATAAAATCTTCTACCCCACCTTTTGCAAGGTACAGGCTTTTTTCTGACAGTTTGACTGGACTATATGACATTTCTCAAAATTTAACATTAATTTTCTTAGAGGTAGATACAATGATCTACAAAGGCACTGAACAGTGCAGAACTGTAATACAGAAGGCATCTTACTCAAATGCTGAATAACACAAAAGTGCTTTCAATTATAAAGATGAAGTCTCCCATCGTTTAGCGCACAATTACTGAAGGCTCAGAGCCATAAGAAGAAAATTTGTTGGTCATATGTACAATTACAGATAGAACTAATGATGAGTAAATTAAAAACTGATAAACTTAAACAAGTATGATGAAAGACATTAATACTAATTATCAAACACATTAAAAACATTTTAAATAATATGACATAACAAATGAAAACGACAACCAATAGAAAATGGTTACAGCGAATAGAACTGCCAATTGTGGGCAACACATGAAAGTAATAGACCAGAGAGGCTTCATTAAAGAATGTATGACACTAGGAATCAATGGAAAGTTACATCCAAATGACATGGCCTGTCACCAAGGATACAAGTGGCCTCGTGACCATGAATTTGCGTGGCAGGGCACATGTCCATTCAAAGACACACCCACAAAGACACCGTCAATAGTCACGGAGACAAAAGCATCAACACAGGCCAAAATAGTGTCCGCCCTCATGGAGTTACATTTCATAGGTGAACTTCAGGCCACTCATCCCCATAGCAACTGGTGGCATCAGCTGGATGCATCTCTGCACTGACTTCTACTTTCATACTATCTAAGATGAACTGTTTACGGTCTATTATTTTAATGAATTGCGCCAAGTGGCAGTTATGGTTAGCATAACCATTTCCTATTGGTTGTCCTTTTCATTCATTACATTATTTCAAATGTATTTGACAATTAATACTGATGTATTACATCTTACTTATTACATTTTTCAACTTTCTGATTAATCAATGTTATTTTTCAATTTAATTACATGTCACCACCATATTTTTTGTCATGGTGTCTCCTGCAACCAATGAGTGAAGCTTCACCTTTGTAACTCATAGTGCTTTCACTCTATTCAGCGGTTGATGAATGGGCCTTCTGGCATACAGTTCGGCACCACTCAGCACCTCTATAAATCACTGACGGTTATAAATATTTTGCATTTTATCATAATTTATGTTGTCTTTTCTGCATTATGTTACTGTGTTTAATAGTTCATGATCTCAGTCTAAAAAAATTAATGTTATAAATTTTAAGCGATGCCTTATGGTCTGATGATGAGCTGTATAGATTTAAGCCATTCACCACTTATTAACTATCATCTATTTTGCAACCAAGACCGATTTTTTTTTTTTCATTATATTTGAATTTAGATGTTATTCCAAACCTGTTATCAAAAATTATTAAAAGAATAAAATAGTTTATGAAGTTCATTTATTATTACGACCATTACAAATGGAAGAGAAAAATTTGCACCAAACAAAATTTCATATTTAATGACTTAAAAATTCATATGCTATTATAATTAGCTAACAGAGAGAAAATGCTTGCGAAAAAATATTTTACAACACATCACAGAGGCCAGAAATGATGTTCATATGTAAGACTTGTTTTTTCTCCAAACAAGGAATTCCAAAACTTTTCCTTAAAAGACAGTCAGGATGTTTAAGTTGAGAAATGTTATGCTGAAATCCTGCCCACACTGGAGCCTGCTCATTTGTTCTAGTCTGTTCATTTGTTTAGGAGGCAATTTTGTATCAAGTGAATGAAGTGTCTTTATAGGCTATTGCAAAAAAGTGAGTCACTGTTTGCTTCTACTCACAATTTACCATTATTTTGAGGAACATGTTATAAAAAACAGTTTCCTCTTTAATTCAAATAAGAAAATTGCCACAACATATTTTTTCAATTTAATTTTAATATAATAAGGTTACATAGAATCCATTTTAGGAATTATGGATCCTGTTAAGGTTCATGCGCATAAATGTACAGAAAATTTCTCAGTTGCAAAAAGACAGGCTGCAGCTAAGGAACAAAGTTGGTTAAGGAAAAAGAAAGCTAGATCAAAAATGTCTCCTACATGGCAGCTTGTGAGTTAAAAAATGCAAAAAATATGTGTTCACTTGCTATATCTCCAAGCAAATCTAGCAATGCTCCACAAGCTTTAGACAAACACTTGCTTAGGTTCAAAGATCATTCACAGAAGTCCTACAAAAATAAAAACAGGTCTTACAAAAATTAATGAAATGCTTCAATGTGAGATCATAGAAAGTTAAGTACAAAGCAGTCATGGAAATCCACTGAAATAACAAAGGATATGGTAAAAAGTTTCTATGAATGTCATGACATATCACATACCACAAGTAGAACAGCTCTTTGTAAGGAGAAACAACAAAAGAAATATCTATATAATTTCTGAAGTGTATGAATTATTTAAAAGGGAACATCTAGACGTGAACATTGGTTCCTCATTCTTTGCAGCTCTTATATCACAATATGCACTTCTTTCTTCTGACATTCTGGCAAATGTTTTCATCTGCACTTATTATGGTAACTTCAGTTTTCTACTGTACAGCACAGTCAAGAGTATCAGAAGTTTTCCAAGTACAAGTAGGTAACTTGTTGAGTCTATTACACGTGGCACATGGAAAGAGCCTCATACATTTGACACATCCATGGAATGTGGAAATTTAAAGAAGTATGAAGAATTCCTCAACTCATTGACACCTTGCTCAGATGGGATCATCAACTGGTATCAATGGAAAAATGATAAGGCAGAAAGAGTAGTTAAAGTGGTGTAGGAATGTTCTATAGATGGTATTTACAAAATTGGAGAGCAAATTACCAAAGTTTTTCATCCACTATATTATCAAATCCAGACAGCTACCAGGGAGAACTTCATTATTGCTCATCGGGATGTGATGAAGAGTTCACACTGCAGTAAGGAACAAATAACTAGTTTCATAAGCTACTGCACCTGATTAACTGCAGCATCATAAGCTAGCTGTTCACATTTCTAATCCAAAAATACTTCAGAACCTAAAAACAAATTTCCTAATCTTGTTGTTTGTTGTTGTGGTCTTCAGTCCTGAGACTGGCTTGATGCAGCTCTCCATGCGACTATATCCTGTGCAAGCATCTTCATCTCCCAGTACCTACTGCAAACCACATCCTTCTGAATCTGCTTAGTGTAGTCACCTTTTGGTCTCCCTCTATGATTTTTACCCTCCACGCTGCCCTCCAATACTAAATTGGTGATTCCTTGATGCCTCAGAACATGTCCTACCAACTGATCCCTTCTTCTGGTCAAGTTGTGCCACAAACTTCTCTTCTCCCCAATCCTATTCAGTACTTCCTCATTAGTTATGTGATCTACCCATCTAATCTTCAGCATTCTTCTGTAGCACCACATTTCAAAAGCTCCTATTCTCTTCTTGTTCAAACTATTTATCATCCATGTTTCACTTCCATACATGGCTACACTCCATACAAATACTTTCAGAAACGAATTCCTGTGATTTAAACCTATACTCGATATTAACAAATTTCTCTTCTTCAGAAACACTTTCCTTGCCATTGCCAGTCTACATTTTATATCCTCTCTACTTCGACCATCATCAGTTATTTTGCTCCCCAAATAGCAAAACTCCTTTACTACTCTAAGTGTCTCATTTCCTAATCTAATTCCCTCAGCATCAACTGACTAAATTCAACTACATTCCATTTTCCTTCGTTGTGCTTTTGTTGATGTTCATCTTATATCCTCCTTTCAAGACACTGTCCATTCCGTTCAACTGCTCTTCCAAGTCCTCTGCTGTCTCTGACAGAATTACAATGTCATCGGCAAATCTCAAAGTTATTATTTCTTCTCCATGGATTTTAATACCTACTCCAAATTTTTCTTTTGTTTCCTTTACTGCTTGCTCAATATACAGATTGAGTAACATCGGGGAGAGTCTGCAACCCTGTCTTACTCCCTTCCCAACCACTGCTTCCCTTGCATGACCCTCGACTCTTACAACTGCCATCTGGTTTCTGTACAAATTGTAAATAGCCTTTTGCTCCCTGTAATTTACCCCTACCACCTTCAGAATTGGAAAAAGAGTATCCCAATCAACATTGTCAAAAGCTTTCTCTAAGTCTACAAATGCTAGAAATGTAGGTTTGCTATTCATTAATCTATTTTCTAAGATAAATCGTAGGGTCAGTATTGCCTCACGTGTTCCAACATTTCTACGGAATCTAAACTGATCTTCTCCGAGGTCGGCTTCTGCCAGTTTTTCCATTTGTCTGTAAAGAATTCGCGTTAGTATTTTGCAGCTGTGACTTATTGAACTGATTGTTCGGTAATTTTCACATCTGTCAGCACCTGCTTTCTTTGGGATTGGAATTATTAAATTCTTCTTGAAGTCTGAGGGTATTTTGCCTGTCTCATACATCTTGCTCATCAGATGGTAGGGTTTTGTCAGGACTGGCTCTCCCAAGGCCATCAGTAGTTTCAATGGAATGTTGTCTATTCCGGGGGCCTTGTTTCGACTCAGGTCTTTCAGTGCTCTGTCATACTCTTCACGCAGTATCGTATCTCCCATTTCATCTTCATCTACATCCTCTTCCATTTCCATAATATTGTCCTCAAGTACATCACCCTTGTATAGACCCTCTATATACTCCTTCCACCTTTCTGCTTTCCCTTCTTTGCTTACAACTGGGTTTCCATCTGAGCTCTTGATGTTCATACAAGTGGTTCTCTTTTCTCCAAAGGTCTCTTTAATTTTCCTGTAGGCAGTATCTACGTCCTTACATTTGTCCTCTAGCCATCCCTGCATAGCCATTTTGCACTTCCTGTCGATCTCATTTTTGAGACGTTTGCATTCCTTTTCGCCTGCTTCATTTACTGCATTTTTATATTTTCTCCTTTCATCAATTAAATTCAATATTTCTTCTGTTAACCAAGGATTTCTACTAGCCCTCATCTTTTTACCTACTTGATCCTCTGCTGCCTTCACTACTCATCCCTCAAAGCTACCCATTCTTCTTCTACTTTCCCTTATGCTCTCCCCGAAACTCTGTACAACCTCTGGTTTTTTCAGTTTATCCAGGTTCCATCTCCTTAAATTCCCACCTTTTTGCAGTTTCTTCATTTTTAATCTACATCAATAGATTGTGGTCAGATTCCACATCTGCCCCTGGAAATGTCTTACAATTTAAAACCTGGTTCCTAAATCTCTGTCTTACCATTATGTAATCTATCTGATACCTTTTAGTATCTCCAGGGTTCTTCTATGTATACAACCTCCTTTCATGATTCTGAAACCAAGTGTTGGCTATGATTAAGTTGTCGAGTAAGAACTTAGAATCAAGATAAAACTTACTAGGAAAAAATATGACGTCAGGGAATTTTTAGCATTGGTATTATGGGTTTCACACAGGTGATAAGAAATTATGGTATAGTGTCAAGAAAAATTTAAAATTGGAGAATCTAAAATTGAAGTTCCACTGTATAATGAAATGAGTGAATTAAATAGTAACCAAGATATAATGCATCCAATGAGTGTAAATGAACTCCAAGTTTTTCTGTTAACATCTGTCTCTCTGGAGTTTAAAATTGTTACAGCAACAAACCCTACAGACTAAGAAATTATCGATGGTTACCGCTGAGAACAATTCGGTTCTCGTGCTTCTGCCAATAATTACAAAAACGAGAATAATTAATGAAAACACAATATCACTACTTAAATGTATCATTAGATAATGAGCACCAACTTTCTCAATTAAGACTATGTCCATGTGGATTTGCAAGTGCCACTAGTTTATAAAGTATCTTTATTATTTTAAAATACACTTACAACTGCCACAATATCACTCAAAAACTTCAAAAATACATACAAGATGTACATAAAGTCCGGGAACACTTTCAATTATTTATTGCACAAAAACTAAACATTGTACAGATGTCATACATATTGCATTTTGAAGAGAAACTCTAAAAGTCTTTTTACAAACATTTGATATGCCAACCATGAGTGACCAGGCAGATGTTAATATCGTAATCAAGTTCTTGCCATACCTGTCCCAGCATGGCATCGTCGACAGTGGTGGTCATTTCCCGCATTCTCTCCTGGAGCTCCGCTACATCACGTGATACAGGCAGTAAATACACCAGATCTTTAGTGTGTCTGCATGGAAAAAAAGGCACACGGCATGAGATCTGGCTAGCAGGGAGACTATTTCATGAAACAGGTGCCGATCCATTGATGCGGCAGCTCCGTGTTAAGGTACCCACGAACTTCACGATGATAATGGGGTGGAGACCCGTCCTGCTGAAAGATGAATGGAGAGTCCGATTGCGTTTGAGGCATCAGCCATTGCTGCAATACGTCCAAGTAGGAATATCCAGTGACAGTGCTCTCGGCTTCACTCACACTGGGACATCCGCTTCTCTTTGCCGGGCATAAGGAACCCAATTTAACAAATTTGTTGTGCCAGCGGTAAATGGCCTTCCTTGTTGGTGGTTTCTAAACATCCATTGAACAGCTGCAGGACACTTGTTTTTGTTGAACTCCAATACATAGGAAGCTCGCTCTGCACCTGAACTCACAATGTTTGCAACTAGCACTGACTATTGGCAAATTACCAAACTACGCTGTGGCGGTATACACGAAAAAAACTTACAGGGTTTCTCTTCAAAATGACATATGCATGATATCTGTACAATGTTTGGTTCCTGTGCAATAAATAACTGGAAGTGTTCCCGGACTTTATGTACATTTTGTATATTATACGCGCGCACACACACACACACACACACACACACACACACACACACACACACACACAGTGATTGATTTCATCACTTTAAGTGATTTAAGCACAATCACTGCCAGTCATTTACTCAAACTCACACAAAAATGCCCTCACTAATGACCAGAAATTCACTTAATGTTACTCACCCTTTTTTTCTGTCATCACTCAGTCCCGAGAAAGGGTGCAATACTTTTCTTGCATCTCCCACACCAAGTAGCTATATGTTCCTTTAAAACATCGCTCCTAACAAAATGTCTGTAGCAACAGTGTTTCAAGTCTCTTTTCTATGATATTGTCCAGTTTTCCCATGGTTGTGACAAATAAGTTGTTACATGATACAGAAGGAGGTAATGTCAGTGTCATGCTATTAAGGCAATCACTGTTGCAAGGTGGCTGCAGACTGTTCATTGCTACAGTATGAAATTTCTCCCCAGATCCAACATCATCACTCAATCTTGTGCCCTCCCCTATGTCATCTTGAGCACTATTATCATTATCATCATATTCTCCAGCACCAGCACCACCACCACCACCACCACCACCACCACCATCACCATCACCAAGATGATCATCATTGTCATCTACAAGCACTATTTCCATTTGACTCTCAAGGACCATAGATTTTGTTTCTAATGTTATCTCTTCTAAATGTGCACTCATATTTGCCTGCTTTTGAGGAGTAAAGGCTGTTTCTGGAGTTGGAATGTGTTTCTTCCCAGCAACAATCAGATTAAAAGTCAGTTCTCAACCAGAGATCTCTAACTGACTGCACACGGACTGACGAGGGATTGCACTGAAATGTGGTTCACTAACTATTAATAAAACCAAGGACTTCTAACATTTGTAAATACATTCTTCAGCCCTCTTAAGTATCATCAATGGCTTCTGCCAGAAACTAACATTTTATTAATTTTTTTAAGTATCAGAGCTTTTAGCATGAAATCACCAATATTGTTGCAAGACACAGACAATGACGTACTTCTACAACTGTATTTCAATGTAGCAGTCACTTTTGCATTCAAAGCAACAGTCCACACACAGACTGTGATGTGCATCTATTTTATGCAATACATATTGTAGCCACGTTGAGAAGATATATTGTAGCCATGTTGAGAAGATCATTTACAGTGAAAGCCGGTAAATCTAAAGTTATTGTAATGTAAATTTGTGTTTGTACCACTGCTTTTGTGAGTGGTTTCAAAATGAAAGCACTGTGCAATATGTAGCTTTGATATAAAATTTATAAAATTTTAGGTCTCTTTTCGCTTGTTATTTAGAACTATAATTTGATTAGGCATTATGAGTCCACAGCAGTTTTAAGATGTGGGAATGCGTCTACGAAAAAAGTGATTTTGGTTTCAAATATAACACTTGAGATGATGGTTGGTTGAAAACTGCATGTCCTAGTGGTTCCAAAGTGAAATCACCTGCTTAAAACAACTTTACCAGTTTCCAACTTTTACCAGTTTCCTCTTGTACAAGGATGTGCTGAAAAGTAATGTCACCAAATCTTTTAATGTGAAGACTCTTAAAACTTTTTAAATAAAACAATTGCTTAGGAGAAATATGTCCATTGCTAGGGTGACTATATCAAGAAATAAATAATGATGTAAATAAAATAGAAAGAAACTTCCACATGGGAAAAATATATTAAAAACAAAGATTCCAAGACTTACCAAGCAGGAAAGCACCGGTAGATAGGCACACACAGAATTTGAGCTTTCGCAACCGGCGGCTGCTTCGTCAGGAAAGAGGGAAGGAAAAGGAAAGATGAAAGGATGTGGGTTTTAAGGGAGAGGGTAAGGAGTCATTCCAATCCCGGGAGCAGAAAGACTTACCTTAGGGGGACAAAAGGATAGGTATATACTCGCGCGCGTGCGCACACACGCATATCCATCCATACATACACAGACACAAGCCTTGTGTCTGTGTATGTATGGATGGATATGCGTGTGTGTGTGTGTGTGTGTGTGTGTGTGTGTGGGCACGCGCGAGTATATGCCTATCCTTTTGTCCCCCTAAGGCAAGTCTTTCCGCTCCTGGGATTGGAATGACTCCTTACCCTCTCCCTTAAAACCCACATCCTTTCATCTTTCCTTTTTCTTCCCTCTTTCCTGACGAAGCAGCCGCCGGTAGCGAAAGCTCAAATTTTGTTTGTGTGTTTTATTCATTGTGCCTATCTACCGGCGCTTTCCCGCTTGGTAAGTCTTGGAATCTTTGGTATCAAGAAATAAATATGTAGACATACTGAACAAAGATGTAGTATGTTAATAATGTTTATTTTACTTAAAAACCTTTACTAGTTGTCACACCAAAAATCTGGAGGCATTTTCAGCATGCCCTTGTACTCACTGTTGACTATGATAATAAAGGTTAATTTTGCAAAAAATTTTGCAATTATATTTATTTTCGTATTGTTGGGACTCAAGAGTCCTAATGGCATGTTTTACATGTAACAAAAATACTGCAAGCTGTGCTAACTTGTCAAAAATTGTGGTAGTGTTTGATACATAACCAAAAGTCTTAAAAGGTAGTTTCTTAATCACAAGGAAAACACACATCACTAAATCAAAGCCTATTCTGCATTTCCCCAATTCGTTACTTCCATCTCGTGGGAGAATCATATTACAGTCACTGTAATGTAATACTCTGTACCCATAGAAGTTGAAAGACCAATACCTGTAGAGCCTTCATCCCATACTGAAGAAGTCAATGACAAATTGTAAAATCTACATAAAAGAATAAAACTTTAAAGAACTTGCTTTCCTTTTGTGCTGCAGCAATGCTGATCAACCATATGCATTCAAAATAAAGCAATATCCCATTCACAATTCACCAGGCATTATCAAAACACAAATACACTACAGTACTGTAACTTCTTACAGTAGATGCAGAATACTGACATACACCAAATGCAATCTACAAATTTTTCAATATAGAGCAGGCTACAATTCATACATAATGCCAAGTTTTGTTTATGTAGGTGTACCTTCAAATTTCTACTACGAGCAGCAAGATGCAGGCGTAAAATCCCTAAAGTGCCAACACGAGATGTGAGATTATGTGAAGTCATAAACAAAAGGCAAAGCCAAATACAAGAAAAAATGATAACTGGAGAAAGTATGGGGTTAAGTTCTAGGCTATGCTGGGAGAGGATGAGAAGATACATCATGAGAGATTTAGAAACTACTGTGAAGAAGTATTTGTGAATGGAACAAGCAGAAATCACTACAATGAATTATTGAACTATAGCTGAGTGTGCACTGATTTGATCCTTCCAGCAGACGAAAACTGTGTGCCAGGCTGACATCTGAATCTTGGAAGTACGGCATGTAGTGGATGTACTGGCAGAAGTAAAGGTCTGAGCGTGGGTCTCGAGTCATGCTCAGACAGGTCAAGTGGTGGCAAAGATGGCCGCAAAAGGCGAAGGTCTCAGGTTTGAGCACTGATCGGGCACGTTGTCTTAATCTGGTATGACATTTCACACAAAACATAGATCATTTCTGAAATTCAGCTTCACTGTAATAGGTATAGTGTACTACCTAAAGCAACAGATGAAATGCTGTGCCAAACTGGTACTCGCACCCAGATTTCCCGCTTACTGTGAGTGGTCACCTTACCACTTGTCTATCCAAACATGATTCCCAGACAAACCCAAACTCCTGTATATCAAATATATATCTATTTATTCTCATACATTATTGATTCATTCACCCACACTCACACATCTCTTGATTCACAAAGGAGGTTTTACACTCAAAACAAAGAGAAATCATAGACTATTACTGTCATTTTCGTCACAGGCCCATCTTCGCTTCATATATATGAGATGATGAACTTCAGTTTCAAATATGAGATCAAAAGATGTGCAAATATGCGTAAATGAATAAAAAATTTATAAGCAGACATACACTAAGTGATCAAAAGTATCCGGACAACTGGCTGAAAATGACTTACAAGTTCGTGGTGCCCTCCATCGGTAATGCTGGAATTCAATATGGTGTTCGCCCACCCTTAGCCTTGATACCAGCTTCCACTCTTGCAGGCATATGGTCAATCAGGTGCTGGAATGTTTCTTGGGGAATAGCAGCCCATTCTTCACAGAGTGCTGCACTTACAAGAGGTATCAATATTGTTCAGTGAGGCCTGGCACGAAGTCAGCATTCCAAAACATCCCAGGTGTGTCCTATAGAATTAAGGTCTGGACTCTGTGCAGGCCAGTCCATTACAGGGATGTTATTGTTGAGTAACCACTCCGCCGCAGGCCGTGCATTATGAACAGGTGCTCAATTGTTGTGAAAGATTCAATTGCCATCCCCAAATTGCTCTCCAACAGTGGGAAGCAAGAAGGTGCTTGAAACATCAGAGAAGGAAAGTAGGTCTGTGCTGTAATAGTGCCACGCAAAACAAGAAGGTGTGCAAGCCCCCTCCATGAAAAACACTACCACACCATAACACCGCCGCATCCGAATTTTACTGTTGGCACTACACATGCTGGCAGATGGAAGTTCACCAGGCATTTGCCATACCAACACCCTGCCATTGGATCGCCAATTATGTATCATGATTCATCGCTCCACTCAAGTTTCTCCACTGTTCAATTGTCCAGTGTTTACACTCTTTACACAAAGCGAGGCGTCGTTTGGCACTTGCCGGTACGATGTGTGGCTTATGAACAGCCACTCGACCGTGAAATCCCATTTTTCTCACCTCCATCCTAACTGTCATAGTACTTGCAGTGGATCCTGATGCAGTTTGGAATTCCTGTGTGATGGTCTGGATAGATGTCTACCTATTACACATTACGACCCTCTTCAACTGTCAGCGATCTCTGTCAGGTAACAGACGAGGTCAGCCTGTATGCTTTTGTGCTGTACGTGTCCCTTCACGTTTCCACTTCAGAAACAGTGGACCTAGGGAGGTTTAGGAGCGCGGAAATCTCGCGTACAGACGTATGACACAAGTCACATCCAATCACCTGTCCACGCCTGAAGTCCGTGAGTTCTGCGGAGTGCCCCATTCTACTCTCTCACAATATCTAATGACTACTGAGGTCACTGATATGGAGTACCTGGCAGTAGGTGGCAATACAATGCACCTAATATGAAAAACGTATATTTTTGGGTGGTGTCCACATATTTTTGACCACACAGTGTAAATAGGTATGACATATGGAAGTTTGTAAGTGTAAGTGGTAAGGTTGCTGTCCCCGGTAAGAGGAAAATCCAGGTTCAAGCTCCAGTCCAGTACCACTTTTCGTATGTTGCTTTAGGTAGATTACCTATACCTGTTACACTCAAGCTGAATTTCAGGAATAAATTTCAATATTTGACTGTAGTTCATCATCAAATATAAATCTAGATAATTTGATGGAGTGTGTAGGCATATAGAAAGTGGGAGGAGTGCAGCTTGTGTTGACTTTACACATATTCTGAAAGTAGTTGTATGTGCCACTTTAAGAAATATCTGATTTTGTTAAATACCGCAGTCCTCATGCTTGTACTTCACAGACAAAGATCCATTAATCTCAGCGTACATCAGTTATCTAACATTCTTCAACATCCAATAATAAGTTAGCAATTGAGGGGTGTAGGATGTCAAACGGGCCGACTTGGAGCAGGAGAGGCACTGCAAGACATTTTAATTTCCACTGTTTACACTTTTACAAATAAATTTTTAAAACTTTATCAGCATGACCAGAAAGGATTCAGGATTCACACTTACAGTAGTGGAAGTTCAAAAACATTAACAAAATAATTTTTTTACACGTGTAATTCCATCATTTTTTCACTTACTATTGGCTGCATTTGTTGCTATATGCACATATTTCTTCATAAGTACGAGAGATTCTTCAATGAATTTTGCATTGCTTATTAAACATGAACTCCTTAATGCAAAACTCTAGAATTTTCCAAATCTATTAAAAACTGTGGTAAAAACGATAGAAAGAAACTTCCACATGGGAAAAATATATTCAAAACAAAGACTTTCCGCTCCCGGGATTGGAATGACTCCTTACCCTCTCCCTTAAAACCTACATCCTTTCGTCTTTCCCTCTCCTTCCCTCTTTCCTGAAGAAGCAACCGTCAGCTACGAAAGCTAGAAATTCTGTGTGTGTGTTTGTGTGTCTTATTTATTGTGCCTATCTACCAGCACTTTCCCGCTTGGTAAGTCTTGGAATCTTTGTTTTGAATATAAACTGTGGTAAAATTGAGATAAGTAACTATAAAATTTGAGTTTTTTCTGAACATGAAGTTTAAAATGTAACAGCTCATTCATTTTTTCATAAATTAAATAAATTCTTGAGTTTTATACACCTGTAAGTGTGGTTTGTATGCTGTACAAAATTCACTGAAGAATCTCTCTTACTATGAAGAAAATTGTTCATATAGCAACAAATGCAGCCAATAAAAGTGAAAAAATGATGAAATTTCACATGTAAAAAATTATTTTGTTATGTCTTTTAACTTCCACTGCTATGACTGTGAATCCTGAATCCTTCCTGGTCATGCTGGCAAAGTTTTATGAATTTACCTGTAAAACTATAGACAGTGGAAATTAAAATGTCCTGAGGTGCCTCTCCTGCTCCAAGTCAGCCCTTTTGACGTCCTACCCCCCTCCCTCCCCATCCCTCCCTTAAGTATAATATATTGTGAACATGTTCTGTGCAATGTAGTGTAAGCAACACAGTCAAACAAAATCTCACAGCTATGTCTTTCTTTCTGCAACACTTTTTTTCCCATTCATGTATACTCAAAAATGTCATTAAGCTGTTGTTTCACGTGGTGTTTTGCAACATTTATCTATAGAAAACAATTTCTCATTCAACATATCAAATTATATTACATCAGCAATTCCATGAAATAAATTATCACAACAGTATCTTTCCTACACAGACAAAGTGTTTTCAGTCTTGGCTGAGAATGTGAGAGCATGTTAAAACAGGGCACACACAAATCTTCAAATAGAAAAATATATTATGGGAGCTATGGGGCTATCAATTGAAGAATAAAATTAGTCAGAGAATGAAACAACAGAAAAATCACATATTCTTTTTATAAAAATGAAAACAATCAGTTTTTTTACAATATAATGTAATTGTAAAGATAAAAAAACTCTACTCGCCAAGCAGTGGCAGAACACACACATAAAAGAAGGTTATAATTAGGCAAGATTTTGGAGCCATTGGCTCCTTTTTCTGGCAGAAGAGTTGAAGGGGAAGGAAGAGAGGTGAAGGAAAAGGATAGGAGAGGTCTAGGAAAAGGGGTAGATTTCAGAAAAGTTACTCAGAACTGAGGGTCAAGGGAGACTTACCAGATGGGATGAAAATCAGTCTTTCCCTCTCATCCTGTGCGGTAAGTCCCAAGTGACCAGCGGTTCTGGGTAACTTTTCTGATATCTACCCCTTTTCCTAGACCTCTCCAGTTCTTTTCCTTCACCTCTCCTCATTCCCCTTCAACATTTCTTCCTGAAGAATGAATCACTGGCTCCGAAAGCTTGCCTAATTATACCCTCCTCTTATGTATGTATTATGCTGCTGCTTGGTAAGTACATATTCTTTTTAGGAACTTCGAATTATGTTCTGATGACAAATGTGCCAAATAAGGTAAGGAAAAATCTGAGTTATGCAACTGCTTTCCCTACAAAAAGTTTTATGAAGCCACTCATATCACCCTAGCAGCACACAAACAGTTATTTAATGGTCAATATTGTTTCCAGTAATTGACAGCCTATCATGTAATGAACAAACCTGGATCTTTCTGTTTATTTATGCAGGTTAGTTATGGTATCTTTAATGCAGACTCTACATTGTTGAGTGTCTGAGCCTTGGAACAAGGATCTAAAATGTTCCCACATCACAGTCCAGAAAATAACCTTCATCGTTCATTCCCATACACATCAGTTTCTCACACAACACTATATATACAATATGTATGTTCTGTAAATGTGTTTGTATGAAACATTGATTCGTGTTAATGTCCTGTTCCCTACTAAAGTCGCCATTCTTGTACTTCCATTAAATCCATTTGGAAAGCGTCCTTCCTAGTAAACCAGTTTTATATGGCAGTCCATCTTAAATTGATTTACGTATAGATTCCAACATAATTTACAGCTGTTTGAATAGCCAACAGCATAGGCAAACAATAAAGGATTTATCAATCTGTTAACTTGAAATACATTAATCTTTCTGAAATATCAATTCCATTTTATTGTTGATATAAGAAGCAGGATATTTAAGTTTCTCACTATATGTTATATCTGGGGGGAAAAAAATTAAAATACAATGTGCTTCTTCAAAACTTAAATTGCTTTGCTCAAAATGGTTACAAATTGTTCATCAAACAGTGAAACACATACAAACACTAACTGAGAGCCATTTTTCTTAATAAGTGTCATAAGTACACAAACAGCATGATGATGAGCCCTTCCAATTAATTCTGGATGTAAAATGTCTCTCCATTAAGACATCAAAGAGTGAGGTACTGAGGAAGAAACAAGAAAGAAAAGAATATACATAAGAATATGAAGTGTTAAGACACTATCGCACGCTGAGAAGTTGGACAATTGGAAACAGGAATAGAGACGAAACAAAGTGGACATCCAAGTTATTCTGGACAAATAGGTAAACCAATTCTTGGTGTTATCATTATTATCAGCTACTAATCCAATCGGATACTACAGCTGTCAGAATTATTGTATCAGCACTACTTCATCTGCACTCGCCTAGTTAAGATCTTCACCACAAAAGCAATATTCCGTTTACAACCAAAAGTATGAATGATGAGAACACAACACCATTACTGGCATAATTATTTCTTCAAGGAAAATGATTTCACATGCTCCGAGGTTTTCAGATTTCCACATAAATTTTAAAATATACTCATAGCAGATATAATTTACACAGTGATAAATTTGTACCAACACAGCACAAGAAATCACTTCAGCAAGCAACTCATAAATACACACTGCACTGTTGAAATAAAAGTCACACAAAAAAGTACCCACTCAACACTAATCATTCCTTTCTTGGTGTTATGTTCACATTATCACATAACACGTTCAGGAAGTGCTTATTTTTTGTGCATCTGACAACGGCGAGAAGCCATGTGTGTTTTTAAATTATCACTCCTAGCACATCGATAACTGCAGCGAGGGCACTGATAACGACGTTCTTTACCACATTGTAGATTTACATGTCTCTGCAGCCCTTGGGGATGCTGATAAGACTTCCCACAAGACTTACAAGTAAACTGATTATGCAATACTGTCTGGGATGTTGTCAATGTCATGTTACTCAAATCAACACTGCCAAATAAGGAATGCAGATTATTAATTCCTTGAGTGCGAAAATTCTCTTTATATGTAAGACCTGCACTCACTCTCCTGACTTCCTCAACGTCAACTTCTCCACTACTACAATCATCACGATAATCACCGGCACAAAGATAGTCCTCATCTTCATCGAGAGTAAGGTCTTCAACAACTTCCACGTGATTCTCAGGGACCTCAGATTTTATTACTAAAGATACTTCCTGTTGGTGTGCACTTATATTTGCTGACTTTTTATCAGGTAATACTGCTCCTGGCATTAAAAACTGTTCATTTTCTGCAACAGTCATTAACCTGCCGAAGCTTTGCAACTCACTGTATACAGACTGCTGAGGAATTGGACAGTAAGACGATGAACATATGGTAGTGTGGGCACATGATACCAAAGTCTTTAGTGCCCGAATCGGACTGTAAGCTGGTCCGCCATTTGAATTATGATTTGTGGCTGTTACTTGTCTCTCAGATGAAAGTTGATGCACACTATCAACATCAGGAGTAATGATATCTTCAAGTGTATTCTTGCCTACTTTTCTTTGCTTTTGAATGGATTTAGAAATGGAGTCTCCTTCCACAGAACCTTCTTCCTGGGATGATACAGCTGGAGAGCATCCTCTAAATGACTCCATCTTGTGTTCTGGTTCATTCTGACCTGAGGTACAGCACGGCATAGAAGTAGGTTGAGATGGCAGGATTTCTGGAGGTGCAATTATTCCACTAACTCCCAGAATGTTGACACTGCCATCACGAAAATTGTCACCATCATTGAGAGTTACGTCTTCAATAATTTCCATGTGACTCTCGGTGCTCTCAGATTTTGTTTCTTGTTTTATCTCCTGTTTTCGTGCACTCGAATTCGACAAGTTTTTGTCACGTAATACTGCTTCTGGTATCGAAAAACGTTCATTTTCCGCAACAACTGTTTTCCCATTGGAGCTCTGCAACTCACTGCACATGGACTGAAGAGGCACCGGATTGTACACTGGTCCACCAGTTGAGTTATGTGTTGCGGGGAATACTTGCCTTTGAGATAGAAGATGATGCACACTTTCAAGATCGGGAGTAATGACTTCTTTAAATGTATTTTGGCCTGTCAGCTGAAGAGAACCAGAGTGATTAACACTTTTTATGTACTTCTGAGTGCAATTAAGAACCGAGTTTACTTCCCCGGAACCTCCTTCCTGGGAGGACACAGTTGGAGAGTTTCCTCTAAATGATTCCAGCTTATCTTCTGGCTCCTTCTGACCTGAGGTGAAGCACGGCACAGAAGCAGGTAGGGCCGAGAGTGTTTCCGAAAGTACTGGTGGCACATCTCTTCCATTGCCTTTCTGCATGTTGACACCGTCCATACATCCACTGCCAGACAGTCCCCTAACCTGAAGGGACTCCGAGAGCTTAAGAACACCACTAAGCTCCTTTTGTGGTATATTTACTTCACCACGATACATAAAGTCAAGCAAAGCTTTAACCACATCGTATTTTACACCGTGCAGAATAATAATTGGGTGCTTCTCATTGTTTTCGGTGAACAGTTCCTCAAAATATGGACTACAGGCTGAAAGAATTATCTTATGTGCTCTTAAATGGTGGCCCTCAGCACTAATTGTACAGTCCGTTAATTTCTCATTGTCCAACAGAGCATCAAAAACTGACATCAAAGTAGCTTGATGCTTGTTCCACCTTAAATGAATGTTACTGATCTGATCCATTCTGTCTAGCTGTCTTCAAGGGACTTCAATCACTTCTTTAATATTGACTAACTCTTACAGTGATATCATTTACTACAAATGTTCAGTTTCCTTGGAAAAACAAGGATGTAATTATCTCCAAGTTGATCATCTTCAGGCACTGAAGTAATGTTTCTCAGAGGTCTGCAGAGTGCAATCTTCAATCGTTTGTGAACAATATCCATGGCAATGATCTTCTTTCAAATTGCAGATACAGTTGCTGTTCCAGAAATTTTGAGCGCCTGACCTAGTGTGCAAACAATCTTATGTTAATCAAATTGTCTCCAGGAAAAATAAGCTATAAAATTATTTACAATGCATGAGTGTAGGGTACAATTTCTGTTAAGGTAAGTCACCAGAAATGATGAGGAATTAAGAAGAATTCATAATTATTTCACACAAATGTTGCTGAAATTGACCCAAACAGAGGTATCAGATGATTGTTGCAGAATTATATCACAACACGTTTGTTTAAGTCATGTTTTAACAATACTCTTCAGCTTCATACAATATGTTGGCACAATGTTGCCATTATCAGCTGTCTTCCTACTAATTATACATTACTTTGTTTGACTACATTTGCTGTAACAGTGACAGTTTTGCTGTCAGTGGGCACGGCAGTGAGTCTGAGTAGAAATTTACATAACTAGATCTGTCCAACCAATTCCTTGAGTTACATTTTGTACATTTATCTGCCATATATTAAGTGAAATAAACTTTGACTTTCACATTCTTTCCTTGAACAGAGCACTAGACAAAATAAAAATGTCACTCAAATTCTCACAGATAATTATACTATTAAGATGATATACTTGAACGCCTATAGTATTAAAGTTTAATCAACTATGTTATGACACATATCAATAAAAAGTATACTTTATTTACAGAAATCACAGGAAAATATAACAAATCTTAACAATTTTTTTTAATTAAAGAAATAGCTCAAGAATTTTGCAAGTACTTATGTTGTTACCAAAGTGAGTGTTCGACTCTGGAGAAGTTTTTGGATGAAGTCCTAATTGTTCCTTTAACACTCAGTATTCAGCAGTATGCTTCCATTTTCTGTGCCATTTATGAAGATGTTGAGTTCTTTGCATAAATCCATTTGATATTCATCATCCATTTAACGAAATATGTGAATGGGTGTCAGGTGAAATTTTAGCTTGTGGCTGCTACTGACTTGTAGTATCCATTCGTGTGAAACACATCAATGTATTCACTGCCTTACCATATTGACAAGCTGCCAAGTGACCAACATAGAGGAGTCAACCTACACTGTTTGAAAGGTATGTTCCTTAACTACTGTGTTGAATGTAACTTACCATGTGTGGACACTGAACGAGCGGACAACGCAAAAAAGAGTAATTCTTGGGTACAACTGGGTCAGTGGGCAGTCACCCCTGTGGATTTAATTACTAATTGAGTCTCTGTATTTTAAGTGGTAGCTCTACATTTCTGCTGGGTGGTACTCAGAAATACAGTGACAATTCCGAAGATGGCAGGAATTCCGTCAAGAGGAATACAGAAACTAGTCCTTATGTGTTGAGGAGAAGTACAGATAACTGAGTGAACCAAAAGATGTGGAAAAATACATACATGATTTCTGACAATTCTCAATATTGATACAGTATACGGGATGGCAAAATTCAACAGCTCCCAACTTCTGAAATCCAAACACCCATTTTGTTTCACATTCATTTTCATAACTATTGTATAAAAAAACTACACATAGACGTAACTGATAGTTGACCTAAACCGTAAATGCTCATTTTTTCTAAATAAACACAATATATAATTTAACAGTGACTAGCTGCAAGTCCGAAATTTGTTTGAACATAATCTATTCAGAGTAAAGTGACTATTCACTTTGCGGAAACCTAACTGTGTCATAAGCTTATCAGCACTACAGCTCATGTGGGTGTCAGCAAATATTTCCTGACAAAGCCTATTCCTACAAAGCAAATTTTGAAAGAACTGCAGTTGGATAGAGAGAGTGAAGTGCACATGTTCCTACCCTACACCTAAGACAGGGATCGCTCGACAGTGTCATAAGACTATTTTGGAAAGGAAAACTGGATTTGTAGTGCTGCTACATTTTTAGTAAAGAAGTGAATTGTTCATCTACTGTGTCTCCTCTGTAAACCGCTTTCCACTGTTCGTCCCAAAAATTCTCACTGATTAGTTTAACTGAGTCAGCATTTATGATTTTGTGAAACTGTTGAAAAGGACACTTTATTAATAACACAAACACTAGGCACTTCCTTGAACTTTTTCTTTAATAAATAGTATATATTTACATGTGGTACACTTTCCTGTGATTTCTGCTATAAAAATCTGTTCTGTACTGGCACACATAGTAGTGTAATCAAAATGTAATAATTTGCAATGCAAATCTGCTCTGTACTGATATATGTAGTAATATAAGCAAAATTTGTGTTAAGTGAAGACTACTACACACCGTAACAATCGCACATCAAGTTGCAGACAGGCACAACAAAAAAGACTGTTACACACTGAGCTTCCAGCTAAAGCTTTCTTCAGAAAGGAAAATGCACACATGTTCACAAAGCAAGCACACGTCACATATGCATGACCACTATATCTAGCCTCTCCAGCCAGAAAAAGCTCAATGTGTAACAGTCTTTTCGTTGTGCCTGTCCGTAGATCAACGTATCATCTTTATATTCCATCTGGACTTTCCATTGTTTGAATTGTGTTAAATGTAGTATCTTAACAGCATAATTATCTTTGACAGTCCAACCACTCCAGTATAAATGATTACACATCTGTGTGAGAATTGCTAAATGATGTCTCTGAGTTGTGTGCAAAAAAGAGTAACGCACCCAGCAGAAATGAAGAGTTGTGTGGTATCTCTGATTTGTAATGAAAGATGTTGTGCAACTTCTGTGATATGTAAGTTCTGTACAAATAAAGTTCTATCAGAGATTTATGTTAACTGATGTTAAAAATCCAGTCCTAATTGTACCAACACATTTCCTGGTGCCAAAACCCAGAAAAAAGTAACATAGATAGGAACTTTTGGAATCTCTGGGACGTTTCTGATACTTCAAGATAATTTAAACATTGATTCTCAGTGACTACACA
This sequence comes from Schistocerca gregaria, assembly GCF_023897955.1. NCBI lineage: Eukaryota > Metazoa > Arthropoda > Insecta > Orthoptera > Acrididae > Schistocerca > Schistocerca gregaria. Next base: position 67,139,110 of record NC_064928.1, on the reverse strand, counting down.
GGCGAATTTCTACACGTATAACATATAACACATGCTCCCTGTTAAGTCAACTATACATTGGTACCTGCAGCTTACTTGCATTCATTACTGTTATGTATCAGCATCACCTTATTGCCCATACACTAGTATATTTGAGTAGAGCATAAAAGAATAATCTTATTACATAACAAGCGACAGCTAATTTCTGGCAAGAAAGTTTCTTATTAATGCTTGTCACATGTTGTCATCTGTTAGGGATGCTACAATTATGACTAAACATGAGCAAAATTTTGAAACAACAGACAGAAAAGTAAATATATCTAAAAACAAAGATGACGTAACTTACCAAACAAAAATGTTGGTATGTTGATAGAGACACTAACAAACACACCCACACAAAATTCAAGCTTTCACAACCCACGGTTGCTTCATCAGGAAAGAGGGAAGGAGAGGGAAAAACGAAAGGATGTGGGTTTTAAGGGAGAGGGTAAGGAGTCATTCCAATCCCGGGAGCGGAAAGACTTACCCTCTCCCTTAAAACCCATATCCTTTTGTCTTTCCCTCTCCTTCCCTCTTTCCTGATGAAGCAACCATGGGTTGCGAAAGCTTGAATTTTGTGTGTGTGTTTGTGTTTGTTAGTGTCTCTATCAACATACGAACACTTTCGTTTGGTAAGGTACATCATCTTTGTTTTTAGATATATTTTTCCCACGTGGAATGTTTCCTTCTATTATATTCAGACAGAAAAGTAAAATGTAAATGGGGAATGTACAGTTCCAGTGTTACACAGTTCATTAATCAAATGTATTCATTGATAACTCCATGTACAAAAATGAGACTGAATACATTAGCACTTGATTGCAGGACTCTTTGGCTACTTTAATGACCTTTTACAACATTATCCAAAAGACTTACTTGATGACATGGAATACGAAAGCCATCTCTTAGTATGTGAAGACTATACAAAATCTGTGTGGCATGTGATCCTGAATGCAAAATACAGTATGGACCAACAGCTGACAGGTTGACATGTGGGATTTCTACACATTCATGCACGTACTATGATCAACTGCCACCAAACAAGTTACAGCCATTTTCTGGTAACACTGAGCATTGGGTTCATTTCTGGGAAGAGTTCAAATTCCCTGTTGATGCCTACCAAAACTTGTCAACTGCCAACAAAATTGTATTTCACAGAGGGTACACGGCACTGTGGGAACTGCAGGTGCTTATGAACAAAATAAGGAAATTCTATCTTCACTTTATGGTGACAGAAATACAAGGTGTACAAAAGGTAGGGAAACACTTTCAATTATTTATTGTATAAGAACCAAACACTGTACAGATCTCAAACATATATCATTTTGAAGAGAAACCCTACAAGTTTTTTTTATGTATACCACCACCGCATAGTTTGGTAATCTGCCAATAGTCAGCGCTAGTCGCAAACATTGTGAGTTCAGGTGCAGAGTATGCTTTCTGCGTGTTGGAGTTCAACAAAAACAAGTACGCTACAGCTTTTTAATGGATGTTTTGAACCAAATACAGTAAGAAGCCACCAATAAGGAAGGCCATTTACCACTGACACAACAAATTTGTTAAGACAGGTTGCTTGTGCCTGAACCCATTCAAATTGGAGCTAGTGCAAAATTCGATTACCATGTTGATGTCTGCCTGATCACTCATGGTTTGCGAATCAAATGTTTGTATAAAAAAAAAAAAAAACTTTCAGAGTTTCTCTCCAAAATGCAATATGTATGACATCTGTACAATGTTTAGTTCTTGTGCAATAAATAATTGAAAGTGTTGCCGCACTTTATGTACACCCTGTACAATTATCTGGCAGATCTTGACTACCTGGAAGACATTATACCTGTAACCTAACATGTACAAGCAGCTTCTCAACCATCTGACCACAAATAACATATTATCAAGAACACAGTTTGGATTTATGAAGTGTTCTGATATCGAGAAGGCTATTTACAACTACAGTGAAAATGTACTTAATTCATTAAATAACCAGTTACAAGCAGCAGGTATTTTCTGTGATTTGTCAAAGGCGTTCGATTGTGTGAACCACAACATCCTTTTAAATAAATTAGAATTCTATGGTGTCACGGCAGTGCTGCAAAATTGTTCAAGTCATACCCCACTAACAGGAAACAAAGGGTGTCAGTGCAAGGGACTAGTGAATTAAGTCATCAGTCATCACCAGAATGGGAAGAAATCACATGTGTTGTCCCCCAAGGATCCGTCTTAGAGTCATTGCTTTTTCTTGTGTACATTAAAGATCTCTCATCAGTTACACTGCCAGAAGCAGAGTTCGTTTTGTTTGCAGATGACACAAGTACTGCAATAAATAGTATGTTGAGTGTAGTTCTAGAAAGACCTGCTAACGATATTTTCATGGATAATGGTTTAAAGCCAAGTCACTGACATTGAACTTCGAAAAGGCTCACTATATGCAATTCAGAACCTGTAAGAGGTTTCCACCCAGCATATGCATAAAGTATGAAGAAGGGCAGATAGGAGACGTTGACAGTCTTAAATTCCTGGGATTACAACTTTATAATAAATTTAGTTGGGAGGAGCCCACCACAGAACTGCAGAAACACCTTAACAAATCTGTATTTGCAATTAGAGTGTTAGCAGACATAGGCGACATAAAAATGACAAAGCTTACATACTTTGCCTACTTTCATTCCATAATGTCAAATGGTATAATATTTTGGGGTAACTCTTCAAGTCAAACAAAAGTTTTCAGAGTCCAAAAGCGTGTAATATGTATTATTTGTGGAGTAAATTCATTGACGTCCTGTAGAAACCTCTTCAAAGAACTGGGTATACTAACTACTGCCTCTCAGTATATTTCCTCCTTAATGAAATTTGCCCTAAATAATATATCCCTTTTTCCAACAAACAGCTCAGTTCATACATACAATACCAGGAACAAAAATGATCTACACAAGGACTTAAAAGCACTTACTTTAGTTCAAAAAGGGGTCCACTACTCAGGAACACTCATCTTCAATAATTTGCCATCAAACATAAAAATTTAGTTACAAATAAAGATCAGTTTAAAAGGAGCCTGAAAGACGTACTACTGGCCAACTGCTTCTACTCCATTGATGATGTATTGTGTATATTCATACTAATAGTATTGATATTTCAGCTTTTTAAAAATTTTCCACATCCAAGAGGATCTCCTCAGCACAAATCTATGGAACGAAAAACTAATCTAATCTAATCATTTACTGAAGGCAATAATTGCATTCAAGCTCTTGAGACATTACGGTACAACATAGAAGCTTACGCTGGAGTTTTAGTTGCACAGGTACTTCGCAGTTTCCTAGAAGATATATGTCAAAGCTGTATAATTCATACAAAGAGAGTACAATGCTCGGGATGGAACATCCTGAAATTGATGGAATACTTGTCAGAAGAGGCAGACAGGGCAACAACAATGCAAAAGATGTGTAGGGCAACTTGCAGATTAACTAACACCGGACTGACTACATCAGCCCTCAATGTTCGATCTATGTCAGGAGTTACAGCACGTGAGCACTTACGGAAGGTAGAGGTCTACTGTGTGTTTTATGAACAGGGTAGTCATTGGGCACAAGATTGTGAGAAGGTGAAGGATTTTTATAACTGCCTCAAGATTTTGAGTTCCAGCAATAGGTGCATTCTTTGCCTTAACCAGGGAGTAACAGTAAGAGTCTGCAAACAGTAAGGAAAATCATTATGACTCTTCTGCAAGAAAACCCATAAAAAATCAGTCTGCTGCGATTTAGAACATTTTACTTCATCCATTACTCCTGCCGAACACAGTTCAGTGATCAATGTGAACACCAGACGTTTAGAATTCATTCATCTCCATATATCCTATGTATATGTAATGTAGACCAGAGGCGTAACTTGACTTACACAGTACATTTTCGATTGCAGCAGCCAATCCAGCTTCATTAGCAGATGAATTGACCAACTATTTAAAACTGGAAGTCATTACAAATTACCCACTAGCAGTCAATACTTTTGAGTCTTCACTCACAACATCACACACTTGCCATTTGGTTCTGAGGCTGAGAAGTCCGTGGAACAATGCTCGCATTGAAGTTCCTCTTTTTGATAGAATTAATTCTTTTCAAGAGTTTAAATGGCAACACATTAGTAATTTACAACTGGCCGACTGCACAGATGGGTACTATGATCTTCCCACTGAGGAACTTATTGAAGTGGATCATTACCACACTTGTACACGTATCCCCAACACTGGCTTTACTGACTCTGAAATCCAGATGGATCCTCAGCAGAAACTGCCCAGGGATTTCTGTAAATCAAGCCATCATTAACCTCATCAACCTGCTGTTCAATCAAGCATTTGAGAATGCAGTCCAAAACTCCTGGGATTTAGAGAAAATGGTAATATGCAATGGTCAATCAATGAGTGCAAAGCATTGATAACTTCTAGAAAAATTTCCTATTCTGTCAAAGGATCAGCAAAGACTGGTCCATCCTCTACACAAATCGGCAGCCATTCTTACAACTAACCTTTGTAATGATGATTCCTCACTTTACAGGGGCATTTGGACATAAATGACATTGTCGGCACTGCATATGAGAGACAGATTTTAAATTACATCCAAAACTGACCTGCTGAATTGGCTGACAACTTTTATTTGCCTCATCAAATTGTGATGAGGTGTGCCAACTTATTGCCAAGTTGTTTTAATTACGCTCCAGAACTTTTGCTGGGAAGCCCCTACACATCCTCCGCACAATTCTGATCTCTCATCATGCAGTTTCCATATTTTTGGAGCCCTGAAGATAGAAGTTTATGGCCACTGATTTCCTTTGGACAAAGAGGTGTTCACCTGGTTACACTCATGACACCTTAGGCAACTGCCAAGATTTTTATTGAAAGTATTTATGTCTTGTCTCACGGTGAGATAAATGTATTAACAGTTATGGAAATTACTTTTGAAATAAACAGTTCGTTTACTTTTTTTCATCTGTTTCATTTTCATTCAACTGTCTCTTAAAAGAAGTATCAAAACAAAATGCTGTAATGTACAATTTACCTTCCGTGACTATAGTCGTTCTCCTGGAGCTAGTTCACAATGTATCAACAGATCAATTCTTGTAGGCATTACAAAGATTTATTGGCTCATATGGCATTCTGCACATCATCTACAATGACAATGACACCATCTACAATGACAACGGCCAGATGTACCACAGAGCCAACAAAGATGATGATGATGATGATGATGATGATGATGATGATGATGATGATGATGATGATGATGATGACGACGACGACGACGACGACGACGACCATATTTGGTTTGTGGGGTACTCAACCGCACGGTTATCAATGCCCATACAAATTTGCAATTTTGTCGATATCCATTCTCACCACTTTTCAGAATGACGATGACAGCACAAACACACAGTCCTCGAACGATCAAGAAAGAGAAAAACATCTCTGCTGTTAAGACCCACCAATACATCATTCAACAAGGCATAAATTTGAAGCTCCATGTGCAGATCGATGGAGAGAATGGAGGGAGCAAATGGTACGATCAACTAAATGATGTTTCTGAAAAGTACTCAGATGCCCCAGTATGGATGAAGGAGGGCTACCAACTGTGCTTGTGAATATTTAAACTGATCTGAACTCCAAGCCAATATCTCAGCTGCAGACTTCCTCAAGAGGGAGAGCCTCACAGAACTGCCAATGACACCCAAGCCACCAGCCCTAACAGACTAGACAAGTGTGTTCAGACTCCCTAAGAAACAGCAAATGATTTCTGGAAGTGCTGGAGTAAGGAGTGTCTAATGCATTTGCACAAGTCAAATGCCAAAATGGAATATCAGTCAGGATCCAAGTCAGTGGTTTTGTCCTTCAGCAAGAAGTAGATCTCCCACGGAACTTGTGGGAAAAGGCAAGCACGCAAGAGCTGAAAGAAGGCAGGGAAGAAATTCCACACACAGACACCCTTGCTACTAACAGTGGAAGACACATCACCAGGCCACTCCATCTGAACCAACCTCTTAAGATGGACCAGTGTGGGGAAGATGTGAGGAATTATTAATAGTGTCTCTTGTGTAGCACTATACCTACACACATAATACTGTAGCTGGTAGATGCACATACGGTAGGACACGACAGCAGTAGTGGTGCAGGCTGCAGGCAGGTGCCGTAGGGGAGATGCCAAGGGCTGGAAGGGAAGTGTTGTTACAAACTGAAGCCTACGCTCACATTGTTTGTAAATATTAAACAGGGCCTCTGCAAGCCCAACTTGCACGGTGACCATTCAAAAAGATCTGTCACTTCTGCTTTGTTTAGTATCTAAGAAGAATTCCACTGAAAATGCAGTGATTAATTTTTGCCTGGCATGTCAATCATTTGTAACTTTCAGAGAAGTGTCATAAATGGCGAATTTTGAGTAAAACTGAAACAGTTCTCTGTTGCCATGTTAAAATTCGCTTCTTTTGATACAACACGGCAGGGTTTACACAGTCTCATCTCAATAACCCACACAGACGTGATTGCAAGATAATTCTGAAACAGTTGTTTTTTAAGTTTATTGACTGAGGAAAAGTAAGGTCAGCATCTTATGAAAAAACACATCCTCAGTACAGAATAAATGTGTAATGTCTTCATTTACATTGTTCCAAAAGCCATAGCATTTCTTGTTTGACCAGCTATTGATGGCACCTAAAAATTACACTCCTTCGTCGAAAAAGTCTGTACTTAGTGGAATACCACGGTAGATAGTGAAGTTTTGTATAATAACTGTATGGCAAAATACTCTCCTCTTAGCAAGCTATCATTTGCCAAAATCTCATTTCGATATCTCAAACCATTTATGCAGAAATATGAGGAACGTTAGGGATATTTCACTATGGTTTTATCGCTGGTGTGGTGCGATTGCAAATGAGTGTGCTACATCAGATCAATTTTCTCGAGACTGGTGACAGATAGAGACCTCCACCCAACTCTAAAGAAAAATTCAATACGTTAGTAACATTTCATATGCAGCAACATATTACCTAATATGCACCAAACGCAAAATCATAATGACCAGTTTTTCCATTACCAACTTTTTTGAATTTCGCGCACTGTTTTACTTCCATGTAAATATCACAATAACTATGACAACTAAGTAAAAAATGGGCACAGCTTAATGAACCTCAAATACAATGCTACAAGTAAAGCAAAAATGAAACTTTTTACTAAGTAGTTTCTGTAAAACTGTTCAAAACTGATGGCAGCACGAGTGCCTTGATTCTGTCACTGCCGGCCAGCCAAAAGGTGGCAGATAGTATATGCCTGCCCTTCTGAATAAACGAATGAACTCACCCGGCACTTTGGATGAAAATTGGTCACTACCCATGGGCCATCGTATGCTGTGTGGACTCTTACGATATTTGAGTTTTGAGCAAATAAAGTTCTGTGTTGTTTGACTTTAAAATCACTTTCTAATTGTTCCCACATACTCAGTGCAAGTGTAGTATCTATATTTTGTGCAGTCTTCTATATGACATAAATCAATGCATGCTCATCCCTGATGTGAGCTGAGATTTATTTCACTTAACAAAAAATGTATTAAAGTACAAAATGTTTTGTTAGTCACAGTAAATTTTCTAGTGTGAATTAACAAAATTTCCCCACATACTACCCAACCATGATATTATTGCGCTTGGCCTCTCATTGAAAACACAATGTGACATTACAGTGAACAAAAACCGCATCCACATTTTCAACTGTCGTATACACTGTGGAAATCCACTACCTTCATGAGCAAACTGCCTGGTCATTAGAACAGCACACCACATTCTGATGGGCTTCAAGCGCACAGCCAGGCACAGGGGTGAACATACTCAGTCGCAGGTGTAGTAATATTGGGACCGGCTAATAAGCACGCAGTCACACATAATAACAAAAACATCATGAGCCAAATGTAATCACAAAATACAATCACAAAAAATTTGATATCACTTTCTCAGAGATGATCTGTAATCACTTTTTATAAAACAGGTTTTAATTGTCCATCTAGACTGGTTTAATTTTTTCGGATGATTGACGTTGGGTTCATGTGAAATACTCTCATTCTACAGATAAAAGGACTGTAGATAAAAGTGAACAGCACATTTTACGATATGCGAACTTGCTATTATACCACATCAAAAATCAAATTTACCAGAACACAACTGCCTGTATTGGATATGAGAGTAACACATCCATCTTATTAGTAAACTTTACATGTTACATCACGGGATATAATAGTGACCTTGAACAGCCCACACTGTTCATATAGCCCACAAGGCAACTGCTAAAGGTGGCGTCTGGTACATTTGTCATGTATGAATGAAAATTGCATTTCCAAACTTAATTTTTTGTTTGTTGAGAATAGCTGTCAGAAATACTTGCTTGAATCCTGTGATCTGATTGGATAAAATCTTTTTAGGCATGAAGATATGTAATTTATATGGTACAGCAGGTGATGTTGCCACAAGCTTCTAGCTGATACAGCATCTTTCTCACGGTCACTGTTTTGGCATTATGCTGTGAGTCAAACAGTCAGACCGCCACTGTGGACGAAGGGGCTGCGTAGGAAGGTCGCTTCACCAATTTCAGACACAGCATACTACGTGTTCAAGCTGCCCCACCACACACTTTCTCTCACCTATTGCTTTGTACATCTGTAAATAACCATCATCACTGCAATCTCCATAAATGTTAAAATAGACATTGTAGTTGTAGGTGAATTGGCTATGCTCATTCAAAATTAAGTTTAAATCCTGCTTCTTGTGACTGTAAATTTCGAATTGTTATAAGATTTAAGGACTCACTCCTTTAGAGCTCTGCACGAGATTTCCAAATTATGATCAATATCTGTTACAGAGAGCTTTAAAGCCGCCACAAGGGCTCCAAAATAAATTTTTGTTTTCAGAGTATGTGTGCTCCGTGAACAGTTTTGAATCTTCTCCCTGATTACACTATGTACTGTTTGCACAGCAATTGCACTTATTCCTACACACTACTGAATTCTGAAACCAATTCCTACCATTACAGGCTTTGTGAAAGAGACTAAATTTAAGTTTGATGTAAGTTTTTCCAAAGTAGTTCGTAAATACATATTTCTTGAATCTGTTTTAATTATTCCTGACTGTAATGTGACCTATGCTTATTTGTTTTTGTTATTTCTTCTTTACCTACAAATAAAGATTCCAAGACTTACCAAGCGGGAAAGCGCCGGTAGATAGGCACAATGAATAAAACACACAAACACACACACAAAATTTCTATCTTTCGCAACCGATGGTTGCTTCTTCAGGAAAGAGGGAAGGAGAGGGAAAGACGAAAGGATGTGGGTTTTAAGGGAGAGGGTAAGGAGTCATTCCAATCCCGGGAGCGGAAAGACTTCCCTTAGGGGGAAAAAAGGAAAGGTGTACACTCGCACACACACACATATCCATCCGCACATACACAGATACAAGCAGACATATTTAAAGGCAAAGAGTAAGGGCAGAGATGTCAGTCGAGGCGGAAGTACAGAGGCAAAGAAGTTGTTGAAAGACAGGTGAGGTATGAGCGGCGGCAACTTGAAATTAGCAGAGGTTGAGGCCTGGCGGATATCGAGAAGAGAGGATATACTGAAGGGCGAGTTCCCATCTCCGGAGTTCGGATAGGTTGGTGTTGGTGGGAAGTATCCAGATAACTCGGACGGCGTAACACTGTGCCAAGATGTGCTTAATCAACTTAATATGATCATTCCATTTTAAATCACTCTGAATGCGTACTCCCAGATAATTTATGGAATTAACTGCTTCCAGTTGCTGACCTGCTATTTTGTCGCTAAATGATAAGGGATCTATCTTTCTATGTATTCACAGCACATTACACTTGTGTACATTGAGATTCAATTCCGTGCACCATGCGTCAATTCGCTGCAGATCCTCCTGCATTTCAGTACAATTTTTCATTGTTGCAACCTCTCGATACACCACAGCATCATCTGCAAAAAGCCTCAGTGAACTTCCGATGTCATCCACCAGGTCATTTATGTATATTGTGAATAGCAACGGTCCTATGACACTCCCCTGCGGCACATCTGAAATCACTCTCACTTCGGAAGACTTCTCTCCATTGAGAATGACATGCTGCATTCTGTTATCTAGGAACTCCTCAATCCAATCACACAATTGGTCTGGCAGTCCATATGCTCTTACTTTGTTCATTAAACGACTGAGGGGAGCTGTATCGAACGCCTTGCGGAAGTCAAGAAACACGGCATCTACCTGGGAACCCGTGTCTATGGCCCTCTGAGCCTTGTGGACGAATAGTGCGAGCTGGGTTTTCACACGAGCGTCTTTTTCGAAACCCATGCTGATTCCTACAGACTAGATTTCTAGTCTCCAGAAAAGTCATTATACTCTAACATAATACGTGTTCCAAAATTCTACAACTGATCGACATTAGCGATATAGGTCTTTAGTTCTGCGCATCTGTTCGACGTCCCTTCTTGAAAACGGGGATGACCTGTTCCCTTTTCCAATCCTTTGGAATGCTACACTCTTCTAGAGACCTACGGTACACCGCTGCAAGAATGCGGGCAAGTTCCTTTGCGTACTCTGTGTAAGATCGAACTGGTATCCCATCAGGTCCAGCGACCTTTCCTCTTTTGAGCGATTTTAATTGTTTCTCTTGCCCTCTGTCGTCTATTTCGATATCTACCATTTTGTCATCTGTGCGACAATCTAGAGAAGGAACTACAGTGCAGTCTTCCTCTGTGAAACAGCTTTGGAAGAAGACATTTAGTATTTCGGCCTTTAGTCTGTCATTCTCTGGGGGGGGGTGGTTAGAGTTTAACGTCCCGTCAACAACGAGGTCATTAGAGACGGAGCGCAAGCTCGGGTTAGGGAAGGAAATCGGCCGTGCCCTTTCAAAGGAACCATCCCGGCATTTGCCTGAAACGATTTAGGGAAATCACGGAAAACCTAAATCAGGATGGCCGGAGACGGGATTGAACCGTCATCCTCCCGAATGTGAGTCCAGTGTGCCAACCACTGCGCCACCTCGCTCGGTGTCATCCTCTGTTTCAGTACCATTTTGGTCACAGAGTGTCTGGACATTTTGTTTTAATCCACCAACCGCTTTGACATAAGACCAAAATTTCTTAGGATTTTCTGCCAAGTCAGTACATAGAACTTTACTTTCGAATTCATTGAACGCCTCTTGCATAGCCCTCCTCACACTACATTTCGCTTCGCGTAATTTTTGTCTGTCTGTCTGTCTGCAAGGCTTTGGCTATGTTTATGTTTGCTGTGAAGTTCCCTTTGCTTCCACAGCAGTTTTCTAACTCGGTTGTTGTACCACGGTGGCTCTTTTCCATCTCTTATGATCTTATCTTGCTTGGCACATACTCATCTAACACATATTGTACAATGGTTTTGAACTTTGTCCACTGATCCTCAACACTATCTGTACTTGAAACAAAACTTTTGTGTTGATCGGTCAGGTACTCTGAAATCTGCTTTTCGTCACTTTTGCTATACAGAAAAATCTTCCTACCTTTTTTAATATTTCTATTTACGGCTGAAATCAATGATGCAGTAACCACTTTATGATCACTGATTCCCTGTTCTGCATTAACTGTTTCAAATAGTTTGGGTCTGTTTGTCACCAGAAGGTCTAATATGTTATTGCCACGAGTCGGTTCTCTGTTTAACTGCTCAAGGTAGTTTTCAGATAAAGCACTTAAAAAAATTTCGCTGGATTCTTTGTCCTTGCCACCCTTTATGAACGTTTGAGTCTCCCAGTCTATATCCGGCAAATTAAAATCTCCACCCAGAATTATAACATGGTGGGGAAATCTACTCAAAATATTTTCCAAATTATTCTTCAGGTGCTCAGCTACAACAGCTGCTCAGTCCGGGGGCCTATAGAAACATCCAATTACCATATCTGAGCCTGCTTTAACCGTGACCTTCACCCAAATCATTTCACATTTCGAATCTCCGTCAATTTCCTTCGATACTATTGTACTTCTTATCGCTATAAACACGCCTCCCCCTTCACTGTCCAGCCTGTCTCTGCAGTATACATTCCAATCTGAGTTTAGGATTTCATTATTGTTTACATCTGGTTTCAGCCAGCTTTCTGTCCCTAGTACTATACGGGCGTTGTGACCGTTTATTAATGAGAGCAGTTCTGGGACCTTTCTATAGACACTCCTGCAGTTTACTATTAGCACATTAATATTTTTATTCCCTGTTGCATTTTGCCTACTCCTACCTTGCCGTGTCTCAGGAGGCATCTTGTCGGTCCTAGGAACGGAATTCTCTAACCTAAAAAACCCCCATGTGCACTCCACACGTACTCCGCTACCCTTGTAGCCATTTCCGGCGTGTAGTGCACGCCTGACCTATTCAGGGGAACCCTACATTTCTCCACCCGATAGCAGAGGTCGAGAAATTTGCACCCCAGTTCTCCGCAGAATCGTCTGAGCCTCTGGTTTAAGCCTTCCACTCGGCTCCAAACCAGAGGACCACAATCGGTTCTGGGAACGATACTACAAATAGTTAGCTCTGATTTCACCCCGCAAGTGAGGCTTTCCACCTTCATCAATTCCGCCAACCGCCTGTACGAACTGAGGATGACCTCTGAACCCAGACGGCAGGAGTCATTGGTGCCGACTTCAGCAAAAATTTGCAGTCGGGTGCACCCAGTGCTCTCTATTGCTGCCGGCAGGGCCTTCTCCATGTCTCGGATGAGACCTCCGGCAAGCAGACAGAGTGAACACTGGCCTTCTTCCCCAACCTTTCCGCTTTTTCCCTAAGGGGCTCCATAACCCACCTAACGTTGGAGTTCCCAATAACTAATGAACCCCTCCCCCCGTGTGCCTGCTCGGACCTTGCTGAAGGAGCAGCCACATGTCCACTCACAGGCAGAGCGGGTGATGCCACACGGCCAGCCTCCACATTTACCCTCCGCCTCGTGCGCCGCGAACGCCGCTGAACCCGCCGCACTCCTTGGGGAGAGGGTGGCCCAACCGCACCCGGTACGCGCGAAGATGTCTCGACAGCAGGGACAATGGGTGAAGCATGTAACACCTGGGGTGTACCTTGCGACGCACCAGACTCCCCACTGCCGTTACACTCCGAGGCAGCAGCCTGAAGACGGCTGACAGCGGCCATCAACACGCTCAGCTGTTCGCAAAGAGTGGCCAGCTCCTCCTGCGTCCGTACACAGCAGTCGCACATCCTATCCATCCTAAGGAATCGATTTACTGATGAGACTTAATCAACATTTAACTAGACTGCTAATTCACTAAAGGCAGCTGATTATTGACTAAACTGTGATTGCTAGCCACTTCTTGTAGAAAACAATGAAAATAGCACTACCTGTCTCTGACCTGTATTGAAAAACACTACCACTACTGGCACTATGGTTGACTAAAGGGACTCACTCTGACTGTATTAAAAGCAAACACGAAATCTATGGAACACTATTAGTAGCACTCGACAATTAAAGCTTCCTAAAAGCAAAAACACACGGAAGAAGAAGTGACAAGTAAGAAAAATACAGTTAATACTTGAATTAAGGTAGCTCGCTGCACAGCAGATGTGAAGCAGACGGCGGTTAGGACGACACTTTTGATATTGTATACTAGCAGCAATGCTTATAGTGGAGTATATGTTGGTATTACTTTTATCTACATATCTGAGGATGCACGATGTGAACCTAAGCCATTCCTCTAAACAAATTGAAGCAATGTAGACGGATAATCAAAAATCTGTCAATATAACTAGTTAAAAAGCGCCTGATGATATCAGTCTGCTACCAAAACACATCATGTCCAACTAAAAATTAAGATTACAGTGTGACTGAAATAGAGTGTGTTTAAAACATTTGTATGACAGTGCAGGTTACATCCAGTTCCATAAAACATGGATAAATTAAAATACTGTAGGTGCAGTGAATTTAGATATAGTGCTACAAAAAAATGCAACCTTCCCAATCATCTGCACATTTGATACTCTCAAAGAGAAAAATATAAATATCCATGAATAACCTGAAAACTCTGATATGCCAGGACTCTGTCATGAAAAATCCAGTATTTCTAATGTAAAAATATTAATTAGATCAGATTGCTAGTCACCATACAGAGGAAGCATTGAGCAACTACCAGGCACATTTAAAAGTAGAATGCGGAATAAGGTATTGGACAAGCCCTACCTCAGATAAAAAGACTTATATTCATATTTATATAACTCACAAAGAATGGTTATGGTCATTCCCAAATACCAAATTCCCACTTGGATGAGTAGTCATCTCATTTGGGGTGGATAGAGAGAGTACAAATCAGATGCAGGTGTGGAGGGGGAGAGAGAGAGATGGAAGGATGCATGGTGCAGAAGGGGGGGGGGGGGGGGAGGGGGGGCAGAAGATAAATGTGCCTGTTTCGTAACAAACACCTCCCTATGTGAATAGTAATCTGTTCTAATTCATAACATTATTCCATCTAGGCTTTTTCATTGTTTGAGAATTTATTAGATAGTTAATGCAAATGTAACACAAGAAGACAGAAAACAGATAAAAATGACAACAAGAAGATGAATTTCAAAAGCATTTTTGGTCAAATTATTTTATACACCCATCGCAATTCCCTTACAGAACCGTACTAAACCAACATTAATGAGATGATAAATAAATGTGCTTCAGCCAAATGACAAGTTCACAAATGCAGCACAAATCTCATGGGTACTCAGGGTGCAATGAGTGACACTAATCTAGAACTGTGAAACTAAACTGTTCAGCTTTACATCACAATGTACTTCTTAAATCATATGTACTATACAGTAAAGGATTATTTACGTTATCCAAAGTAGAGTTTGGGGATAAAGTGACAAACAAATAACAAAATCAGTTCTATTATTCCCCCAATATTCACTATCCAATCACATTAATGTGACCACCTGCCAAAAGCCTGAATAACCCCATCTTCCAGTGCAGACCATTGCAACACATGAACAAAGAGTGGCAATGAGGTTTTGGAAGCTACCAACAGGGATGTGGAGCCATGGCAAACTGCACAAGGTTTGTCGGCTGAGGATGCTTGGTGTAAACAGCCCAATCAAGGTGATCCCACAGATTCTCAATTGGGCTTAAATCCAGGGAGTGTGCTAGACACAGGAATGCACTAAACTCATCATCGTACTCTTCAAACCACACATGCACACAGTGAGCTTTGTGACACATTGCACTGTCCTGTTGGTACATGCCTCTGGGACGGGGTGGAGGGGGGTCGGGGGAGGGGGGAGGGGAAGGAGGGAACACAACAGCATGCAGAGATGGATATGGTCCTCACGGATACATGCATTCTTGTGTTGATCCACTGTGCCTTGCAGAAAGATGAGATCACCCAAGGCATGCTATAACAACATTCCACAGAACATAATACCCTCTCCTATGGCCTGGATCCTCCCGACGATTATTGCAGGGTGTTTGCTTTCAGATGTTTCACACTGCACATACCAATGGCCATCTGTCCGATGGAGCATCTGCAGATTCTAGAAGAACATAAAAGTTCCAATTCCAAAGAAAGCAGTTGCTGACAGATGTGAAAATTACCGAACTATAATTTTAATAAGTCATGCAAAATACTACACAAATTCTTCACAGACAAATGGAAAAACTGGTAGAAGCTGACCTCATGGAAGATCAGTTTGGATTTGACAGAAATCTCAGAACACGTGAGGAAATACTGCCCCTAAACTTTTCGTAGAAGGCAGGTTAAGAACAGGCAAACCTGCATTTCTAGCATTTGTCGACTTAGAGGAAGCTTTTGACAAATTTGACTAGAATACTTTCTTTCACATTGTAAAGGTAGCAGCCGTAAAATACAGGGAGCAAAAGGCTATTTACAATTTGTACAGAAACCAGATGGCAGTTATAAGACCCAAGGGGCACAAAAGGGAAGCAGTGGCTGAGAAGTGAGTGAGACAGGGTTGTTGCCTATCCCCAATGTTATTCAATCTGTGTACTGAGCAATTAGTAATGGAAAAAAAGAAAAAGAGTAGGAGTTAAAATCCATGGGGAAGAAATAAAAACTTTGAGGTTTGCCGAAGACATTGTGATCCTGTCAGAGACAGAAAAGGATTTGGAAGAGAAGTTGAACAGAATGGACAGTGTCTTGAATGGCGGATACAAGATGAACATCAACGAAAGCAAGACGTGGATAATGGAATGCAGTCAAATTAAATTAGACGATGCTGATGGAATTATATTGGAAAATGAGACACTTAAAGTAGTAAAGGAGTTTTGCTATTTGGGAAGTAAAATAACTGATGATGGCTGCAGTAGGGAAGATATACAATGTAGACTCATAATTGTGAGAAAAGCGTTTCTGAAGAAGAGAAATTTGTTAACATCGATTATATATTTAGGCATCATGAAGTCCTTTCCGAAAGTATTTGCATGGAGTGTAGCCATTTATGGAAGAGAAACATGGACAATAAACTGTTTAGAGAAGAAGAGAATAGAAGCTTTGAAATGTAGTGTTATAGAAGAACGCTGAAGATAAGATAGGTAGTCCATGTAACCAATGAAGTGGTCGTGAACAGAATGGGTGAGAAGCGAGATTTATAGCACAACCTGACTAGAAGAAGGGATCAGTTGGAAGGACATATTCTGAGGCATTGAGGGGTCACCAATTTAGTACTGGAGGGCAGGATGGAGGGCAAAACTTGTAGAGGGAGAGGAAAAGATGAATACACTAAGCAGATTCAGAAGCATGTAGGTTGCATGAGGTACTTATAGAAGAAGAAGATTGCACAAGATAGAGTAGCACGAAGAGCTGCATCGAGCCAGTCTTTGGGCTGCAGACCACAACAACAACAGCTCACAACTGTATATTCATTTGTTTTACAAATACATATCTGTAAAACTATATAACATGCTCTTCCTTTTACTGCATCTACATTTTATTTTATAAGAAGCAAGTCTATAGGAGGTGAGAAGTGAAATAAAAATTGTTGCAATAAAAATTGGCCCCTGAAATGGTAGCCCTGACATGATCAAGAAGGTACAGCAGAAAAACAGAAGACCGTGAACACTGCCAACAAAAATGCTGCAGTCCCAAGAAAAGTTGAAGTGGACTAGGTCGTTGTGAAATTACCACCCTTTTGGGTAGAAAACCCTGAAATTTTGTTCTACCAGCAGAACCACAGTTTCATATTGCTGGTACAAGTTAAGTAGCAACTTTTAATTACCTGTTAATGCAACTAGAGGTACAATTTGTTGAAAACATCTGTGATTTGATTGCCAGATCCGAGCCAAATAAAGATTCTTTACCTAAAGCGAGACCCTTAACAGTGGTTTGAGAGCGTGAAGAGTGATAAATAAAAAGATTAGTCAGTAAACTGCAGTTAGGCGATCTAAAAACAACTTAATTGTTGTTGAAAATGAAAGGTCATGAAAGACCATGTGAGTGAAACAATCCTTAAAATTTTATGGCTAGTCAAACTTGCCTGCCATATTCAAACAAAGAAGGTGTTTGTAAACAGGGCCTTATGAACTAAAATGATGGAAATCTCTTAGGAGCAATATAAAAATGGGAAATGCTGCTGCTACCATTTTTGTCCATGCAGATCATGCCTCATTAACTTCACCATTCCATCTTGTTTATCTCCAGTTTACTTTTAAGTTCGCAAACTAATCTGTGTTGTGTCTGGCATAAAAATGTAGTGGCTGATGATATGTATAGGCCGGAAGAATTACACACGGATTACAATGAAACAGCTATCTCACAAGAAAGAGAAATTAGAATTTCATGATATCAAGCCAAGTTGAATGCAGCAGTCACTGACATTTACGTAGTTTACTCCTGTGGTTTGCTATGTCGACAGAGGTCATTCCTCTATACATTCCGAAACAAATAAGGAACACAGCTTTTAAGTATTACTGCAACATGGCACAGCAAAGGGTGGGATCTTCAGTTAATCTTATATCATCCAAATGTGTGTGGCCGAAGTTGAAGAAGGATGTGCAAGAATGGACGAAGGCATGTACAACCTGATATAAGAGTAAAATTACAAGGCATACTACATCATATAGTGGAAAACTCCCCTTTATTGATGAATGTTTTCATTTGGTACATACTGATCTACTGGGTATGCCATCACCCTCTGATGTATGTGCTTACTGTTTAATTTGTATTGATTCCTTCACAAGCTGGACAGAAGTGGTGATCTTTTTAAACAGTGAAGCAGACAGAGTAGTAACAGCATTCTTTTACTTCATGGAATATCAGATTCAAAAAACCACAACAGTTAAGGAACACAATTTCCATCTAACGTAATCCAAGCCTTAGAAAAAATCTGAGGCTATAAAGAGGCTACAACTAATGCACATCACCCACAGTCCAATGGAGACTTCACCTTAAGACTACATGTGCCAAACAAGTCAATGCTAACCAAATTAAGTAACATATTACCCCACAATATTATTTTTCCTCCATTGCTCCTTCTACATTGAAAGCAATTCTACATACCATAATTGTTGTACAGTACTACACTGAAGTAACCTGAGACTTGAAATTAGCATTACAATAAGCGTTAACCTTCCAACTTCAATCATCAAACTGAAGAAAAGGGGTTTTCTTTTTAATAAATGCACCACCATTATTTGACTGTGAATAAACAACAATAGTCAAATGGTGGTGTGTTCATTTAATACTTATTGTAGGACTGTTGCCCAGCAACATCGAAAACTGTTTCCTGAAGAAATGAATGACTCCCATGAAAACTACACAGTAGTCCTACAAGAGCAATGAAACGCTTTTCATCCACAAGTATCTTAAAATAGAAATTATGTATGTGTTAGAATTTATAACGTCCAAACTGAACTCTCATATCCATTCGAAGGCCCTTATGAAGTGATTCAACATTTGCCAAAGTTTTTTACTGTTAACTTTAAAGATAAAGTAATCAACATTTATATTGATCGACTGAAGCCATGAGCATCCAAAATCATTAGCTCAGTAGCCAGATGGTCAGGAAAGTAGTTTTCAAGTGTCCCTGAAAATTACGAGATCAGGAAGTGTGATGAAATTCCCTGGCAAGTCACTAAATGACAACAAAATGGAGGGGTAGAGATGTGGAGACATATAAAATATTAACAGTGACTGAAAAGTAAATTACTTTTTCAAGCTATTCATAACTGTACATTCATTTCTCTTACCAATGTATGGAACACTTTGCCTTTCACTGCACCTAGAATTTGTTTCTTGGTTGTAAGAATGTGGTTGTAAGAACTAAGATGTGAGTCGGAAACAGAACATGTTGTAATCAATAATGGTTTTTGGTTTTATTAAAATTCTGTATTAAAGGAGTTAAACATCAATAACAAAGCTCCTCATTAATAAAAAGAAACTAACTCTGTACAAAATGAAGAACTTCAATATTCTTTGTGAATATATTTTCTAATGAGCAATTTTACATGCAACAGTGGATGCATTGTGATTTGCTGTCTTGTCCAAATTATAGTGTTATTTGCTGTTTAGCCAAGCCTCAAAAAAGTAATTTCCTGTTTATAAGAAAAACATACAGCTAGCAGCCAAAGCCAATCACAAATACCCACCTACTTCCAATCAAATATATGATATTGTCAACCTACTTTGCCCAAATGAACTATAAACTGACTGGTTGAGCTGTAAAACACAGTCAAACATGATTTCTTTATTGTAACAATCATTACTTGTTGCCAATATGGGTGCACTCAAGAACATAACTAAAGCTGTTATATGATTGTTTGTAAGCAATGTTTGTCAACATTAAACCATTTCCCATTCAATACTTTGAATTACTAGTATATAAGCAAATCCAAAACACAAAGAATTTCCTTTCTGTATTCTAATACTAATTGTTTTCAGTGTTGGTCAGGACTGAATGCATGAGGAAATAGGGAATGCATAAAAGCTTCCACATCAACAGACCACAACAGAGAGAAGAAGCTTCTTTAGCAAACATCTACTACCAAAAAATACAACAAGAAAAAAAGGAGCAAAAAAAAGATAACATTGATGGATCGAGGACACTAATATATGAGGCAAACTAAATGAAGAGTGTAAAATATACACAGAAGTATTAAACAGAGCCACGAAAATCAATTTCCAACTACTACTGCATCAACAATTCCCTAAAACAAATTCTCATAATGGTATTTTCCTATCTGTTAAAGTGTTTCCAACCTTGTGAGACTGTGAAAATGTGGCAAAATAGCGTGTGCACAGATCTTCTAAAAACAGAAAAATACATTATGGGACCTATGAGGGATTCAAATGGAGGGCAGAATGAATCAGAGGACCAAATAACATTAAAAATTCACACATTCTTTTTAGAAATTTTTTATTATGTTCCGATAACAAATACGACAAAACATGTAAGGAAAAACTGTCAGTCATACAAGTGCCTTTCCTACTGGACATTTCAGGAAGCTATTCATCTTTACATCACTCTGGCAGCACAAAAATTATTTACTGGTCGATACTGTTTCCAGTGGTTGATAGCCAATCATTTACCCAGAAAAACTGGATCTCTCTGCATATTTATGTGCAATATATAGTATTTATTTCAGTGTCCGAGTCTTGGAAAAATCATGTAAAGTGTGTCAACAAGGAACTCAATAAAATAGGATTCATTCCTCTGTATATTCATTTCACCATATACATCTGTATCATCATCACCTTCCTCATCTACTTCCTGGTCTTAATATTGTATCTTCACAGGTTCGGCATGTTAATCATTGGATTCGGCAATGGTCAGATGCCCTAGAGTCACAACCAATGTCCCCCCCCCTTCCCTGAACCCCCTCCCCACTCCCATCCCCACCCTCCCATCTAAAACACAGCACAGAATTTGTGTACCCAAACTATCTGTGCATAGTGACATATCTCTTGTGAAAGTGATCAAATGTTTTCTGAATGTTTGTGATTCACATTAACCGAGGCAAAATGTGGGTACTATCATGGTATTCATGTAATTGGATGTGGGAAACCACCTTAATATCTCCTCCAGACTGGCAAGCACACCTGTCAATGCTATTGATCCATTGGACGGATTTGAACTGGATTTGAACTCAGGCACTTACACCTCCCGCAAGTCACGCTGGCACACAGCTATCTGGGTGGGTCCCCAATGTATGTCTAGATGTACATTACATGTAGTCTCTTAACTATGTATGCATGTATTTTGTGTGTGTGTGTGTGTGTGTGTGTGTGTGTGTGTGTGTGTGTGAAATTGTGACTCATGTCTATGCGCTGTTTCCGACTCCATTTTTGTCATTCTATCAGATCTGTCTGCAAACAGCCTTCGCAACAACCAGCTTTATGTGGTCTGTCCATCCTAAATTGCTTCAGGCATAGGCTCCAATGTAATTTACAGCTGTGTCCAAAATGTCTGTCTCCATTATTAACTGTCTACATCGTAAGCACACAATAAAGGATTTGTCCATCTGTTTACTGGAAATAAAATACTCTTGTTAAAATATCACTCCTACTTCAGTTTTGCTATGAGGACCAGGATGTTCATGTTTTCTTTGCCACATGTTATTTCTGCAAAAAATTTCAAAATAAAATAGGCTTAACCCTTTGAGTCTCAAAAACATGTAAAGAAATATATTTCCAGGGAAAATAAAAATAAACAACAACAACAACAGTACACCTGGAAAGAAAAAGTCAATTTTGATCTGATGATGGCATATGCCGCCTCAGGGTTAGGACATGTACTGATAATGGTTTATTAATGCTCACAGCCAGAAGTCTCACTGCGATTCAAACGTGTGAAGCAAGCATATGAACCTGTCCCAGAAATACTCTCATGCTTCCTACAGTCAAATGAATGAGTTTGAAAAAGGTCAAATTATAGCCTTCCAAGTGGTGGGATGATCCTTTTGGAGAATTGCCACACAAGATGGATGTGCTGCATCAGTTGCGCAACACTGCTGGTACCAGTGGTCATGTGAACATTCTCACACTTGTAGGAAAATTTCTGGATATCCATGCAGCAGAGGTGCTCACCAGGATCATAATATTGTAAGGGTAGCAATGGCAGACCGTACAGTTCCCACAGTACAGATAAGAAGGCTTCCCAGAAATATTCAACACGAACTTTTGTGAACCAATTATTAACAATGTGACTACAGGCACACACAACTCTGCCCTGTCTTCCTCTCAAGCCACAGCATCAATGTGTATGGAGCATCAGAGGATCCCTTGGCAGATGCAATGGCACACTGTGGTCTTCAGTGACGAAAAAAGATTCTGTCCGCACACATACGATGGTCGTTTGCGCATATGCTGTAGAGCTGGTGAGCACTGTCTCGTAGAGTGCATTCGCCCAAGACACACTGACCCCATCCTGGGCCTTATCGCCTTTGGTTTTTCTGGCCGGGACACTAACCGGCACTTGGTATGTACAGAATGTTGTTAGTCCCATTCTTTTGCCATTCCTGCAACAGGTAGGTGATGTGTTATTCCAGGAGAATTATGCTCACCCACACACTACCCATGAAACTGAACTTGCTCTGCAAGACATGCAGCAACTTTCCTGGCCAGCATGATCTCTCGACTTGTATCCAGTTGGGCACATGTGGGATATGAAGGGATAAGAAGTGTGACCCATCAATCAATAACTCTAACTATGTGAACAGGTCCAGCAGGCACGGTATAACATATCCTAGGAAAGAAATCACTATCTGTATGATCTATGGGAAGTATATAATTTTAAAATTTTTCACACCAATGACCTCCATCATCATCATCATCATCATCATCATCATCATCATAGAAAGCAATGAATACAAAAATAGCAAAAAGTAAATCCTCAATTAATTTAAGGAGGTAGTCTCACTTTGAAATCACTAGAACATGAAAGTTTTCAACCATCCATCCAAAGCAAATTCATAATTTTTCTAGACACAATCCCACATGTCGAAACTTCCGTGGACTCATAATGACTAAAACAAATTACAGTCCTAGATAACAAGCAAAAATGGGGCTAAAATTTAATAAATTTTGCAACAAACCTACAAACTGCCCCAGTGGTTTCGACACCACTCATAAAAGCAGTAACACAGACTCAATCTTTACTAAAATAACTTTAGATATACTTACTTTCAAGTCAACAATCTCCACAATATGATATGTGTACACTTGCCACAGTCACCTACAACGTAATATAATCTCAGTGCCAGCTGCTGCTTTAAACACTATAAGAGCATGCCACAATGTATTACATTCATAGAAATCCTCTGTGTACCACTAAATGTCTTGGAACAGAATTGGTGGTTTCAAGCTGAGGTCACATACTATTTAAAAAAAATTTGTTGTTTCAGGCGGAAACCACTGGTAATCAAAAGATTAAACATAGATATATGGTAACATGCTTTGACCAAAATAGTTACAACTGCATAAAATGCACGTGAGCCCTTCCAGTTAATTGTGCATAAAATATCTTCCCATTTGAACGTCCCAGTGGGAGATGTTGAGGAAGGTCAAATTCAAACAAGAAAGGAAAGGAGATTATAGTAGGAATATGAAGTGTAAAGAAATTATTACAATTGGAGATGTTGAACAATCAGAGTAATTCTGTAATATTTTCATATCAATACTGTTTGATTTGCACACATATAATTAAGGTCTTTAGCACATTTGTAAGAAAGTGTATGAATGACAATACAACACTGTTAATGATGTAACTATTTTGTTAAATAGCAAGCAATGTCTCTCTGCCTCTCTCTAGTGTAACAACTTCCCATGCGTTGAAACTGCCAAGTTTTTACATACTTTTAAAGTATACCCATAACTTGTAGTGCTTCGAGAATTTCGGGGATAAATTCCAGAAAAACTTGGCTCTCCACCGTCTCGAACATCCGATATTTTAATGACAAGGGTGAGAGAGCCTTTTTACTGCACCACACGTCTGTGTGCGCAGGAAGGACAGCCAATATGAGGAGCCAGGAGCTGTGTCAGACAAGCAGCCCCGACAAGTGGTTACAAGCAACACCCTAGAAGTTATATCAAAAAGTCAAAGAATATTTGGATAATGTTCCATGGTGTGTGGTGTCATGAGGATTGTTACAGAGACAGATGAGGCATGTGTTATATAGAGACTTTTACTTGGCTCTGCACGAGGCAGAACATATGTAACTGTATGAGTGTTTAGTAGATTCTGACATTTATCTTGGAACCAGTTCAATTGCTACTTTCGGACGAGAGTCAAAAACATATTATTGTTGAACTGACAAGAGCCTATGAGTACATAATTTATTTCAAGAATATAGAGCTGGTTAACAACATTCTCCTTAACCTGATACAGTCTTCAGAGATGAATTACACAGTGAGAGAAACTTAGCTGATAAACCAAAGAAGAGGATCGGCTGCATGCACAATTTGTGAGTCAACTGAAAGAGACGTGCGAGTCGTGCAACCCAACACGACACTGTCTCTTGTCGTCCAAGAAAGTGTTAGAAACTGACACAATTTAGAGAGAGAGAGAGAGAGAGAGAGAGAGAGAGAGAGAGAGAGAGAGAGAGAGAGAGAGCGAGAGAGAGAGAGAGAGAG
The DNA here is from genome assembly GCF_023897955.1 of Schistocerca gregaria. NCBI lineage: Eukaryota > Metazoa > Arthropoda > Insecta > Orthoptera > Acrididae > Schistocerca > Schistocerca gregaria. The sequence goes on along the minus strand of NC_064928.1, from coordinate 67,114,496 downwards.
AGAGAGAGAGAGACTGATAAAATAACAGTCACACAAAAAAACAACACTCTAATGATCAAGAATGTCACTTGACAACACTCAAACCTTTCTTTTTGTTAGGTTCATTTTATCACACATCTTCTTCAAAAATACGATAATTTTTTTTTGCATGTGACAGCAGCAAGTATCCATGAGTACACTGATAACTGCAGCAAGAACACTGAAATTTTGGTCTTTACCACACTCAAATTAGGTGTGTCTCTGTAGGCCTTGAAGATACTCATAAGACTTACCACAATAATGACAATTAAACCGTTTATGTAACATTGGCTCAAATGGCTCTGAGCACTATGGGACTTAACATCTGAGGTTATCAGTCCCCTAGAACTTAGAACTACTTAAACCTAACTAACCTAAGGACATCACACACTTCCATGCCCAAGGCAGGATTCAAACCTGCGACCGTAGGGGTCGTGCGGTTCCAGACTGAAGCGCCTAGAACCGCTCGGCCACACTGCCCGGCGTTTATGTAACACTGTCCGGGATGTTCTCAAAGTCACTTTATTCTTCTATGTGAAAATTCTCTTCACATGTGAGACCTCCATTCATTCTCCTGATTTCCCCAATGTCTACTTCAGCACTGTTACAATTATTGCTAAAACCATCTTCACCAGGATAACTGTCATCATCATCATCATCATCATCATCATCATCATGAGTAAGGTCTTCTACAACATTCATGTGATTCTGAAAGACCTCAGATTTTGTTTCTAGTGATACTTTCAGTTGGAGTTCACTCAAATTTGCTGACCTTTTGTCAGGTAATACTGCTTCTGGTGTTGTTAAAATCTGTTCACTTTCTGCAATAGTCATTTCCCCACTGGAGCTCTTAAATTCACCACAAACAGACTGAAAAGGAATTTGACTGGATGATGATGATGATGATGATGATATGGTAGTGTGAGCAGATGCCAGCTAGGTCTTCAGTGCCCAAATTGGACTGTAAACTTGTCCACCAGATGATTCATACTTTCTGCGCACTACTTGCCTATGAAATGGAAACTGATGCACACTTTGAAGATCAGAAGTAACGATTTCTTTAAATGCATTTTGGCCAGTTCCCTGATCAGAACCAGACAGATTAATAGTTTTTCTACACTTTTGAAAAGATATAGAAATGGAGTCTACTTCCATAGAACCTCGTTCCTGAGATGACACAGGTGGAGAACATCCTCCAAGTAACTGCACTTTTTCTTCAGTTTCTTTCTGACCTAAGGTAGAGCATGACAAGCACAGAAGTAGATTGTGATGGGATATTTTCTGAAGATATTGATGGAACATTTCTTCCACTGGCTTTCGGCATATTGACATTGTCCACAGACCTAATGCCAGACAGCTCCTTTCCTGAAAGGATTCTGAGAGCTTCAGACCACCACAAAGCTCCTCTTGCAGTACATCTACTTCACCATGGTACATAAAATGCATCAAAGCCTCAACCATGGCATATTTTACATAATGCAGAATAATAATTTGGTGTTTCTCATAGTTTTCAGAGCACAGTTCCTCAAAAAAATGGACTACAGACTGAGAGAATTATCTTATGCACTCTTAAATGATGGCCCTCAGCACTAATTATGCAGTCCATTTACTTCTCACTGTGTAAAAGAGCATCAGCAACAAATGTTTACTCCACTTCAAATGAATGTTGTTGCTTTGATCCGCACTGTATAGTTGTCTCTACAAGACTTCAATTCTTGTATAATGTTGACTGAACAACTACAGCAATATCATTTACTGGAAAATTTCAATGTTCTTGGAACATCAGAAAATATTTTTCTGCGAGTTGATCATACTCAGGCAGGTAAGCAATGTTTCTCTGAGTTTGGCAGAGTGGAATCTTCAATTGTTTATGAATGACAGATAATCTGTGGCAAAGATTGTCCTTCAAACACTACATACAGCTGCTGTTCCAAAAATTTTGAGTGCCTCAGTTAGTGTGTAAACAATCTTATGTTAATCCAACTATCTACAGGAAGAATAAGTTATAGAGTTATTTACAGTGCATGAGTGCTGGAGATAATGACCATTAGGGTAACTGATGAGAAACAATTATAAATTAAGAAAAGTGCGTAATTATTTCACATTAACTTTACTGAAAACACTCTCACAGCACCCCCCACCCCCCAACAGGTTTTAACAGCAGTCTTCAGCTTGGGTCAATGTGTTGGCAGAATTTGGTGCCTTCTTACTAAGTATAGATCACTTTGTTTGATTACTTTGAATTGATCACATAAATCCACTTGATATCCGTTGTTCATTTAAGGAATATGTGAAAATAATACCTAATATTTTTAGAGCAGGTACCTAGTGAAATTTTAGCTTTCTGTCAGTGGCTACAGGAGTGAGATTGTATGGAAACTTCACTGATTCTGGTTTACTATGCCACAATACATCATGTACATTTAACTGTCTTAAATTAAGTTAAATAAGCTCTAACTTGTGCACACTTTTGTGAAACAGAGCAATGTAAGAACTTAAAAATTCCAGATACTGGTATTCTGATAGATAAAACATAATATCTTCACAATATAATTAACAGATATGTTGTTATACTTTAATCAATTACATTATGAGATATGTTAATAAAGAGTATGTTCTTCTCCCAGAAATTACATGAAAATATACCAAATGTAAACAATTATTTTTTTATTAGAAATAATGTTTCACAATTTACTTAATATTTATGTTTTACTGAAGTGGGCATTCCACTGTGGAGAAGCTTTTGTATCAAGTCCTCATTGTTGCTTTTCATATCATCACTCAGTAACTGGCTTCCATTTTTTGTGCCATTTATGAAGATTTTGAATTCTTCACATGAGTCCATTTTATATGCTACTGGTTCGTAGTAACTTTCTGTGTGAAACACGTCAATATATTCCCCACAGTACTGCACCGTCAAGCTGGCAAGTGCCCAAGGTTCGCGAGATATGCTCTTTGACTAATGAGTTGAATGTAATCTGTGTATTTCATTATTATTTGATTAACTGTCCATATTTCACATGGTAATTCATCATTTGTGGTGGTTTCGTTAGCAATTATGTACTCAGAAATACAATGGCAGTTTCCCAGATGGCAACTGTTCGAGAAAGTGGGTATTCCGTCATAATAAAGACAGAAACTTGAGGTTATATATCGAGCAAAAAGACAAATATGAGAGTGAAACACAACATGCAGGTATCTATAGACCTAGTTTCTGAATGTGTGCAATATTGTTACAGTATATGGCCTGATTTCACAGCTCCTAACTTTTATTAGTGTAACTATTATTAGTAGGAAAAAAGCACATGAATTTATCTGATGTTTATCCAAACTGTAAATGATCAAACTTATTTACTAATCCAACCTTCCTTTATTTATTTTTTTCAAAAAAACTTATATTCAGTTTAAAGTAAGTGTTTATTTTGAGGAAACCCACCTACTTCGGAAACTTATCACTGCCTAACTTGTTTGGATATCAAGCAAACTTTTTGCAACAAAACCTATTCTTCCAAAACAAATTTTGGAGAGTTGGACAATGGTGCCTAACTGTGCACATGTCTAGCCTACTGCTCAGGCAGGACTCACTAGACGGTGTTACAAGGCCAGTTTGGAAAGGAAGAGTGGATTCATTGTGTTGCAAGAAGATTTTTGGGAAAGAATTAAATTCTGCACTCTTTATCTTAAAAATTCTCACTGAATAGTTTAACTGAGACAGTATTTATGTTCTTGTTAAACTGTGCTTCTTAGCTTAACCAGGTTGACGGGGATGGTTTGTTAACAAAATACACACTTGGAGACTTCTTGATCTTTTCTTTTAATTAATTAATTTATTTATTATATATAAACGTATGGCATAATTTCCTGAAATTTCTGTAATACAAATTTGCTCTGTACCGACATATGTAGCAATGTCTGTGTTAAGTGTAAATCTAAACAGCATTATTATGTTTAACAGTTTCAGCCACTCTATAAATTAAGATCAGTGCAAATGCACTGGCTGTATTTTGTGTAGTGTTCTATGTGCAATAAACCGAAAGCCTACTTATTCATGATAGAGGATGAAACAATATTGTGAAAATTACCACTCGCTATATATCGGAGACGGTGAGTTACAAATAGGCATGACGAAAAGACTGTCATAAACATAGCTTTCAGCCATTAAGGCCTTACTAGCCTAAAGCTGTATTTGTGACAGTCTTTTTGCCATGCCTATCTATGACTCAGCATCTCTGCTAGATGGTGAGTGGCAATTTTCTTTTTCACAATATTGTTACATGCCATCCTAGATTTTTCATAGAAGATGAAATGTACTTAACTTAATAAAAAATGTCTAAAAGTACAAAATGTATTGTAACTTGTAATAAATTGCCTGGTTTGAAATAATAAAAGTTCCTTGAACAGTCTTGCTTGAACAACCAAACAACAACAAGAACATCATTCTTGAAGCAAATGCAATAATAAATTTTGTTATGCAACAGCTGATATTATGTCCTCAGAGAATCACTTGTTGTAGAACAGATGTTCAAGTGGACAATTAATTGTTTTAGTTGTTTTAAATGATTGGTTTCAGTTCACAAGAACCATAATCAAATCTAGATAAAAATAAAATAACAACACAGACTATGATGTGCAACAATGCTGTTAAACCATGTCAGACATCAAATATGCCAGAATGTACCTGACTATGGGTTACCTGTCCAACTTACCAGCAAAATTTACATGCTATGTTACAGGATAAAACAGTGGTCTGATAGAATCCGTGTTATTCGTACAGCCCACAAGGTAACTGCCTGCACTTGGTGCCTCATACATTTGATACATATGAACAAAAATTACATTTCCAAACTGAATTAATAATAATTTTTTGTTTGTTGAGAGTACCATTTTATCGTTGTTGCATTCACTTGGATCAACCAAAATGAGGTTCAATTCTTGGTTTTGTGGTTGTAGACATTGAGTTCTTCTAAGATGTTAAGGACTCTTTCATTTTCAGCCCTGCGTAAAATGTTCAAATTACGAGTGCTATTCAGAATGTAGGTTCCGATCGGCGGCGAAATGGAAACCACTGTGAAAATCCATTGAAGCTTTGCACAGACATGTCGGGTAGTGTCTCTACTATGTCCATCGATCACAGCATGTCGCTCCTTTCAATTCTGAGTGCACAGTAAGCATGAAAAGGTGCCTAGAAAATAGTATCTTCCGCCAAGTATGAGGGCCCAGAGAGAAATTTTGCCTGAAGATATGCAGCCCACATAATATAACTGTCACGTGTTTCCTTCTTCAAGACAGTTCGCAGCCACATTCTGCAGGGGCAATGGATATGCTCCTGCCGTGTTCCCAATTCGAAGTTTTTGACCATCGAAAATACAGCCCATAATTGCCTCCCTCTGAGTTTCATCTCTGCTCACATGAACGGCTGGCTATGAAGACAACATTTTGGCACAGAAGCACCAGAGTCTTCCTCTCGACCCTCTTGGTAGGATCGGTGTCAATCTTGCGGTATGCACTGTCACCAAGTAGAACCCGCATCTTCTCAGCATAATCCTGTCGGGATAGGATCACTGTTGCGTTGCCCTTGTCTGCAGGTAATATTATTATGCCTGGAAGACTCTGGCGCTTCTGAAGTATTCCGGCTTCCCTGACAAGGTTGCCAAGAAGCTAAGCCCGAGGGCTGCTGTTTCTCCTAGACTTTACAGACTGCCGAAGGTGCACAAGGAATTGATTCCATTCCGTCCCATTGTCAGCAATATTGGTGCCCCAACGTACCTTCTCGCCAAGCACCTCGAACAACTGCTTAGCCCTTACATTGGGAGATGTAAACACCATATCCGTAACTCCATGGATTTCCTGGGACACATCAACAACCTTACACTTAAGGAATCTGACATACTGGTGAGCTTCGACGTGCTATCTCTAGTCACTAAAGTTCCAAGAGACTACCAACATTTTCAGACATGTTCTGACATCAACTTACTTCTTATTTGACGGTGAATACTACAAGCAGACAGAAGGAGTAGCCACGGGGAGTCCACTCTCACCCGTTGTCACAAATATGTACACGGAACATTTCGAGGAGGAAGCTCTCGAATCAGCACATCTAAAACCACCTGTTTCTTTAGATATGTGGATGATACCTTCGTTATCTGGCCACACAGAAGAGATAAACTGGCAGACTTCCTCACACATCTCAACTCCAGACGCGAGAATGTTCAGTTCACCACGGAGATCGAAATGGATGGGATGCTCCCTTTCCTAGATGTTTTGATTAGAAGACGAGCAGACGGCACTTTGGGCCACAGAAATAGGAAGAAGATGCACACCAATTTGTACCTACATGCGATTAGCTGCCACCACCCAGCACAAAAGAATGGCATGCTCAAAACTCTTGTACACACAGCTCACACCATCTCCAACAGGGACAGTCTCCGACAAGAATTGGACCATCTGAAGACCATGTTTCGGAGGAATGGTTACGAGGAAGGGCAAAATCGGAAGGCTCTACATCCCACACCTGCAGTACCGGCAGAAGCTGAGGATGAACTTCAGGAGGAGGTGGCATTGGCTATTATTCTGTTTTGTGGGGCCTTATCCGGAAAAAATTAGACGCATTTTACGTAAACACTAAGTGAAAACCTTCTTCCGTCCTCCAAGCAAAACTGAGAGCCTTCTCGGTAGTATCAAGGACAACCTTGGGCTACGTAAATCAGAGGTTTATAAGATACCTTGCCAATGTGGGAGTATATACATAGGTCAGACCATTCGTACCACTGAGGACCGATGCCGAGAACATCGACGGCACACTAGACTGCAACAACCCAGTAAATCTGCAATCGCTGAGCATTGCCTGTCAGAACTCCACAGCATGGATTATGACCAAACCAAAGTACTGACACAGACTTCCAAATACTGGGGCTGTGTCATCAAAGAAGCCATAACTAAATCGTAACAACAGTTACATCCTTAGCAAGGCGTGGGAACCCGCAATCACCCAGATTAAGAAGAAAAAGGATATTTCCCAGAGTGTACTGACTTCGGGGGAAGAGGGAAGAATAACAAGAGCGGTGCCGGCGTACCCTCCTAAACGAGAAGACCTAGGATGCAGCGCCCAGACGGCGGGAGAACGGACGCTGTACCTCGACCGCGCACGGGGAGCAAACCGCAGCAACTCATAGGAATTGCCTGAGGGAGGAGGGAGATTGTCCTATATATGCCTGATGCTGGCCCACCGCCAGTCAGTACATTGGCGCACCTGACGATGGCAACGTGGTCGATTGCCGAAATATTGTGTCCTATGCACACTCGTACCAGGCTGTTCACCGGAGATTTATTTCATCATAAAATACGCCTGGAGAAATTGAAGAATCGGATGTAGATAAGTAGCTGGAAGATGGAGCTAACTGTTGCAAATAACACATTTTTTATTTTTGCAGTGGTTTCCATTTTGCAGCTGATCAGAACTTACTTGCCAAATACCCCTTGCATTATCAATGTTCATGGCCAAATTTAAATTTGCCATATGTGCCTTGAACAAGGTAGTGTTTGGAGGGCATATATGTGCTTCCTGAGTCGAGCTTTGCAGCTCCCCTCCATGCGCCCTATGTACTGTTTATGTGGTCACTGCACTTAATACAATAGATATCTGAATTGTGAAACTTATTCCTACTATAATAGACTTTCTTGCAGAGCCAGAATTTAGGCAAGTTATTTGTTTGAACACCTAGTTTTGCATTCGTTTTAGTAAAGCATCTCTTACTTCATCAGAAGTATTCTTCTGTTCTTACCTCCGTACCTTACTATAAATTTGCACCAAATCTCTACCTTTCTATCAATTCATCACGATCACTTTTCTAAAAATGTTTGATGCTCTTTCAATTTCACACTGGGAGAGAGGCTGTCTTAATAATCTATACCACTGCATAAAGATGACAATTGTTGGTTACAGAAAACTGACCAAATTCTTGGAAAAGGGACAGATCACACCTGTCTACAAGGAGGGTACTAGAAGTGATTCACAAAACTGTCATCCAATATTCTCCACATCGATTTGTTGTAGAATCGTAGAACATATTCCGAGCTCAAACATAATGATGTATCTTGAATAGCATCACCTGCTCAATGCCAACCAGCACAGATTTCAAAAACACAGATCATGTGCAACCCAACTTGCACTTTTCTCATGTGACATACTCAAAGCTTTGAATCAAAGCAACCTGGCTGATGCAGTGTTCCTTGATTTCTGAAAAGCATTTGACTCAGTACTACAACTACTCTTACTGTCATCAATACGATCATATGGGGTATCAAGTGAAATTTGTAACTGGATTGAGGACTTTTTGGTAGGGAGGACACAGCTTTGATGGAGAGTCATAGTCAGATGTAGAAGTAACTTCGGGTGTGCCCCAGGGAAGTGTATTGGGACCCTTTCTGTTCATGTTGTTCATGTTTTATATTAATGACCTTGCAGACAATATTAATAGTAAAATCAGGCTTAATGATAAAGTTACCTATAATGGAGTACTATCTAAGAGAACCGGCATAAATATTCTCTCAGATCTTGATAATATTTCGACATGGTGCAGAAATTGACAACTTGCTCTAAATGTTCATTAATGTAAAATTGTGCACTTCACACACACACACACACACACACACACACACACACACACACACAAAAGTATCCTATGTCTATAATATTAATGAGTCACTGTTGTAATTGGTCAACTCATACAAGTGGTGTAACACTTTGCACAGATATGAAATCAAATGATCAGATAGGTTCAGTTGTGGGTAAAGCAAGTGGTAGACTTGGGTTTATTGGGAAATGCAATCAGTCTACAAAGAAGATTGCTTACAAATCAACTGCACAACCCATTCTAAGCTATTGCTCAAGTGTGTAAGTGTGTAAGGACTAACCGGGTGGGGGGGGTGGGGGGGGGGGGGAGAGGGGGGGTTGAATGTATACAGGAGAAGGACAGCATGCATGGTCACATGCTTGTTTGATCCATGGTTTTCTCATCACATGTTAATTCGGTAAAAAAAAAATAAAAAAGAAAAATGCAGGTAGCTTCTCTAAACTTAAATATAGATACATCTCAACATGCTTTGATCAAAATAAAAAAGTGATAATTCACACAGTGCAACACATACACACAGAAACTGAGAACCATTTATATTTCATAATGCTCAAAATGGCATGAATAACAATATAATGCCATCCAATTAATTCCAGACATAAAATGTCTCCCCATTCAGACATTCAAGCAGGAAATTCTGTGGAAGCCCACATTGAACAAGAAAGGAAAGACGATGATGAATGGAAATATGGAATATTAACACACTATTACAATTGGAGAAGTTGGACAAGGAGATGAGAAGAAACAGAGTGGACACCTAGAGGTGTTCTGGAGAAATATGTAAGTCAATTCTTGGTATTGTCACAATTATCAGCAAGTAATTCAAGGGGATATTATAGTTTTCAAAATTATGTAATGTTTTCTTTTCAGCACTACTTGACTTGCACTCACATAATTAGGGTCTTCATAATAAAGACAATATTATGTATACAACAAAATATACATCTGATGATAGCACAATGCCATTATTGGCATAATTATTAAGTAGCAAGTAATACAGCTCTCAAGGAATATTACTTCACTTGCATTGAAAATGACAATTTTTCACACAATTTTAAAATATACTCATAACTGACAAAATTTACATAAGAATGAATTGTACTCACACAACACAAGGAATCATTGCTTCAAGCAACTTATATATAACTGCCACAAATGAAATAAAACTGTCACAAAAAGTCTTCACTAATGCTCAGGAACACACACTACAGCATTCACCCATTTCTTTATGTCAGGTTCATTTTATCACTCATCTCCTACAAAAATTGCATAATTTTCTTGCCTCAGACAACGGCGAGTAGTCATGTGTTTTTTTAAAGTATCACTCCTAAAACACCGATAACTGCAGCGAGGACACTGAACCTGTGGTTCTTTACCACATTCAAACTTCAAGTGTCTATGCAGCCCTTGCGGATACCGATAAGACTTGCTACAAGTATGACAACTAAACCGTTTACGTGATGCTGTCTGGGATGTTGTCAAAGTCACATTATTCAGATAATCACTGCCAGATGGTGAATGCAGACTTTTCATTTCTTGAGTGCAAAAATTTTCTTCATATGTAAGTTCTTCATTTGATCTCCTGACTTCTCCAATGTCAACTTCAGCACTGTTACAATCATCATGATAATCATTGGCACTGTGATAATTGTTGTCATTATCATCATCATCATCATCAAGAGTAAGGTCTTCTACAATTTCAATGTGACTCTCAAGCACCTCAGATTTTAGTTCTAGTGATACCTCCTGTTGGTATGCACTCAGATTTGCTGACTTTTTTTCCAGTAATACTGCTTCCGGTATTAAAAACTGTTCTTTTTCTGCAACAGCCATTTCCCCTCTGGAGCTCTGCAACTCACTGCAGTCAGACTGATAAGGAATTTGACTTGATGATGATGATGATGATGATGATGATGATGATGATGATACCATGATGTGTGCAGATGAAGACGAGGTCTTTTGCACTTGAACTGGACTATAAACTAATCCACCAGATGAGTTATTTGCTGTGGCCATTACTTCCCTTTGAGAGGGAAGTTGATGTATGCTATCAAAATCAGGAGTAATAACTTCTTTGAATGCATTTTGGCCCATTCCCTGATCAAAACTGTAGTGTTTGATAATTTTTCTATGCTTTTGAATGGATTCAGAACCTCCATCCTGGGATGACCCAGATGGACAGCACCTTCTAAATGACTGCACATTTCTTTCTCTTGCATTTTGACTCGAGGAAGAGCACGGTACAGAAACAGGTTCTGATGGGTTATTTTCTGGAAGTTCATTTCTTTCACTACCTTTTTGCATGTTGACGTCATCCACACACCCACTGCCAGACAGTCCTCTTATCTGAAGAGACTCTGAGAGCTTCAGAACACCACTGAGCTCCTCCTGCGGTACATTTACTTTGCCACGGTACATAAAATCCAACAGAGCCTTTATTGTGACGTATTTTACATCATGCAGAATAATAATTGGATGCTTCTCAAAGTTTTCAGAGAACAGTTCCTCAAAATATGGACTACAGGCTGAAAGAATTATCTTATGTGCTCTTAAATGATGCCCCTCAGCACTAATTGTGCAATCTGTTAATTTCTCATTTTCCAACAGAGCATCAAACACAGACATCAAAGTAGCTTGATGCTTATTCCATCTCAAATGAACACCCATCCTTTACAGCTGTTTCCATGGGACGTCAATTCTTGTATAATGGTGTCTGAACTACTACAATGATGCCATTTATTAGAAAAATTCAGTTTCCTCGGAAGAACAGTGAAATAATTTTCTGCAAGTTCATCTTCAGAGAGTGAAGTAATGTTTCTAAGAGATCTTTCTTCAAATTGCTGATACAGTTGTCGTTCCACAAATTTTGAGCGCCTGACCTAGTGTGTAAAAATCTTATGTTAATCCAATTATCTTCAGGAAGAGTTAGTTACAAAATTATTTACAATGAGTGTAGGGTACAATGACCATAAGGGTAAATGACCAGAAATGATTATAAATTAAAAAGAATGGAAAATTAATTCACATTAATTTGGTTGAAAATTCATCCTAACAAAGATAATGGATGTTTTTTGTACAGTTTTACTAATGACATACAGGTGTGTAGGGCAAAAATACGAAAACACCAAAAAGACAACAAATAAGCATGCCCAATGGGCATAGGAAAACTCTCGGCATTCGAGACAGCTTCCAGTCGTCTTAGAATGGATACATGCAGTTTGTGTACGGTTTTCATTCTCCCTGCAAAACAGTGGCATTTTCAGGTAACGATGATTGAAATGGGCAGCTGTCACGTACCCTTCTCCCCAAGGTAGACAAGAAATGCTCAATAACATTGAGATCTGGCGAATGTGGTGGCTAGTGGAGATGTGGCAACTCATCCTCATACTCACAAAACCAGTCCCAGGCAATGCAAACCATTGGCACCTCGGAACACGGCATCACTATTGGGAAACAAACACTGACCACAGAACGTAACTTATCTGCCAAAATGGTCACACAATCAACAAGAGTAATGTGATCTTGCAGAATATCCACGGGGCTCACAGAATACCACGGTACGGTTGCACATTATGACGAAACCCCATCACATTTCACTTTTGGATGTAAGTTCGGCCAGAATTTGGAAAGAGTATGAAGCAAAACTCATCCGACCAAACAACATCCTACCAGTGCCACACAGTCTAGGATTCATAGTATCAGCACCACAAGCACCACATTTTCTGTGATGGGCAACAGTATCACTAATGTGCAGTTTTTTGATTTTGGCTTGCCCTGCTATTTCCTGCTCACAGAGGCCCCCTCCCCTGCCTCCCCTGTTCTTTTGCTGCTGACAGGTTTTGTGAGTGCAACATTCAGATCTGCAGTGACTTTTGCAGCTGGCCTCCTCTTATTTTTCATTATATCCTCTTCAATAGTCATCTGTCATAATCACTAAATACACAATTTTGTCCACATGGTGACTTAGTGGGTGACGTTTCTCCTCTTTCCTAATGGGTGACGTTTCTCTGATTTCCCCGTAAGCAGTACAACTCTTCGACACAGTGCCTCTCGAATCACCAAGCACTTTGGCTAACACAGTTACGGAAATACAACAGTTCAATCTTTAAACTAGGCTATCGTCCACAAATAAGTTCGACCATGCATTTCTCGTGGTGTGTTCATATTTTTGTCCACAATCTGCATGTTTGATGAAATCATGTTTTATTATCAGTCTTTAGTTTGGAACAAGGTGTTGGCAGAATGTTGCCATCACCAGGCACTTCCTACTAATTACAGTTTATTTTGTTTGATTATATCTGTCATAAGAGTGGTGGTTTTTCTGTCACTAGATGAGGTAGTAACGTTCAGTTGGAAATTTAACTGGGTCTGCCCAACCAATTTCCTGAGTTAGAATACATTTCGTACATTTACCTGTCATATATTAAGTGGAGTAAACTTTAAATTGTACATTCTTTTCTGGAACACAGCACTATACAAAAACAAAAAATGCTACTTACTGACATTTTCATAGATAATCATACATATATTATCATATTTTAATCAATTACATTGTGACACATATTAATAAAGAGCATACTTTACTCACAGAAATAACACGAAAATGTACCCAATATCGAAAATTATCCTTTTTAAAGAAACAGCTCAAGGATTTAGCATATACTTATGTTGTTGCTAGAATGGTCATTCCATTGCGGAGAAGCTTCTTAATAAAGTCCTCACTGTTGCTTTCTAAATAATCATTCACCAATTTTATTCCATTTTTATGTCATCTACAAAGATTTTGAATTCTTTGCACAAATCCATTTGATATCCATCGTCCATTTAAGAAAATATGTGAAAACAATATCTAACGTTATAAAGCAGATGCAAAACAAACTGAGATATTGTGACTGCTGCTCACATGTAATAACTGTTTGTGTGCAGAGCCCCATACTGCTTAGCTGGCAAATGCCCAAAGTAAAGGAGTCACCCTACAGTGTTCGGGATTCGGGAAGGGGGGGGGGGGGGGGGGGTGTACTCTCCTCGACTATTGTGTTGAAGATAATCGGCAATGCTTTCCCAAACAGCCCCTGCATGGACACCAAAAGAAATGAGTAATTCTTGCGCACGACTGGATTGGCAGCCCATTGCACCTGTGGATTTCAGTCATTACTACTTGAGTCAATCAGCTTTGTGAGTGGCAGTTCTTCATTTTTTGTGGTTTCATTAGCAATTCTGTGATCAGAAATACAAGAGCGACTTCCGAGATGGCAACAGTTTGATAAATAGGAAATCCATCATAATAAAGAAACTAGTGCTTACATACAGAGGAAAAATAGAAACAAATGACACACAACATGTGGAAATCAATGGACCTGATTTCTGGCAGTTTACAAAATTATTACAGAGGACAGATTTCAAGAGCTCCCAACTTCAGAACCTTTAAACACTCATTGTCTTTTATGTTCAACCTCATAATTACCGCATAAAAACTGCATATGAATTTAACTAATGGTTGATCCAAACTGCAGATGCTCGATCTCATTTACTACTCTCCACCTCCCTTCCCCTCCAATGTAGTGTCATCTATGCAGTTTAGAGTGACTTTGGGGAAATCCAGTTATCAGTGCTATAAGTCATGAGGGTGGCAGCAGGAATTTTGTACCACAAACTACTCCTCCAAAATAAATTTTTAAGAGGTTGCAGCTGGACAAAGTTGTGCACATACCTACCATACTCTCTCTGCAGGAATCACTTGACAGCTTCACAAGCCCAATTTAAAAAGGAACACTGGTTTGGTAGTGTTGTTAGAATATTTTTAAGAAAGAGTGAAACTGCTCATCTTGTGTGTCCGGTAAACTGCTCTGCACTGCCAGTAAACTGCTCTGCACTGTTCAACCTACAGACTCCCACTGAGCAGTGTAACTAAGTCAGCATTTATTATTCGCTGCAGCAGTCATGGACATTTACACAGTTTACAATTACTAGTGATTTATCAACTGAAAGTATTTGTCCAAAGCTTAGATAAGCAGTTTTTAAGCATTACGCAACATGGCTCAGCAATGAGTGAGACCTTCATTAAAGCTTGTATCTTCCAGATTTGTGTGGCCACATTTGAAAAAGAATGTGCAACATTGGACTAAGTTATACCCAGCCCACTAGAAGAGCAAAATTACAAGGTGTACCAAGTCACCTAGTGGAAAACTCCTCAGTGTTGATGAATATTTTCACTTGGTACATAACGATATAGTGGGTCCTCTACCTCCCTCTGATGAATTTACATACAGTTTAAGTTGAATTGATATTTTCACCAGTTTGAGTGAGTGGTGACTCTCTGAAACATTACAACCAACAAAGTAGCGAAGCATTCTTGTAATTCCAGCATTACCATATTAGGAACACCACGACAGGTAACAGATCAGAGAATACAATTTCCATCTAACATATATTCCAAGCTTTAGCAAAGATTTGTGGCTGTAAAGTGACTAGAACAATACCAACTGCAGGCTTGTGCAAAAACTGAAAGGGTTCACCATACTCTGAACAGTACCAAATGAGCCTATGCTACAGCTAAATAGGATAACATATTACCAACAATTCTACTCAGCTTCTGTTGCTTCTCCTAAAACGAAAAATATTCTACAATACCAGAAGTATATGGCACTACACTGAAGTTACCTGGGAACTTCTACCACAAACTTCGTGTCAAAACAGACGTTGACCTTCCAACTTCCATCATCGAGTTGAAGAAAAGGGTGAATCACGTGAAACCTACTGTATATTCTTTCAAGACAAAAGGATCATTTTTCCATCTACAAGGATGTGTTTCGATACAATTTCTACAATACAGACAGCACTCATGTATTCCTATGATGGTCAACATGACATAATTCAATGTTTACTCAAGTTCTTTACTGTCAAGATTAAATATGAACGAATCAACATTTTTACTGATTGAAGCCCTGAGCATCCATAACCATCAAACTGGTTGCCAGACTACCAGCACAGGAAATATATTCCACCATCTTTGGGCGTGCATCCGAGATATTATTATTTCTCGCTCCGATACTTCGGCGGACAACCTGACAGCCATTTCCGAGCTGGATAGTTTGCAAGATTTTTAAATAACTTTAAACAATATTATGGAGTAAACACAATTGTGTCAAAGATAACACTGTTGGGAACAACAGCACCAGTCTTATCTTGTCTGTCTAAGAGTATGTGCTTACATAGTATGTGGTTCATTATTATGGATGGCATATGTTAGTATGCCAGGCAGTGAGGACTTGGAACAATACTTGCTTTGACAGTACAAATGAGAAGTGAGGGGTTTCCCAGATTTGCTGAGCTGGAAACCCTAAATCGTCACCCTAAGTCATTCCAACATATGCCATCCATAATAATCAACTACATACTTTTTAAGCACTGTGGACTTGCAGACTCTGTGCATTCTTGCTTGCTTCCCTCCCCCCCCCCCCTCCCCCTCCACCTCTTAGTTGAATAAACTTTTATCTACGACTGATGCTCTTGTTATCAACACTGTTATCGCATATGCATGTGCAAAAATTTAGATCAGAATGTGTGCTGAAATTCCCAGACAAGTTTGGGGGCATCATTGAGTGACACCCACAATGAGGGGAGAAAGATGTGGTGACACATAAAGAGTTAACAATGACTGAAAAGTAAATTTTTTTTTTTTCAAGTTATGAATAATTGTGTGTCCATTTCTGTTATTACAAATGAATGGAACACTCTGCCATTATTGAATCTACATATTGTTTGTTAAGAGCAAGGATTGTAAGAACTGAGTAGTGAGTTGGAAATAATGACTGTTGCTATCAAAAATAAATTACTAACGCTTTAGAAAATGAATAATAGAAAATGTATATATTTCGCAATGATATCTTTGTAAATAAATTCTTTGAATGGTAATTGCAACAGAAACACTGTTACTAATACATTAAAATTAAAGTGATATTTGTTACATAGGCAAAGCCTCAAAAAAGTTTCTTATTCATAATGAAAACAACCAGCAACCATCCAAAGACAACTCTGAATACCCCAGTGCTTTAAATTAAGTATAGGATACTGTCAACATATTAGGTCCACACGAATTATAAACTGACAGTCCAAAAGATTTCAAAGCACGCTTTCTTTACTGTACCATGGAGATGACATTATTAGCTAAAGAGAACGTGTAGGCCATGTTCAAAAACGTTTGGGAACAAGGCTGAGAAAACTAACTGTTGATATAAGAGGAAAAAAAAATAGTCAATGGAAATTTGTTGACTTGTCAGGGTCGGTTAACTAAAACTGAAATAGAAAACTTGCAGGTATACTATGGACAGGCAATTAGAAGAAATAAAGAAAATCTGGAGGCAATGAAGAGAGATATTTGGGCTATATTCTTCTATAAGTCCTCTACTGATGATAAGCCATGTCAAGGATTGTGTACATCAGGAGAAAATTAGTGGTGCAAATACAATAGGGCTCAGGCAACTGGAGAATCTTATTCTCATCATCATTCTCTTCCTACTGCTGTTGGCTCATCCTGACCTTCTAAGGAAATGTCTACATGGGCATACACAGAACCCAAATGAATGTTTCAACAGCATAATTTGGAACCGCCTTCCTAAAACTGTATTTGTAGGCATGCATACAATGAAACCAGGAGTTTGCGATGCTGTTATTACATTCAGTTGTGATAGTACTGGAAAGTGTGGGGTACTGAAAAAGCTGGGAATTAATCCTGGTGAAAATATGACCACTGGGCTGCAACATTGGGATAAAATGAGGATAGCCAATGTAGACAGATCTGCATCTAATATGGCTAAGAAAACAAGACAAACATCCAGGAAGGTGAAAAAGAAGCTGGAAGACCAGCTAGAGGCCAACAGAACTGCAGCAGGACAGTTTTAATTAACTGTAAGTAACTAATTTCAAAAGTGTTTTTCTTTAAAGTCAATTTCCCACAAACTATTTTTTTCAGTACATATGCCCCAATATATCAGAAACTATCATAGATAAATTAATGAAATTTTCAGAGACTCTGCATAACATAAAAAGCCACCTCTGGTGCTACATTCATTAATATTCCCCCATTAGGAAGCTCACAGAAAAGTATTTTCTGCAGAAAAAACTTAATATTTTTTGTTTATAAATTTAAAAAAGTTATTTCTTAAAAACTATAAAATGGATAAAGTAGGTTTAGTACAGTTGACTCTATTAGCATCACGTAACATACAGTAAAATTATTAAGGTCCTGCACCAAATAGTTTTTTTTTCAGAATTGGTTCAAATACTTGCCTAAATTAACATAGGTTAGATAGGCAGGGTGTGGTCCCCTTAAGAGCCATCCCTGACCAGTAATTGTGCAGTCTGTTAATTTCTCATTGTCCAACAGAGCATCAAATACAGACACAAAAGTAGAATGTTGCTTATTCCATCTCAAATGAACATTGTTGCTCTGGTCCATTTTGTCTATGTGTGTTCACGAGACTTCAAACTCTTGTATAAATATGGCTGAACTACTTCAGTGATACTATTTACTAGTGAAGTTCAGTTTTCTTGCAACAACATGAAAATAATTATCTCCAAATTGATTATATTCATGTAGTGAAGTGATGTTTCTCAGATTTCAGCAGAGTGGAATCTTCGATCATTTGTGAATAACAGATAATTCAGGGCAAAGATTCTACTACAAATTGCAAATGCAGCTGCTGTTCCAGAAATTTTGAGTGTCTGACCTAGTAAATAATCTTATGTTAATTCAGAATAAGATATAAAATTATTTTACAGCACATGAGTATAGAGGGCAATGACCATTAGTACAAATGATCAGAAATGATGAGAAATTAAGAAGAATGCATAATTATTTCACATAAATGTTGAAAATTGGTCCAACCAGATACACAGGATGATTCTTGTAGAATTTTATTAGCACATATGTTTGCTTAAATCATGTTTTAGTGTCACTCTTTAGTTTGGCACAATGTGTTAGTAGTATATGCCATCATCAGGTGCCTTCACTCTAATTATAGATTTCTGTGTTTCATTACATTTGCCACGACAGTGATGGTTTTGCCATCAGTGGGTGTGGCAGTGAGGATGGGTAGCAAAATTTCACTAGTTCCGACCGAAGAATTTACTTGGTTACAACACATTTTGTACATTAACTGTCTTTTATGAAGCGAAATAAACTTTAACTTACACACTCTTTCCTGCAACAGGGCAATATACAAAATGAAAAGTTCCACTTACTTGAATCCTCGTAGATTATTGCACTATTAAGGTATTATAATGCAACATATGTATTATAACACTTTAATAAATTTCGTTATGACATACGTAATAAAGAGCATTTTTTCCCCAAAAGAAATCACAGGTAAATATACCAGATATTAACAATGACTTTTTTATTATAGAAAAAACTTGCGAATTTACAAAGTATTTACATTGCATGGGTATTCCACTGTGGAGGAGCTTTTGGACAAAATACCCAATGTTCCTTTGTAACTCATTGTCCAGAAATATTTTTCCTTTTCTTTTTCCTGGCATTTATGAGAATTTTGGTTCCTTCACACAAATCCATTTGGTGTCCCTCGGCCATTAACAAATTATGTGAAGACAGTGTCTAATATATTAAGTACATGACCAGTGAAACTAAATCTGATGTCTCCTGCTGATTTGTGTTAATTATTTGAGAGAATTGCATTGATGCATTCACTGCAATACAGCACTGTCAAGATGGTAAGTGCCCGACATAGAGGAGCTGCCCTACAGTGTTAGTGAAATAAACTTTGCAAAGGTAATATGCTAGACATTTGTGGACATTGTTAGCAGGGACAGCATGAAAATGAGTAATACTCGCACGCAACTACATGGGTAGGCAGTAGTCTCTCTGGATTTCAGTCTTTGCTACTTGAGCCTCTCTCTGCATGTGACAGTTCTCCATTTCTGGTGGTTTCGTTACAGATTCTTAATTCAGAAACATAATGGTGATTTCTGAAATGGTAACAGTTCAATGAAATATGAATTCCATCACAAGAAATTGGGAAACTTCTGTTTATCTATCGAGGAAAAATGGAAATGAATGAGTGAAGCACAATGCGTATATCTACAGACCTGATTCCTGCTGCTGTACAATATTTTTACTGTATACATGATGGCAGAATTCAACAACTTCAAACTTCTAGACACAAAGTACCCAATTTATTTCGCAATCATTGTCATAACTGTACATGATCCATCTCATACACTAGTGTTTCTTTTTTTCCCACTCTCAATGAAGCATTCATCTGTTCAGTTTAAATTAACTCTGTATTTGCTGAAACTCAGCTATTTCAGAAGCTTATCACTGCCTTAACTTGTATGGGCACCAAGCATATATTTGGTAACAAAGTGTATTCCTCCAAAATAAATTTTGTAGAGATCACGGTTGGACAAAGGTGACTAAGTATAAACGTATCTACTCCACCCCTACTGCAAGAATCGCTTGACAGTGTAATGAGCCAAATTTGGAAAGGAAAACTGGATTCATAGTGTTTCAAGATTTTTTAGGACAGAATTAAATTTCTCATCTACTGTATCTGTGGTAAACTACTTTGCACTGCCCATCATGAACATTCCCACTGAATAGCGTGACTGAATCAGCATTTATGAATCTGTAAAATTTTACTTCTTAGCTACAGACAATTTGACAGGATGCTTTACTAACAACACAAACATTGGGTGATTCCTTGAACTATTTCTTTAATATATATTGTGTATCAACATGTGGTACAAATTTCTGTGATTTCTGAATCACAAATTTGCTCTGTACTGTTATATATACAAGGTACCGAATATTAGAGTTTTTAGGCTTTGTAGCATTTATTACATTCAACTTACAATTATAAGTAATACATCAAATGAAAGAGCAATTCAAGCAGTTCTGTTTGCGTAGCAGTGTGCATGCGCATGCACTGTTTCCCGTGTCTTCCATTAGAAAGTGCCAGTAGCAAAGATAGGACTAGACAACGGAAAGCTTTCTGTGTCAGAGTTTACAAGGACTGAATCTATTGTTACAGTGCAACATGTGCTCCTTATTAAGTTCCACAGTAATCCTCCAAGTGAAGATAACATCCATAGATACTATCATCAGTTTGAAAACACTGACTGTCTTTGCAAAGAGGAGAGTATGGAACAACCAAGAGTAACTGAAGAATATGTTGTGTTCAGGAAGCTAGTTGTGAATCAGTAATCCCAGTGACATCTGTGTTTAGACTTTAAAGGAGATGCTTACAACTACAACCTGACTGTCAGCAGCTGTTGTGATCTCTAAAGTCTACAGACTTCCTCTTACTTTCCAACTCTGTGAATGAAATGTTGCTGCAAGCCGAAAATTTTCTGGACCGTGCCATCCTCAGCGATGAATCGATATTTCATCTAAGTGGAAATGTGAATACAGACAACACGTACATCGGGGGTGGGGGTAGGGGGGGTGGGGGGGTCAGCAAGTGCCCATCAGAAGGAAGAGTTGCAACAAGACTCCCCTAAATTGAATTTTGAATTCTTTTGTGCTATATATCAGTGGAAAGTTTATGAGCCTTTCTTTTTCAGTGAAGCAACTGTAACTAGTGTTTCTTATCTTGATGAGCTGAAACTCGCTATTTCCTCACTTGGAATAAGCTGATCCACAGAACTTCCCATGGCAGCAAGATGGTGTGCCGCTTCACTGGCATAACTCAGTACGTGATTGGTAAAATAACATCCCTGACTGCCGGATTGGCTGCAAGGCGCCAGATGAAAGAGCTTGTTTCACTTGGCCTCCATATTCATCCGATCTTACGCCACGTGATTTTTACCTTTCGAGATTCATACAGAATGATGGGTGTGTGTCTCTACTAGTAACTGATCTACCTGACTAATGAAACAGGATTGAAGCAGTTGTTGCAACAATAACTATAGACACACTGATCAACATTTCAGAAGAACTCGCCTACCTACTCAGTGTTTGGTGTGTAATGAATGTCTCAGTGTTTGGTGTGTAATGAATGGTGCTCACACTGAATACTTGTAAAAAAAACTGTCTGAGTTGCTCTTTCATTTTACGTATTATTTATAATTGGAAGTGGAATGTAATAATTGCTACAAAGTCTAAAAACCATGATATTGATTTTGAAATGCCCTATATACGAATATTTGTGGTAAGTTAATAGCATAGCTATCTTTCACAGTCGCAACCACTCTAGTATAAATTCATCCCAGTGCAAGCACAGCGATTATATTTTATTTAGTATTCTATCTACCACAAATTGAATGGACATTAGCTCCTGATGCGAGCAGAAATTTCTTTCACTTAAATAATGAGAAAGTATAAAAGTACAAAATATATTGTAACTCGTAGTAAATCCTCTGGTCCAAACCAACAAATTTTTCCCATATTACCATATCAAATAACAATGAAAACATCATACGACAAAAGCAATCAGACAATATGATTTCGCAAAACTTGAAACAATTTCCTCAGAGAAGATATGCACCCACTTGGTAAACAGGTCTTTTAACTGTCCATCTAGATTGCTTAAATGTTTTTTAATTGGCTGCTTTCAATAAAAATGAATCATCCTCACAGCTTCAGATAAAAGACCTGTAGATGAAAGTAAAATAACAGCAAACACTACAGTATGCGATGAAGCTATTACACCTTATCAAAAATCGGATGTAGCATAATTAACCCGATTGTATCAGTTAGACGAGTAACCAGTCCAACTTGACAGCAAAATTTACATGCTACGTGACACAATTAAATAGTGGTCTGATAGAATCAACGTTGTTCATGTGGCTTGCAAGGCAACTGCCAATAGGTGGTATATGGTACATTCGTCACTCATTTGTAAACAATCTGTTTCCAAACTGAATTAATCATAATTTTTTCACACTGACCTAAACAGAAAGCACATGACATTGGAGATAGGCCTTCTGCAATGCCGTATTCTGACTGCCAGTCAGATCATGAAAATATGTAATTTGAATGGCAGCCAGCCAGTAGCACTGCAGCACGCCTGTCTCTGTCACGCTCTCATAGTCGCTGCTTCAGTATTATGCCATCTGTCAAACAGTCCTCTGCTGACAACCGCCACGGGCAGAGGCTAAGCACGAGGGGCCTTTCATTGATTTCACACACGGCACACGTGTGCCAGCTGTCCGACCACATACTTTCTCCCCATCCTATCGCCACTGACATCGATAAGCAACAACTGCACCTAGGTCTTCGTAGATATTAGAATAGGAATTGAGACTGAATGTGTTCTGCTCATTCTGAATTATATTCAAATTTTGATTTTGTGACCATAAATTCTGAGTTGTTCAAATCTGTTAGGGATCTGCCACTTTTGAGCTCTTTGTGAGATGTCCAAATTATGATGAAAGTTGATGATAAGAGTGTTTTAAAGCTCCTGTGTGTGCTGCAAAATCAGTTTTGTTTTTAGAGTATGCATGTACCCAGAACTGAATATTCAGGTTGCCCCTCCCCTGGTTTGTCCTATGTACTGTTTACTGCAAACACTGTACTTAATCCTAGACACGCCTGACCCTGAAACTCATTCCACCCATTACACACTTTACCCCCCACAAACTGTAGACCTCGCCGTTGGTGGGGAGGCTTGCGTGCCTCAGCAATATAGATAGCAATATAGGTGCAACCACAACGGAGGGGTATCTGTTGAGAGGCCAGACAAACGTATGGTTCCTGAAGAGGCGCAGCTGCCTTTTCAGTAGTTGCAGGGGAAACAGTCTGGATGATTGACTGATCTGGCCTTGTAACACTAACCAAAACAGCCTTGCTGTGCTGGTATTGCGAACGGCTGAAAGCAAGGGGAAACTACAGCCGTAATTTTTTCCGAGGGCATGCAGCTTTACTGTATGGTTAAATGATGATGGCGTCCTCTTGGGGAACATATTCCAGAGGTAAAATAGTCCCCCATTCGGATCTCCAGGCGGGGACTACTCAGGAGGATGTTGTTATCAGGAGAAAGAAAACTGGCGTTCCACAGATCGGAGTGTGGAATGTCAGATCCCTTAATAGGACAAGTAGGTTAGGAAATTTAAAAAGGGAAATGGATAGGTTAAAGTTAGATATAGTGGGGATTAGTGAAGTTCGGTGGTAGGGGGAACAAGACTTCTGGTCAGTGAATACAGGGTTATAAATACAAAATCAAATATGGGTAATGCAGGAGTAGGTTTAATAATGAATAAAAAATAGCAGTGCGGGTAAGCTACTACAAACAGCATAGTGAATCCATTATTGTGCCCAAGATAGACACGAAGCCTACTACAGTAGTACAAGTTTTTATGCCAACTAGCTCTGCAGATGACGAAGAAATTGATTTCCAGGGGCAGATGTGGACTCTGACCACCATCTATTGGTTATGAACTGTAGATTAAAACTGAAGAAACTGCAAAAAGGTGGGAATTTAAGGAGATGGGACCCGGATAAACTGGTTAAACCAGAGGTTGTACAGAGTTTCAGGGAGAGCATAAGGGAACAATTGACAAGAATGGGGGAAAGAAATACATTAGAAGAAGAATGGGTAGCTTTGAGGGATAAAGTAGTGAAGGCAGCAGAGGATCAAGTAGGTAAAAAGACGAGGGCTAGTAGAAATCCTTGGGTGACAGAAGAAATATTGAATTTAATTGACAAAAGGAGAAAACATAAAAACGCAGTAAATTAAGCAGGCAAAAAGGAATACAGACGTCTCAAAAATGAGATCTACAGGGAGTGCAAAATGGCTAAGCCGGCATGACTAGAGCACAAATGTACGGTTGTAGAGGCTTATCTCACTACGGGTAAGATAGATACTGCCTACAGGAAAATTAAAGAGACATTTGGAGAAAAAAGAACCACTTAAGAGCTCAGATGGAAATCCAGTTCTAAGCAAAGAAGGGAAAGCGGAAAGGTGGTAGGGGTATATAGAGGGTCTATACAAGGGCGATGTACTTGAGGGCAATGTTATGGAAATGGAAGAGGAGGTAGATGAAGATGAAATGGGAGATATGATACTGCGTGAAGAGTTTGATAGAGCACTGAAAGACCTGAGTCAAAACAAGGCACAGGAGTAGACTACATTCTATTAGAACTACTGACAGCCTTGGAAGAGCCAGTCCTGACAAAACTCTATCATCTGGTGAGCAAAATGTGTGAGACAGGTGCAATACCCTCAGACTTCAAGAAGAATATAATAATTACAATCTCGAAGAAAGCAGGTGTTGACAGATGTGAAAATTACCTAACTATCAGTTTAATAAGTCATGACTGCAAAATACTAATGGGAATTCTTTACAGACGAACGGAAAAACTGATAGAAGCCGACCTCGGGGAAGATCAATTTGGATTCTATAGAAATATGGGAACACGTGAGGCAATACTGACCCTACGACTTTTTTTAGAAGCAAGATTAAGAAAAGGCAAACCTACGTTTCTAGCATTTGTAGACTTAGAGAAAGCTTTTGACTATGTTGACTGGAATACTCTCTTTCAAATTCTGAAGGTAGCAGGTGTAAAATACAGGGAACAAAAGGCTATTTACAATTTGTGCCGAAACCAGATGGCAGTTATAAGAGTCGAGGGACATGAAAGGGAAGCAGTGGTTGGGAAGGGAGTGGGACAGGGTTGTAACCTCTCCCCGATGTTATTCAATTTCTATATTGAGCAAGCAGTGAAGGAAACAAAAGAAAAAATCGGAGTAGGTATTAAAATTCATGGAGAAGAAATAAAAACTTTGAGGTTCGCCGATGACATTGTAATTCTGTCAGAGACATCTACACTACATCTACATCCATACTCCGCAAGCCACCTGACGGTGTGTGGCGGAGGGTACCCTGAGTACCTCTATCGGTTCTCCCCTCTATTCCAGTCTCGAAAGAAAGGAGGATTGTTGGCATGCTTCTGTGTGGGCTCTAATCTCTCTGATTTTATCCTCATGGTCTCTTCGCGAGATACACGTAGGAGGGAGCAATTTACTGCTTGACTCCTCAGTGAAGGTATGTTCTCAAAACTTCAACAAAAGCCCGTACCGAGCTACTGAGCATCTCTCCTGCAGAGTATTCCACTGGAATTTATCATCTCCATAACGCTTTTGCCATTACTAAACGATCCTGTAACGAAGCGCGCTGCTCTGTTGGATCTTCTCTATCTCTTCTATCAGCCCTATCTGGTACAGATCCCACACTGTTGAGCAGTATTCAAGCAGTGGGCGAACAAGCGTACTGTAACCTACTTCCTTTGTTTTCGGATTGCATTTCCTTAGGATTCTTCCAATGAATTTCAGTCTGGCATCTGCTTTACCGACGATCAACTTAATATGATCATTCCATTTTAAATCACTCCGAATGCGTACTCCCAGATAATTTATGGAATTAACTGCTTCCAGTTGCTGACCTGCTATTTTGTAGCTAAATGATAAGGGATCTATCTTTCTATGTATTCGCAGCACATTACAATTGTCTACATTGAGATTCAATTGCCATTCCCTGCACCATGCATCAATTCGCTGCAGATCCTCCTGCATTTCAGTACAATTTTTCATTGTTGCAACCTCTCGATACACCACAGCATCATCTGCAAAAAGCCTCAGTGAACTTCTGATGTCATCCACCAGGTCATTTATGTATATTGTGAATAGCAATGGTCCTATGACACTCCCCTGCGGCACACCTGAAATCACTCTTACTTCAGACGACTTCTCTCCATTGAGAATGACATGCTGCATTCTGTTATCTAGGAACTCCTCAATCCAATCACACAATTGGTCTGATAGTCCGTATGCTCTTACTTCGTTCATTAAACGACTGTGGGGAACTGTGTCAAACACCTTGTGGAAGTCAAGAAACACGGCGTCTACCTGTGAACCCGTGTCTATGGCCCTCCTAGACTCGTGGACGAATAGCGCGAGCTGGGTTTCACACGACCGTCTATTTCGAAACCCATGCCGATTCCTACAGAGTAGATTTCTAGTCTCCAGAAAAGTCATTATACTCAAACATAATACGTGTTCCAAAATTCTACAACTGATCGACGTTAGAGATATAGGTCTATAGTTCTGCACATCTGTTCGACGTCCCTTCTTGAAAACGGGGATGACCTGTGCCCTTTTCCAATCCTTTGGAATGCTACACTCTTCTAGAGACCTACGGTACACTGCTGCAAGAAGGCGGGCAAGTTCCTTCGCATACTCTGTGTAAAATCGAACTGGTATCCCATCAGGTCCAGCGGCCTTCCCTCTTTTGAGCGATTTTAATTGTTTCTCTATCCCTCTGTCGACTATTTTGATAAGAAGAAGGGACCGGTTGGTAGGACATGTTCTGAGGCATCAAGGGATCACCAATTTAGTACTGGAGGGCATCGTGGAGGGTAAAAATCGTAGAGGGAGACCAAGAGACGGCAAAGGATTTGGAAGAACAATTGAATGGAATGGACAGTGTCTTGAAAGGAGGATATAAGATGAACATCAACAAAAGCAAAATGAGGATAATGGAATGGAGTCGAATTAAGTTGGGTGATGTTGAGAGAATAGGTTATCAAATGACACACTTAAAGTAGTAAAGGAGTTTTGCGATTTGGGGGTCAAAATAACTGATGATGGTCGAAGTAGATAGGATATAAAATGTAGACTGGCAATGGCAAGGAAAGCATTTCTGAAGAAGAGAAATTTGTTAACATCGAATATAGATTTAAGTCACGGGAAGTTGTTTCTGAAAGTATTTGTATGGAGTGTAGTCATGTATGGAAGTGAAACATGGACGATAAATAGTTTGGACAAGAAGAGAATAGAAGCTTTTGAAATGTGGTGCTACAGAAGAATGGTGAAGATTAAATGGGTAGATCACGTAACTAATGAGGAAGTACTGAGTAGAATTGGGGGGAAGAGGAGTTTGTGGCACAACTTGACAAGAAGAAGGGACCTGTTGGTAGGACATGTTCTGAGGCATCAAGGGATCACCAATTTAGTACTGGAGGGCATCGTGGAGGGTAAAAATCATAGAAGGAGACCAAGAGATGAATACACTAAGCAGATTCAGAAGAATGTAGGTTGTAGTAAGTACTGGGAGATGATGAAGCTTGCACAGGACAGAGTAGCATGGAAAGCTGCATAAAACCAGTCTCAGGACTGAAGACCACAACCACAACCACAACCACAACAACAACAACAACAACAACAACAACACACTTTATGGCCGAGCCTGAAGTTTAGCACATTATTTGTACAAAAACCTATTTTTACATTTGTTTCATTGAAGTACCAACGGCCCTGCTGGAGTCATAGAATTAGTTCCCATCGGCCCGTACAGTGTCGGGTACTCGGCACTTGTGACGTCAACTGAACATCCACTTGATTGAGGAGCAACAGCTCCAGTTATGAAAACTAACAACAGACAGGAGATTGGTGTGCTGACCACCTGCCCCTCCATACCTGCGTATCTAGTGATGCCTATCAGCTGAGGGTGACATGGCAGGTGGTCAGTACCACTGGGTTTTCTGAGGCCTGTTCGGACGGAAAGCTGTATTAAAGTACGTGTCAGTTTTGTACAAATCTTTCTGCAGAAGGTCACAGGCACATACTGTTATTTGTTGTTGTTGTTATTCTTGGCCTCTGCTTATTTATTTTTGTTCTTCCTTCTTTATCCCGTTGTAAATTTTCGTGACATCCCTATATTTATATGCACTTACCACGACCATTTGCATTATAAGGCTCAGCTTTCTTTCAACTTCATGCTGGCAGAATAGTAATCTTAATAAACAACACACAAGTGCATTGAAATACAACTACTAAAGTGACTTTGTTGCTGACAGATGTCCAGTGGAAGAGGGGGGGAGAGCGTGTGGTGGAACAACTGTATGTGTGTGTATGTTGTGCTTGGTGCTGGTGAAGGGGCTCTCATACGTGGTCCTTGCGCACAGCAACTGAAAATGACTATATGGCCCACGGCACGACACTGAAGCAGTGATCACACACGGGAGTAAGCTGTGACAGAGAGATGCCCGTGACAACTCCGTCTGCATTTGAATTACATATTTTTGTGATTTTTTACAATGTTTATACCACAGGCAAATCACAAGTTTTAATCAAGTATTTCTAATAACATTATTCTCAGCAAACAAAAAATTATTATTAAATAAGTTTGGAAATGTAATTTTCTTTAATACACGGCAAATGTATGAGATGTCACCTGATAACATTTGCCTTGTGAGCTGTATGAAAAACAGGAATTCTACCAGACTACTATATTATCCTGCCGTGTAGCATGTATATTTTGCAGATAAGTTCTGATAAATTGGATTTTTTATATGATATAACAGCAACATTGCATATCATAGAGCATATGTTAATTATTTTATTTTTATCTACATATCTAAGGATGTTTCTTGTGACTGAAACTAGTTATTGTAAATGATTAAAGAAATCTAGATGGACAATAGAAAAATTGTCAATATAATTCACAGAAAGTCACCCGATGATGGTAGTCTGCTGCCATCGTGCCCAACTAAATGATAAAACTGAAATGTGACTGACATAGAAATGTGTGTTTTTTAATGCTTGCATGGAACATGCAGATCTCACTCAACTCCATATAAAATGGATAAATTAAAATTATTGTAGATGCTGGGAATTTAGATTTTGTGCTACAAAGAATTGCAACTAGCCTATCATCTGCATATCTGATACTCTCAAGGAGGTAATGAGAAACTTCCACAAATAACTTGAAAAACGTGGTTCAAAGAGGGACAATACATAAAAAATCCAGTACTTATTGCATAACAAAATGAATTACGTTAGATGGCTACTTGACACAATGAGCAATCGTTAAACCGTTAATATGCACATCTAAAAGTAGATTGTCAGACAAAGCCCTTCATCTGGTGGAGAAACACCCATCTATATCTGCCCCACTTTGTAAAGGTAAGTTGTCATTTGATGTCATTACCAAATCTGATACTCTGATAAACATTCAGATGGACATGGGCTAAATATTTTTTGATACATCAATGTACACATTTTTTACTAAAAAAGACTGCAAGAAAGAACATGCTGTGCTATGCTCTGCTGAGAAAATGTGTGGTTTTGTTCTCTTTCTCAGGCAGTTTTAACTACAACAGCAGGGAATTTAAATGATTACAAAAATTGTTTCTCCCATACAAATTCTTTCACCTTGTACATATTTTTAAACAAAAATTGTATATACAAGTATGTGCTCCACCCCCCCCCCCCCCTCCCCACACCCCTCTCACAGTTGTTTACAACAGGAAACAGGAAAGTTGGTTTTATGGCTTATCAGTTTATTATTACAATACTGTTATGCAACCCTAAAACTATGTGAAATACTGTCATTGAATCAAGACACAAAGCAATTGATGACATTAACTGCCAGTGGGCACTGATTTAAGTTAATAGGAAAGTTGATAATTTGTCCCAGCCCGAGATTCAAACCCAGGCCTCCTCCTACTTACCAGGCAGATGCGCTGACCATTGCGTCACCTGGACCCAATGGTCAACGCATCTGCACTGTCTACTCTGGCATGCCTTCCATCACACTCAAATCCACAAATTATCAACACACTACTAATGTAGTGACTTCTGCCCATTATCCTCATTCCATGTGGCATTTCGACGGCTCACTTAAGAATTCGAGAACGGTATCTGCACTGAAGTCACCAACTGGTTGTTCATAACAGCTGTGGGATCGAAATTGTGTCTGTGCTTTCAGATGTGTCCAAAAGAACAGCCACCACATATATCATTAAGGTGAGGAAGACCAATTGATCACTTCAGTGCAGATGCACCCCACACTGGAACTCTTACGGGAATTGGCGAAATTCCACGTTTAATGAGGATAATGGGCAAGGGGCACTACATCAGTAGTGTGCGGATAAGCTGGAAATTTGGGTCTGATGGGAGGACTGCCAGGTAGTCCGTACAGTTGTGATGAGCACTGTGGCCAGATGGCGCAGTAGTCATTGTGTCTGCCGGCTAAGAAGAAGACCCAGGCACAAATTCCCGCAAGGTACAGATTTCCAACTTTCGTCATTGATTTAAATCAGTGTCCACTGGTAGCTAATGTCATTAATTCCTCGTCTTTGCCGAATCATAATGGCTGCAGTATCGAAATTGTGTCCGTTCTTTAGGGCATTTTCTAAAAAACACACACCACATATAACACTTGCACTGAAGTTACTATCCTCACAGATACACTATCAGAAGTGGTCTCACATTACCCATTTATCAACGACCCCAACCTATTTAGCCATTCATTTTAAAGCACTACAATTCCCAATCAAGATTTTGTTTACAATAATAATAGACAATGCTCAAGGTTAGACGGGGGGGAGACGATATGGAAAATGAAGGGATGGTAATGGAAGGGAAGGAGAAGGGGAGAAGAGAGAGAGTGATGGGAGGAGGAGGAGGAGGAGGAGGAGGAGGAGGAGGAGCACAGAGAGAGAAAGAAAATTTGATCAAAAGAGAGAGGGGGAAAAGGAGAAGATGGACAAACAGAGGAGGAAGGTGAGATGGGTTGCGGTTGGGTTGTTTGGAGGAGGAGACCAGACAGTGAGGTCATCAGTCTCATCAGATTAGGGAAGGGTGGGGAAGGAAGTTGGCTATGCCCTTTCAAATGAACCATCCCAGCATTTGCTGGAGTGATTTAGGGAAATCACAAAAGACCTAAATCAGGATGGCCGGATGCGGGATTGAACCATCGTCCTCCCAAATGTGAGTCCAGCGTGCTAGTCACTGCACCACCTCACTCGGTGAAGGTGAGATGGACAGAGAATGTAATGAGAAACAATGAGGACTTATTAACAGTTCCCATAAATTTTTAGCACTTGCTATGTATTGTTGGGTTCACTAGTATTTATAGAGGGTGTCCATTTTAACTTGTGTTGTTGTGGTCTTCAGTCCTGAGACTGGTTTGATGCAGCTCTCCATGCTGCTCTATCTTGTGCAAGCTTCTTCATCTCCCAGTACCTACTGCAACCTACATCCCTTTGAATCTGCTTAGTGTAGTCATCTCTTGGTCTCCCTCTATGATTTGTACCCTCCACGCTGCCCTCCAATACTAAATTGGTGATCCCTTGATGCTTCAGTACATGTCCTACCAACTGATCCCTTCTTCTGGTCAAATTGTGCCACAAACTTCTCTTCTTCCCAATCCTATTCAGTACTTCCTCATTAGTTATGTGATCTACCCATCTAATCTTCAGCATTCTTCTGTAGCACCACATTTCAAAAGCTTCTATTCTCTTCTTGTCCAAACTATTTATCGTCCACGTTTCACTTCCATACATGGCTACACTCCATACAAATACTTTCAGAAAAGTCTTCCTGAAACTTAAACCTATACTCGATGTTAACAAATTTCTCTTCTTCAAAAACGCTT
This sequence comes from Schistocerca gregaria, assembly GCF_023897955.1. Lineage (NCBI taxonomy): Eukaryota > Metazoa > Arthropoda > Insecta > Orthoptera > Acrididae > Schistocerca > Schistocerca gregaria. Next base: position 67,082,448 of record NC_064928.1, on the reverse strand, counting down.
TCCTTGCCATTGCCAGTCTACATTTTATATCCTCTCTACTTCGATCATCATCAGTTATTTTGCTCCCCAAATAGCAAAACTCCTTTACTACTTTAAGTGTCTCATTTCCTAATCTAATTCCCTCAGCATCACCCGACTTAATTCGACTACATTCCATTATTCTCGTTTTGCTTTTGTTGATGTTCATCTTATATCCTACTTTCAAGACACTGTCCATTCCATTCAACTGCTCTTCCAAGTCCTTTGCTGTTTCTGACAGAATGCCAATGTCATCGGCAAACCTCAGTTTTTATTTCTTCTCCATGGATTTTAATACCTACTCCAAATTTTTCTTTTGTTTCCTTTACTGCTTGCTCAATATACAGATTGAATAACATCGCGGAGAGACTACAACCCTGTCTCACTCCCTTCCCAACCACTGCTTCCCTTTCATGTCCCTCGACTCTTATAACTGCCATCTGGTTTCGGTAAAAATTGTAAATAGCCTTTTGCTCCCTGTATTTTACCCCTGCCACCTTCAGAATTTGAAAGAGAGTATTCCAGTCAACACTGTCAAAAGCTTTCTCTAAGTCTACAAATGCTAGAAACGTAGATTTGCCCTTCCTTAATCTAGCTTCTAAGATAAATCTTAGGGTCAGTACTGCCTCACGTGTTCCAACATTTCTACAGAATCCAAACTGATCTTCCCCGAGGTCGGCTTCTACCAGTTTTTCCATTCGTCTGTAAAGAATTCCCGTTAGTATTTTGCAGCTGTGACTTATTAAACTGATAGTTCGATAGTTTTCACATCTGTCAACACCTGCTTTCTTTGGGATTGGAATTATTATATTCTTCTTGAAGTCTGAGGGTATTTCACCTGTCTCATACATCTTGCTCACCAGATGGTAAGAGTTTTGTCAGGACTGGCTCTCCCAAGGCCGTCAGTAGTTCCAATGGAATGTTGTCTATTCCGGGGGCCTTGTTTCAACTCAGGTATTTCAGTGCTCTGTCAAACTCTTCACGTAGTATCGTATCTCCCATTTGATCTTCATGTACATCCTCTTCCATTTCTATAATATTGTCCTCAAGTACATCGTCCTTGTATAGACCCTCTATATACTCCTTCCACCTTTCTGCTTTCTCTTCTTTGCTTAGAACTGGATTTCTATCTGATCATTTTAACTAAAGACATTGAAATATCTCGAAAATTACACACCGGATCAAAAAAAAGTTATAATTCCAATTTGTTTGTGTCGGAGGGAGACATACAATGACAACACACTCGTCCCTCCAGCCCATCCTATGCAAATTTGAAATCTTCAATAGGAAACCCCATTTTTTATTGGAGATTACAATTCGATGGCAAAATCTACATACATTTTGTCTGAAGCAATTGGAGGAATAGAAATGGGTACACAACTGTAATGACATGGTACTCAGTGGCCCTTGAGTATCCAGTGGTGTGTGGGACCCACCTCCATGTTGCAAGGGTCGGACAGGCCAGTATTTTATAACTTATAATTAGAAACTGATTCGCAACATTGTATTTCTCTGACATATCGAACAGAGGACTACTCGACACGCCACTGTGACCACGGCTCAAGGCAAATGCTACTCTTCTTTTCCAATTAGAGTAAGTGCTCAAATGTAGTGCTGCCCACTTCAATATGCTTAGTGATCCATTTTTCATGTGACCCTACACAGGACGGAAGCGTATCTGCGGGAATGTTAGCACAGGCATTTCTGATGTGATCAACCTTGTCTTTGTGGCCTGTTGGCACTCACTGGTACACCTTATCTTTCAAATATCCCCACAGCAAGAAATCCAGCAACATCTAATCTGGTGGCATCAAATTCAGCAAGCTAGCGGGCCAGTTAGTAGGACCACCTCTGTCGATCCATCAACCAGTGCAGACATCGTCTAACACCTCCTGTGCTTCAATTGCATAACACATTGGTCAACCATCATCCTGAAACCACATGCATTGTCAAACTTCAGGGGCAACATCCTGCAATAGCACCGGTTCCTAACCCAAAAACGTTCGATATTCGTGTCCATCCAACATGCCATTGGTAAAATACAGACCAATCAGTTTCATCTGCACGATGCCTAACCAAGCAAAGACGTCAATGGTCAACTTGCCGTAACCAATGGGGGGCAGTCTACACTCCAGTAATGCATGTTATACCAGTTAACACTATCATGGTTTGTGAAAGTAGACTTATCTGAAAATAGTACCTGGCAAAGAATGTGGGAATTGTTTGCATTTGTTGATGTACCCATACAGAAAATGCTACCCACTTATGGAAATCGGCACTATGAAGTTCCTGATGCAGTGACGTGTTATGGATGATACTTATATTATGACAATACTAGGTACGGACACACCGGAATCGCGGTGTAATTGCTGGGTGCTTACCCGTGGGTTGTGATGCACTGCCACTAGTACAGTATTTCATTTGCTTCTCCTGTAACACATTTGCTTCATTTCTTTTTGCAGCTTGGGCACTGTCTTCAGACATAAAGGCATTCGAAACCTTGTAAAATATCTAATGAGAATGAGCTTACGGTGGAAAATGCTCGGCACACGAGGCAATATCAGCCTCGACAATTTCTCCTACATTCTCTGTAAACCAGGATCATTTCAATTTTTTCTTCTGTGGTTGCAACATTCATCGTCCACTTGCAAGTCTCTTCTCCAAATGATAGGTAGGTGTGCAGGCAATTGACACTTTAGAAGTGTTATAATGTTTAGAGCCACCGTCTGTTCTACCTCTTCACGATACATGACCTCTGGTCGCAGTGTACCACCTGTTACAATAAGCAGTATGGAGGTTGGGTCTCACGTGCCATTGGATATTCAAGGGCCATTGAGTAGCATGTATTAAATTACGACTGTGTACCCATTTTGATTCCTCCGATTACAGCACAATCTGTGGTGAAACAAAGAAAATGCTTCAGACGAAATGTATGTAGATTTTGCTGTAGAGTCGTAATCTGCAATAAAAAAGTGGGGCTTCCTGTTGAAGATTTCAAAGTAACCCTCTGCTACCCATGAAAGGGGTGGAGGGGCTGGTCAAGTGTGGTATTGTTGGATGCCCCCTCTGAGAGAAACAAATTGGAATTATAAGTTTTTTGATCCAATGTGTAGTTTTCAAGATATTTCAATGTCTTCAGTTAAAATGAACACCCTGTATATGCACAACTCACAAACAATGGCCATGGTAAACTCCAAGCAACGAGTTCCCACTGGGATGAGTAGTGACCTCAGCTGAGGTGGAAGTACAAAAGAGTTACTGGGTGCGGAGAGGGAGGGATTGCACATAAGAGAGGGAGAACAGAAATGTCCCTGTTTGTTGCTTAGTGTCTCTTTTCTGTGGTGAATAGCACTCTATCCTAATTCATACTGTTATTCCATCATGTATTTCAACTCTTTGACTATTAATTAAATAATTACATAACTGCAAATGGAAAACAAGAAGATCTACTTCAAAAGCTTTATCAGTGAAATCGTTTCATATACATATCACATTCCCTTGCAAAAAGGTACTACATCAGCATTCATGAGATGATCAATGTACGCCTCTCATAAAAATGTTTCAGGCAAACGACAAACTTGCATATGCAGCACAAAGCTCATGGATATCCATTCTATGGTGCAATGAGTGTTGCTAGTCTAAGATTGTGAAACTAAATAGATGAGGCATCAATTACATGTACGAGTTACACACCAGGACGCTACACAGATACTGTGAAGAGTCAAACGCAGTAGATGACCTAATATAACTAACAAATCAAAACAGTACTTTCTACTGAGCAGTCAAATTGTATTACTGGTTGGGAAATCATATCCTTAAGATGTGTCATGAGTAGTACTAACCTCCTTTCATTTTCATAAGGGCAACAACCTCCTTTAATTATGGAGGGATTCTGACTCAAATTGTCAGACAGTCAAGGTGGGGACCGTGCATTCTGAATCTGCCACTACCGTATTTACTCGAATCTAAGCCGCACTTTTTTTCCGGTTTTTGTAATTCAAAAACCGCCTACGGCTTAGAATCAAGAACAAAGCAACCGGAAGTTCTGAAAAATGTTGGTAGGCGCTGCCACAACTGACTTCTGCCGTCGAATATACGTAGCGCTACACAGGCATGCTTTGTAGGCACAAAGATAAATACTGCCACCAAAACATACGAGCTTTTTTTTCTCCGCCCCGAATTTCGACTGCTGCATTTTCATGCATTATCCAATGAAGTAATTACAAATTCCGTATTGTACATCTTCGAATGTAGCAGAATTTCAATGTACTACAAAAATCCGACTAGCAAGACTGTTTGGGATGTTTGTCAATATAGCCAACTCTACGTTCTGAATTTTTTCCTACCTGTGAGAGGAGATGGTTGCTAATAGGAATCTGATGAAATGTGAATCACATGCAGTATTGTCTTCACCATAAGAATAATACGAATATAAACATTTTGCCATGTATTCTTTCATGTTTGCTGCTATCTCATTTAAATCCTGTCTGCCTAATAAACTACGAAACTAGAGTCAGACAACAGCAAATGCGGAAGAATGTACATATCGTGTCATGTTTATATTCGTATTATTCTTATGCCTAATAGTGATTCAGTCAGAAATGAAGCACGGCAACTGATTAGATTTTTAAATCTAAGATGACTCTAATTTCTGTGCAGAATTTGATGTACTAAAGAAGCGGCCACAAAGATTTTCAAATGGAGAAAAATTTTCACCTAACTCTCGTTCAGAACATGTTCTATCATACGCAGTCTATTATTTGGTTCTTGTTGATCATTATCAAAGAAAGCAGCAGTGTAAGTAACAACAAATAACAGTCTCTTGCCATTGTTTCACTAATAAGATGATTCCTCTCTTTTTTTTAAAATTGTAAGCGGCGGTAGCGCGCACAAAAGCAAGCAATGCCATGAGTTGCGACAGGCCGTAAACACGCACTATCAGAATGCGACAACAATGCGTGACACAGTACAGTAATGCTTTTTCAGCTTAGAGTGATGTAAACACCTATAACAAAGAAAACGGCACTTATCAGATCAAAGCAAAATAAGCAATCGATTCAAACCAGACGAAGCATGTGAAAAAGGAAGGGTACCCGTATAAATACAGACGAAGCACCTGACACATAGAAATGGCACCTAGTAAAGCTTAACTGCTAAGCTTACGACTCGAACCAAACTACTGTAGCTGTATCGTCATTCATTTGACCTAAATTGTCTCTCGTATTACAATTGACCAACTTTGTTTCGATTTGGAGGTGCGGCCAAAAACTTTTCTCTCCCCTTGAATTTCGAGTCTCAAATTTCATGTGCTGCTTAGATTCGGGAATTCCCCCCCCCCCTCCCCCCCCCCCCTTTATTTCGAGTCTCATTTTTCAGGTATGGCTTAGATTCGAGTGCGGCTGAGATTCGAGTAAATACGGTAGTTCTGTACACACCCTACAATGAACAGGCCACAGAGAGATGCAGCATGTGGGTGGGATATGCGGGTCTAGCAAGGCTCAGGCAGTGAAATGTGAACTGGAGACAGTGGTTGTCGATTTTTAAAAGAGAGGTATTGTTCCGAGGGTGGCAATTCAAACTTTGCGAAGCAGTAACCAGTGTTTATACTGGAGATGATGAGAGTCGCCAGTACATGAAAAGAAGGACCTTTTGGTCTTATTATATTGACTGAATGATTTATTGCATTCCTAGCTGGAGAAAGAAATTGTGGAAGCCTGTACTTACTGAGGCTGTTGTCTTAAGGAATGTGGGGCATGTAGTGTGTTCTGTGGCTACAAATCACGAGGTACTACACTGTTTTTGAAGTCTGCTTTCTTTAAGTGAGATCAATGTCTCGAAATCTATTCTGAATAATAGATGTTGACTGCTGTCATTAGAAGTCTGAAGTATCTGTGCTATCAGTAGTGAGAGATTTAGTGTATTAGAGATTTAGTGTACACCGAAACCTATTATTCAGAGATTTCTGGGTTCCTTCCTGAGACGTTTCTTGAACCACAGTGGTGATTTGTGCACAGTTGTTATTTTGCATAGCATGTTCTGACTGGACAGTTATTACACTGCCCTCAGTTTGCCAAATGCATTTACCTTTGGCAATGCTGTGAGCTGTAAGTGCAGTTGTGTGAAATTAAAGACATGTGAGTGCAGTGGCTATTTGACAAACTTTTTAAGAAACCACTCTGGGGTAGTAGAAGTGTTTTGTATTGTAGTTTGCAAGATAAATTAGGTAAGTTAGGTACAGTTTAGCTGGTAAGTTCTCAGTGGCTTACATGTTAATGACACTGGAGACGTCATCTGTTTAGCCTAAAAGATTGCCCCCTGTGAAACTTCATAGGAATAACAAATTAATATTACTGCTGCACAGTATTAATACTAGTTTATTTTCAGACTTCCATCTAAATGTTAATCTTCCTTGTCTGTGCAGCACCTCTGACAATTTTGATGAAATGTTGCAAAAAAATGCATTTTGATAAGAACAAAGAGATTGTGGATAGTTAAAAGTGAACATATTTATTACATCTGATTTTAATGGCAGTTCTGTTAATTATTTTGATGAAGCGAAAAGGCCAGTCTTACAAGCCGTAACTCTCTTGGGCATACCACACAGAAGTCACTTATATACTGAGTAACAGACTGTGGCATTTTTGGAACACATTATAACATACAGAACATTGAGTGAAACGTAGACTGATCATAAACTGGCTATACAAGGATTTGGCAACAGAATGTTACCCGTTCAATGTAACTACTGACTGTTAGTGTGAATGACAGCTGAAATTTAAACATAAATAATTGAGCATTGCTTCAGGGATTGTAGTATGGACTTTAAAACAGTCTTTAAAGCACTTATTTCAAGTATTCAGGAACCTAATCCCAAAAACTACTAGGAAATTTCAGCTATTTCAAAGCAAATATGACAGAGTCGAGGGACACCTACATTGCAGTCACTATTTTTCTTGCCTGAGTACGAGTGTGCTCACCTTACACCAGGTAATGGAAACTGTACGGAGCTTATTGGGGTGAGTAAAACCATCTCAAGTAGCATTACAGCCAGAGACATCAAAATATGTGACACAGCAATATGCTTTGAAACATAAAACAAGATATAATCAGCCAATAAGAAATACCAAATATTCTTATGTGCCTAAAACTTGTTACAGAAAAAGCACAATACTGACCACCACCAAAAGCAGTCTACAAGTTTTTGCTACACAAGTTTCAAATTGAAATGTACCTCCAGTTCAGATGTCAGTTTATCTTCCAATACTCCGATTGGGCAGCAGTAGCTTACATCTGTAGAGAAATACCAGCCTCAAGAATGCTATTACAGCAGCACTCCCTCAAGATGGAGATAGTTCAGCCTGTGCAGAGCAAAGCATTCACTATGTTAAACTACAAGCAGATGGAGTAGCCACACTTTAAATATGACATGGTGCAAGCTAATTAATTCCTTAACACTACTGTTAAGAAGGAGCAGGTATGGCTAAGAAACAAAAAATAGAAAAAAAAAGCTACAAATAATAATAAATGAACAGAGGAGGGATTGCATGTCAAACCCTTATTTTCATTTGCTTCCTTTCAATTGTTATGATTACAAATGATGACTATTATCGCAAGACTATGTAGAGTACATCCACAATCATGAGGCATGATTACTCAGTCCCCCCCAAAGTGTAAAGGTAATAAATATATAGTGCAGGCCTCCAGTGCCGCACTGTCTTCTAGCACCGAATCCTCCTTCCTGCATTCGGCAACTCTCCATGGGTGGGCCACCTCCAGGCTCACTCCAGCAGCAGGCAGACCCCTGACCCAAAAAGCAGCAGATCGCCATCTAACTCTTACAGCCGCTCACTTGCTGCACCAGTACAGGTGCTCCCGTGTCACGAACCGTCACTCTTAGGGGTGATACCTGTCACCACAGAGTGTCATTTTCAGCAAATATCCTGTGCCTCTTTCAACTGGGGCGCGCACTGCTAAGCGAGCTTCCGGTGTCGGCACTCCCGGGTGCGGACGTCACAGCCTTCTGCTGCCAGTTAGCTGCTGCCGAGCACCATGTGCCAGCCCCACCACGAGCTGAAGGGGAGTGTGGCCATTGCACTGTGATCTTAAGAATGTAGTAGCCCGAGTTTCAATAAAATGTTATACTTTTGATGCAGCCTGCAACCCCAGTATTACACACCGCTACACCCCGACACTTCCGGCTCAGAGCTTGCAACAACATCTGGAGAAAATGGATTCTGCCGGCTACGTGTCAGTAATGTGAGCTGTTTTTGTACCCACCTAACTCTCAATTTTCGAAAATCAATTATTTCATTTCACACAAGAGAGAACTGGAAATTTCTGGAAGCACAGTGTTCGTCTCATTCGACGTCAGTCGTCGGTCACTAGCTGCCATTTCTTTGATCTCGTTCTCCATCTCATCAGTCACATCTGAGTTATCCGCCTCTTGTTTGCTCGTCACAAACATTCGTTCACAAGTTTTAAACTTGAGACACTGCTCGTACACATTTGTACAATTCGTCACATCATCCTCGTGAGAAATTCAGATTTTGTTAAAAATCCGTGATGGCAAGAAGAAACTGCATTATGCTCTTCAACTTGCAGCTAGTGGGATCCGGAACAAACACACATATTTTGGCGCATGATTACACAAGTTTTCAGCTGACTAAGATAAATGAGCACATGTTCTGCGGCCATCACCTTCTCCTCGAATGCAGCTTTGCCAAGTCTGCAAGAAGTAAAAAAATCCCTCTGAGTGTCAGAGGCTCAGTACACCTACTTTTTGTAGATGCGCAGTCAGGGGATTGACGTGCAGTGAGTGTTCTGTCCACAATGTTTCCTGCCCTACACTGCAATAGCGGCGCTCTATCACTGTCCCTTCTCCCCTCCCTGAGATCTACAGGGTTGTAGCATTTCTGATCTGGGAGCCACAGAAGTCGCTCCCAAGCCACACTTCTTCATTTTGGGGGGATAATGTTAGCTCAAGTATGACACAAGAGGTGGAGTGATGTGGAGACATACTTTTATTTATTAACATTTCTTTAATATGAATACCACAGACCTGACTGGTGATTATCATTGTGATTCTCAATAGCTAGCTGTCGTGTGAATTTTTTTTTTTTTTTTTCCAGATTCTTTTCTTTAAATAACTGAAGTACTGTAACACTTACTTATGCGCCTTCAATGCACCAACAATATGAGCTACAGGTGTACCGATTAAGTAAGTATTAATCTATTATGACTCTATGGACAATGCAGAGTACAAAGTGTGAACAAGAAGTTATTTTATTAACCCTTGAATGGTCATGTGGGTGACATGACATGTCACCCAATTTTCTTTTTGAGAAGATGTCACCCATATGGGTTGTCCACAGACGTGAATGTGTATAGCTTCGAGTTCCACTTTAAACGTCAATATTTCACCAAGTGGAAACACTTTGCTGAAATAACATGAATGAAGTGTTTTGGAGTTTCTTCCAAATAAATAAAGGACATTATGATGATAAAATTCCAACCCCGTAACAGAGCATAGGGGACGATGTGGGAGACCCGCACCGCCGTACTAGGCAAGATCCTACTGGAGGTGGTTTGCCATTGCCTTCTTCCGACTGTAATGGGGAATTGATGATGATGATGATGATGATGATGATGATGATGATGATGATGATGATGATGATGATGATGACGACGATGACGATGACGATGACGACGACGACACAACACCCAGTCATCTCGAAGCAAGTGAAAATCCCTGACCCCGCTGGGAATCGAACCCGGAACCCTGTGCTCAGGAAGTGAGAACGGTACCGCGAGACCACTAAAGGACAGAAGATTTTTAATTTTTGCCTTTCAAAAGGAAACGACCATTACTTCATACTGTCCCAAAGAGAACAACACTGCTCGTGTAATTTCTACAATGCACCTCAACAATGTTATCGACAGCAATATAGCGGATATGAAAAAGTTAGAGATCATAACATTTTGCAACACCACACAAGTTGGAGTGGACTTGGTTGACCAGCTGCTTCAAAAAAATAATGGGGTCCATAATACAAGGCGCTAGCCTGTGGTAGTGTTCTACAATCTGCTAAACTAAGCAGCAATAAACACATTTTGCTTTTATAAATTCAATAAAAATGAAGATAAAGCATTGAAGACAGAACTATTTCCCCAATTAGCCTTGCATGTGAACTTACAAAGCCCAAACGTGAAGAACAATGTTACAAGCATGGTAGATCATGGGAAAAATCAGTCTCAAAATCGTGTGTTAGATGCGGTAAGTGAATCTGCATTGCTTTTTGAAGGAAGTTTTGTGTCAAGTATTTGGATACTGTCATCTGAAATAACACATGTGACAGAAAGTAATTTTGGTTTAATCATTGTATTAGTGAGGCTCATATACAGGTACTGCAGTGTATTGATCACAGACTACACTTATTAATTTTTACTGCAATTTAAGTTCACTTTTGTTAGTTTTCACTGAAATGTAGAAAGAAACATTCCACGTGGGAAAAATATATATAAAAAACAAAGATGCTGCGACTTACCAAATGAGAAAGCGCTGGTGGATAGACGCAATAAAAAACACCCAGACACACACACACAAATTTCAGCTTTCGCAACCCAAGGTTGCTTCATCAGGAAAGAGGGAAGGAGAGGGAAAGACGAAAGAATGTGGGTTTTAAGGGAGAGAGTAAAGAGTCATTCCAATTCCGGGAGTGGAAAGACTTACCTTAGGGGCAAAAAAGGACAGGTATACACTTGCGCACACGCACGCACGCACGCACGCACGCACGCACGCACACATCCATCTGCACATATACAGACACAGGAAGACATATGTAAAGGGAAAGAGGTTGGGCAGAGATGTCAGTCAAGGCGGAAGTACAGAGGCAAAGATGTTGTTGAATGACAAGTGATGTACGAGGACCAGCAACTTGAAATTAGTGGAGGTTGAGGCCTGGTGGGTAACGGGAAGAGATAATATATTGAAGGGCAAGTTCCCATCTCCGGAGTTCTGATAGGTTGGTGTTGGTGGGAAGTATCCAGATAACCCGGACGGTGTAACACTGTGCCAAGATGTGCTGGCCGTGCACCAAGGCATGAGAGATCCATCCTTCACGAAATCCTCCCCACTCCATCAAGAGTGTCTTTCCGCTGTCCACCTAACCTTTGTAACCTCTTGGTTCATCCCTAATAAATCCCTGAACCACCTTCCCTACCATCTGGCTCCTACCCTTGTAACCATGCAACCTCACCTGTCATTCAACAACATCTTTGCCTCTGTACTTCTGCCTCGACTGACATCTCTGCCCAAACCATTTGCCTTTACAAATGTCTGCTTGTGTCTGTAAATGTGTGGATGGATATGTGTGTGCGCGCATGCGAGTGTATACTTGTCCTATTTTTCCCCATAATGTAAGTGTTTCCACTCCCGGGATTGGAATGACTCCTTACCCTCTCCCTTTACTTACTTTACTTTTCCGTGTCCAGATCAAATTTTATTTTTCCAATAGTTAGCCACCGCTACGGCTTTGTCGTTGGCTTGTAGCAGGTCACTAAAACTACAGGGCTCCGGCAGTAGTCGGCACATGAGCAGATGTGCCTCGTCTTGTACCTCTCCGCATCCACAAAGAACGTCATCATCGTTAGTCAGCAGTCCCCACTTGCACAGATTATTTTTCCATCTGGGTACACCAGCCCTCAGCCTATTTAGTGTTCTCCACACGGTATAAGGTAGTTTGTTTCCTGGTGCCATTTGCTCTTTTGGTATTATCTGCAGTGCGGTTTGTTCATTCTCCCATTTACAGACTTTTATCATCTTCCTATGAACCGTCAAGGATCTTGGTTCTTGCGATAAAGCTATTTCTAGACTTAAGCCTCCGAGCCTGAGTGACGTGCTCATTCAGTGGGTGTCGAGAATCTGTTTCTTTCTTTGTTCTCTCTGCATCTGCTGCCACCTGCCTTCTGATCTTGGATGGGACAATTCCAGCAAGTAGGTACAAATTACCCATTGGTGTGGGTCTGAGACAGCCTGTAACAATTCGCATTATCTCATTTACACTTACATCAACCTGTTTAGCATGTGCAGATGCTTCCCATACTGCCGCACCCTCTCCCTTAAAACCCACATCCTTTCGTCTTTCCCTCTCCTTCCCTCTTTCCTGATGAAGCAACCTTGGGTTGCGAAACACTGAAATTTGTGCGTGTTTTTCATTGTGTCTATCTACCAGCACTTTCTCGTTTGCTAAGTCACAGCATCTTTGATTTTTATATATTAAAAACAAAGAATCCAAGACTTACCAAGCAGGAAAGCGCCGGTAGACAGGCACAATAAAATAACACACAAACACATACACAAAATTTCTAGCTTTCACAACCAACAGTTGCTTCTTCAGGAAAGAGGGAAGGAGAGGGAAAGACGAAAGGATGTGGGTTTTAAGGGAGAGGGTAAGGAGTCATTCCAAACCCGGGAGCGGAAAGACTTACCTTAGGGGGGAAAAAGGATAGCTATATACTCGCGCGCGCGCGCACACACACACACACACACACACACACACACACACACACACACACACACATCCATCCATACATATACAGACACAAGCAGACATGCTTAAAGGCAAAGAGTTTGGGCAGAGATGTCAGTTCACCAACCTAAGTTCAGCACAGGATCAACACAGCTCATCTCAAACCAACACTTTTTCGACTTTTTTCACACCTTTATCTCTCCCTATATATATTTTCACTTTAACCTCATGTTACCCTTTCCACCTTCTAATAACCATGTCAACCTTACAACATCCCTACAATGACCCCATTAAATTTTATTTACATTCCCTCCGCAAACATGCCTTCACCCTAGCCAGATTACGCTCCCATATTTTATTTACTCAGGCTTGTCTGACATTTGGCATTACCCCCAAAGGCCTCACACTTAAAGTTACCATCTCTGGCTGCAATCCTTCTTTCCATCAGTCCTTATACCAGTTCCAAACTGCACAATCCACAACCCTCACCCGCCTAATCCTTCACCTATACATCGACTCGGCCAATGAACACACCCGTCAACTCCTATCCCAAATCAAAGTCCTCAATCTTTCCTCTCCCACATCCACACCGGCTGTTCATAGCATCCTCCTACAGGCCAACTGCAAATTAGAACAGCATGCCTCCCTCCACCTCAAAAAACTATCCAATCTCCTGGTATCCCACCTCTGGAAAGGCAACTCACTCACCCTCCACAACCTTTCCAACAACCCTCAACCTCCTCTCATTGCACACAGACCCAGTCTCTCCCATCTACTGAATCTCCCACTTCCAGCTCCACTCCCCCCACTCCCCCCCCCCCCCCCCCCCCAGCTGCCGCCCATTCCATATCAAACGGTCCCTTCCCTACAGCCTAGGCCTTCGTGGCAAACGAATCTGCTCCAGTCCTGAATCCCTGAACCATTACACCAACAACCTGAAAACAGCTTTCGCATCCCGCAACTACCCTCCCGACCTGGTACAGAAGCAAATAACCAGAGCCACTTCCTCATCCCCTCAAACCCAGAACCTCTCACAGAAGAACCCCAAAAGTGCCCCACTTGTGGCAGGATACTTCCCGGGACTGGATCAGACGCTGAATGTGGCTCTCCAGCAGGGATACGACTTCCTAAAATCCTGCCCCGAAATGAGATTCATCCTTCATGAAATCCTCCCCACTCCACCAATAGTGTTTTTCCGCCGTCCACCTAACCTCTTGGTTCATCCCTATGAAATCCCCAAACCACCTTTACCCTCTGGCTCCTACCCTTGTAACCGCCCCCGGTGTAAAACCTGTCTTATGCACCCTCCCACCACCACCTACTCCAGTCCTGTAACCGGAAGGTGTACACGATCAAAGGAAGAGCCACGTATGAAAGCACCCACGTGATTTACCAACTGACCTGCCTACACTGTGACGCTTTCTATGTGGGAATGACCAGCAACAAACTGTCCATTCGCATGAATGGACACAGGCAGACAGTGTTTGTTGGCTAAACATGCCTTGGTGCACGGCCAGCACATCTTGGCACAGTGTTACACCGTCCGGGTTATCTGGATACTTCCCACCAACACCAACCTATCCGAACTCCGGAGATGGGAACTTGCCCTTCAATATATCCTCTCTTCTCGTTATCCACCAGGCCTCAATCTCCACTAATTTCAAGTTGCCGCCACTCATACTGTCATTCAACATCTTTGCCTCTGGACTTCTGCCTCGACTGACCTCTCTGCCCAAACTCTTTGCCTTTACAAATGTCTCTCTCTCTCTCTGTGTGTGTGTGTGTGTGTGTGTGTGTGTGTGTGTGTGTGCGCGCGCGCGCGCGAGCGAGCGAGAGTGTACACCTGTCCTTTTTTCCCCCTAAGGTAAGTCTTTCCGCTCCCAGGATTGGAATGACTCCTTACCCTCTCCCTCATAACCAACATTCTTTCGTCTTTCCCTCTCCTTCCCTCTTTCCTGAAGAAGCAACTGTTGGTTGCGAAAGCTAGAAATTTTGTGTGTGTGTTTGTGTGTTATTTTATTGTGCCTGTCTACCGGTGCTTTCCCGCTTGGTAAGTCTTGGATTCTTTGTTTGTAATATATTTTTCCCATGTGGAAGTTTCTTTCTATATTATATAATGTGCAGAGTTGACTTATGCTGCTGGAAAAAAAGCACACCCTTTTAGAGGTTTCCAACTCACTCAAGATTTATTGTTTAACAGTGAATATGGAGTACATGAAATGATTACATTTACAAATCAATAGCATGTGCTCGATTGGAGACAAGGCTGAAGATCGTGCTGGCCAGGGAAGTTGATGCACGTTGAGTTTTACAGGTAGTGTGTGGGCAAGCATTATCCTGTTGGAACAACACAGCACCTTTGCAAGAATGCCAAAGATTGGGTTCAACAATATTGTAACATACCGTGTGCTGGTTAGTGGCCCCTCCAGGTGAATGAGAGCAGTAGCTTATTGCACCCAGACTGTAAGGCCTCGGGTGGGGTCAGCAGTTCTGGGATAAACGAATATCAATACACAATGTAAACAACAAGGTCCCTGAGCCACTGACCCTCCATCTAAGGAAACTTGCTGTGTCCTTGCTACAAAGATAGCCTCAATCCAGTCACCACCATAATCTTATTTTTATTGATAGAAATTTGAACATTGATGTGGCACTGAGTCAAGTGCTTTTTGGATGTCACAAAGTACCGCATCCACCTGACTTCCTCAGTCCTTGGATTTCAGATCATCGTACAAGAAAACCAAACGTCACATTTCCCGTGATCAATGTGGTGTTGAAGCCCTGCTCGGAAAGGAAGCGATATTCTGTTCAAGGCACCTCATTATGTTTGAACTCACGATAAGTTCCTGAACTTTACAACAGGCACACGACAATCAGAGCATTAAATCCAGTGGTGTTTTTCTGGGGGAACACTGGGGGATGCGTACCCCTAACATTGTTCATCAACAAAGTAATTTTTTTACGATGTTGAGAACTTGGAAGAATGCCAAAGATTTATTTCACAGGTGTAAATTTTTTATTTCATTTTTTCATGTTGGTAATTGCAATATGAACGATACCAGTGCAGTTATCTTGTGGGAAAATCGATGTCATTGACTGTTTCAAGTATTTTGAAGCTGCGGCAATCATTCTCTACAAGTGAATCGCTGACAGCCAGTTCGACCAGCATGTAGTGCCTTCGCCCGCTAATAATGGGTGACGGTAGTACTAAACGGATGTGTGTATGCTCAAATCGCATGCTTCATTTGAGGTGATGTAAAATGAAGTGTTTGATACCACTTTCTCTTGCATGTGTGTTTATCGGTATCACCCTCTTCATTTGAGCTGTAAGGTCAACTGACGAGTCCGGTTTTTTTCTTTTCAAGTTCAACATTGTGATGACGTCATGGTAAAAAACAGACAGGTGGTATCCCATGCTTCAGTTATAACCAATTTTTGCTACATTGCATCCCATTTCAGAATACACTCAAAATTGTTTTTTTGTAGAAAAAAAGCACTGGTTAAATCTATATCTTTGTTAGTAAATGAACATTTTTCTCATTATGTTTACAAGAAAGAGCACCATTCTACACACAAAAAAAGTGATAAAATCCTTTTTCTATATAATGAACATATGCAAATGCAATGCCTACACTGCCGGTCAAAAGTTTTCAATCACCCATGATAAAAATTATATACTCCATTTTAACGTATGAACACACTGAACAAACTAATAGACCAACAAAATAAATATTCTCTATCATGAAGTACAATACGATTAAGATTTTAGCCTCTTCAAAGTAAGCACCCTTTGCCCTCAGAACAGATGTACAAACTCTTGGCACTTTGTAGGTAAGATTTTGAAGTGCTTTTACAGATATTTCAGTCCAACACATCCGTAAATTACTCTACAGATCTGCAGCATTAAATGACCTCAGTTTCTGACCTTCCTGTCAAGTTCATACCATTAGAGTTCAATAAGATTTAAGTCAGATGGCTGACTTGACCAAATCATATTCTTCAGTTCGCCTTATTTCTCTTTTCTACTGACATATCCTCCGCACAATTTAGTAGCATGTATGGGATCATTGTTGCTACAGAACAAACCCACAACCAGTAATCTCTTGACAGACTGAACTGCACTGTTGATCACTATCTGTGATATCCTTCCTTCTTTGCTGTTCCATTAACTGTCACTAGATCACTGACTGTATCGCCCAGTAAGCATTCCCACATCACGGCCCACCCTTCACCGTGCTTCATTGTTGGTGCGCCACAGACTTACTCTTCATACTTTGTCCACGGAGTCGATTAAGAAACATTTGATGATGGTTTCCAAATACTTCAAATGTTGATTTGTCTGTGAATAACACCTTGGATCATTACCACACACTCCAGCTTTTATGGTGTTGTGCTCACTTGGAATTGTATCACCTTTTACTGTCTGCTTAATAAAGGTTTTTTGGTCACTATGCAGCCCTTTAAACCTCGTTCACAAAGACAGCACGCTCTATTGAGACAGATTGCAGCTGCTCAGATACTATTTACTTCCTTGCAAATTTCAGGAGCAGTACGAGTCCTCCAACATTTACTTTGTACACACATTAACTGATCTTCCTGTATGATGATACTCAAGTCTTCCAGGTCGGGGAACACTTGCACTGGCTCCAATTTGCTTGCACCACTGAAAATTGGGCTACACCATCTTTTTTTTACTGTTGTCCAACTAGAATAGTCTTCATGATAAAGAGCTTCGGTTAAAGCATGTTTTTAAGTTACAATATTCTACTTCTGTCCCATTACGAGGCAATATGGTAATATGATCATGTACACAAACACACTGCTAGATGCACACAATGTGCTGTAAACTAATCTGAACTATTTGCCACACAGACAGCTGCTGAAGGAATGAGAGCTATCCAGATGGAACTGACTCAGATAAAAGCACATCAGTGCTGTTGGGAAACTCGTCAGTTCCCCTCTATGCGAACAACCTGTCAAATAACTGTTTTATTATCAGAAAGGGGATACGATACAATATTCAAAACGAAATCCTCGTTTTTTTCTGCATGCTGACTCAGCATGCTATCCAGATAGGATATCGAATGTATACACGGAAGTGCAGTACGAATTGTCACAGGTTTGTTTAAAGTGTCACAGATGTACTGAAGGAACTAAACTGGCGAACTATTCAAGACAGACGTAAACTATCCCGAGAAAGTCGGTTAACAAAGTTCCAAGAACTGGCTTTAAATGATTACTCTAGGGATATTCTATAACCCCCACCTATCGCTCAAATAGGGATCGTGAAGATAAGATTAGAATAATTGCTGCACGCACAGAGGCATTCAAACAATCATTCTTCCTGTACATACACGAATGGATCAGGAATAAATACTAATAATTGGTAGAATTGCGACGTACCCTCTGCCGTGCACCTCACACTGATGAAGTAGACGTACTGTTTGTCCACGATAAGTTGACGATTGGCGTGGTGGCTGTTGGGAATGGTAGAGCCTACCACATTTTGGCTGCAGAGCGGAAAGAAGAGGTGAGGGGAAGGCAGCGTCAGCTGAAGGCAGCGTCAGCTGCTTGCACCAGTGCTGCCACCACTACCGCGTTTGGTGCTCAACTCGAAGTTGGGGGCAACACTCACAAAAATATTGCCTGTTTAAGTGATACTTCCATCAAATTGAAAACCACCTAATTTGTTGATAATTTCATGCACAAGAGGTTTACCTTCAACTTATGCATTTTTTACTTATTGAAAATAATGAAAAATGAAAGTAGATGAATTACAACTTATGAATAAAAGGCCAAAGACTAATTTTTGGAATCTGCTTGCACACTGCATTTATTAAACGCACCACAGAAGTAATTTTTACAGAGTGTAATTAATTGTGACTTAAAGAACTGTCAGAATAAGGGTCACTAAAGATCGCTGTTATTTGCTCGATTCAAGATCGTCGTCATCGTCATCATCACTGTCATCGTCTGAGAGTGTGGCACTGACAGTAACTTCGACGATGGCTGTTTCCATTATTCCATCTCGTGTCCAATACTCTTGCCCAGTTATTGGACTTTCCTGCAAAAGCCTTACAAGTCCGGTGCAGTAATTAGAAGGAAAGTAGCATTAACAAGATTCTACAAATTTTCTTTCGACACGTGACCAGTGATGTTTTTTTCCTTGAAATAGAGTTTTACTTTGGCTCTTGCCAATTCTATTGGATTTAGATCGCAGTTGTAAATGGATATTTTGTGGCCTCAGCTCTCAGTGTTTTCATGCACGACACACACTTTCATGTATGGTTTGTTTTCCTTTATTTTAGATAACATTTCAGTCTTCGGCACTGAATCGTTGCAGCTTTTCAACTCACTCGCAACCACTTTAACATTGTAATCCTGAAATCATATTTATTACGCATTCTATCTATGTTCCAGCTGTAGCATGGTGCCAGACCCATACAATCACAGAATTTGGTGGAATATTAGGAACCACCATATCTGCAAGCCCTTGACTGCAAGAAGTTAGTAAAATAATGGAAACAGTTTCTTGTGCAAAACCTCCTGACAAATTAAAACTGTATGCCAGGCCGGGTGCATTGGTTTGAGTACTGATCCAGCACACAGTTTCAGTTTGTCGAGAAGTATCAAATCAGCACACTCTCCACTGCAGGCTGAAAATTCATTCTAGCTTCTCGCATCTTGCTGTTAAGTACTTTCCAAATTTATCATTTCATGGAATTTTTTCTCAGACTTACAGACGTTGTGTGCATTCAGTACCGGTGCAAAAATGTCAGTGTTGAAGAGAAGAATGACAAAAAGACAGATGAGCTGAAACACATGCACCGTTGGAACCCCTGAACACTATTGGCACTATCAGTCAAGGAAGTACATAATGAGTTTACCAACCAGTTTGTTTCACTAGCAGGGAAAGCAGAATGGCAGTACAAAGATCTCTAAATTTTAGCTGATTTTTTAATGTTACTGTATATATAAATGGGTTACATTTGCGATAAAAGTTGTAAATACTGCTTGCAAAAATCAAAGAGTAATTAAAAGGCATTGTTTTGGTAAGATACTGTGCCACATTTTTGTTTCCTGTTATCGAATATTTGATAACACAAGAGACAAGAGAAGTTCAAAATTTGCATATGACATCTTCAAAGTTTTTAATCTAAGTGGAGTCCTCTGATTTTAGTCAATTTTTCTAGGTAACATCAACATGTACTCAACTAACGTATTTTTCTATTTCTTTTTGTGTTTTGTCATGATTTTCATTCATAATGCAACAGTGATGACTGCTCTGGTTTTTAAGATTTACTGAACCTTTGCAACAAGAACTTGCAGCAAGTTCCTGAAATAAACTTGTCCCTATGACTTGAAGAACAAGAAGTAAGCTTGAGTAAATTTTTGTTCTAATGCACAGATCTCAGCAATTGGATAGAGAAGTTACTTCCTAGTAGTCAAACGCCTTTCGTAATATTGTGTGTCTAGAGGCAGCTTGCCATTGGCAGCACTTGGAGACAAATGAATATCTTTCAAATAGTGCCAATTTTCTCCGCTTCTGGCAACACTAGTGAAATCGTCCAGTTATCATGGCCAAATGGTACTTACAGGAGCCATCGGGTGCACACACAGACTGCTGGTTAGCCTGCTAGCCAAGGTGTAGCAGTGTGATTGTCATGCGCGCTCCGTTAACTCTATAGTCTTTCTCACACAACTTTACAGAAACCACTTGTCAGAAACACTTGATTTTTATGTTGGGTATAGCTTTACATGCTAGCTTCATGATGAATCGCCCAAGGCCTCGCTAATGGTCATTCTCATTTAAGTAACACACTACATGAAATTCGAAAACGTTTGCAATGAAAAATATAGGTTGCTATGATTTTGTGTTCCTGCAAATGAAATTTAGTGAAGCTATTAAATTTTCCTTTAGACTTGGGAGGACGTCTCTGCCAGTTTCTGAAGTCGTGAAACTGAAATTTATCTACCACATACAGTTCCGAACACACACCCATGAGAATGAAATACTCATAACATACCTCGTGTCTCTAAAACCGTTCCAAGATATCAAAATGAGATTTTTGCAATGGTAGCACACAATGAGAGAGTATTTTTCCGTATGGTTAACATATGGAACTTTCTAATATACGTCGATATAGCCAAAACTACAGATTTATTTAAATTTTTTCAACCCAGAATGCTAATTTTTAAAAAGTCATTTACAGCTATTGAAAAGACAATTTGCTAAAATGGTAATAAATGTGAAATTTCTTATTTTGTGTGACAGTAAACTGACACAATGAGGTTTTCTGTGAGATATTGACTGTTTGTCACCTATAAGATGCTGTGTTTCAAGGTACTGTCGCAAGAGCTATAATAGGGAGTTTGTGCAAATTATACCATGTTTTGCCAAGAAAGCAATATTAAACCTGTCAACAAGAGAAATGTAGCCGCTACTCATTAGTTTTTTGAAATGGGAAATCGCTAAAAATTAAGACAAAAATATATCGTCAATTCTGTTCCAGCTTTGGCAAAACCCTGTAATCCTCAATATTTTTAATAATGAATGGTTGGAATGGAAACTTATCAAAGTATGTTTACCCTCTTTTTAATGTGAGAAGTAGGAGGAGGAGATTAGTGTTGAATGTCCTGTCAACAATTATGTTATTAGAGGTGGAGTGCAAGCTCAGGTTAGAGAAGGACGGGGAAACAAATCGGCCATGCCCTTTGAAAGTGACCATCCTGGTATTTGAATGCACCAATTTAGGGAAATCACAGAATGCCCAAATCTCGATGACCGGAAGCAGGTTTGAATCATCGTCCTCCCGAATGAGAGTCCAGTGTGCTAACCACTGCACCACCTTGCTCGATCCATATGATAAATACGAAACTAGTTTGCAGCAAATTGGTAGCACATTTATGTTCCTATCCCCATTCATAGCAACGTGATGAACTTCTCCATCATACAAAGGGTACCATGACAGTTTTGCAATACAGCTTTATTTGTTTAACTTTTTCGAAGTAATTTCTGCCACATTGAATACACCTCTCAATCCTTTGAAACCAATCCCTAAACCAGTTCTCCCAAGTTTCTGTAGGGAGTAAGGAGCACACTTGCTGTTCCAAGCCTTCAGCAGGTCCTCGTCACTTGAAAACAAGCGTCATTTTCACATGTGGGAACAGTGCAAAGTCACAAGAAGTGACGTCTGAAATGTAAGGAGGGTGCTCAAGAAGTTTCAGTCCTGTACCCCGTAAATATTTGGAGCATGCTTTGGTGCAGTGACTTGGAGCATCATCACAATGGAGGAACCAAATGTCCATTCTTGATTTCGGTCGCACGTTCTTTAAAGATTGGATGACATTGGGCAAGCACTATTCATGGCAACACTTAGCTGTGACTGTCTTCGGGTGTGTCATCATCTTCAAAGACCCAAACTTTGTTTTTAGTCTTAGTCTGCGTGTCACAATAGTACAGCCGAGTCTCGTCACCTGTCATGATGATGTTCACACACTGGGATTGTCCCTTCGAAACTTCTTTAACAACTCCCAGCACCAAGTCACACATTGTGTCTCCTACTCTTCCATCAGTCTATGAGGCACACAGAGACAACAATGTTTCTTTACTTGCAAATGATCATGCAGAATCTATCAAATTGCTGGTGCATTAGCCCAAGGTATCCTCTATCTGCTTATATGCCACTCACATGTCTTCGTCTAGCATTTTCCTCATAGCATCAATGTTTTCCTCCGTAACTGATGATTGTGGCCTTCCAGTCCTCTCAGTGTCCTCCAGAGTGAAATTCCCTCTTTGGAATTCTCTGCACCACCTGAATATAGTTGTATGATGTGGACACAAATCACTGAGTGCAAGTGTCGTTTCTTCAAAACACTGGTCTATGTGTTGCATAGCAAAACTGCTCTAATCTCACTTCATGATGATGATGATGCCATCCACAGCAAGAACTTCAAACTAACTCTGCTAGTGAAGGACTGTGCGCAAAAACTTGGCACAGTAGCTACATATTCTCAGAACACAGCAACAATAAGCCTCCTGCGACATATTGTTGGATTGTATTGCAAAACTTTCCTGGTACACTTTATAATTGTTTTTTATAGTGCTAAATACGGATTATATATATTTATAATCTATTTTAACCTCATTGAGTAATCTGAAATGATTTATGAAGTAATGAGACAATTTAAGTTGTAAGGGCCACTGAAACGAGATTTGCTGTGAGTGTTTACAACATCAACGTCATAAATGTTGAAATAACATGTTTATTTCTATATGCAGGATGTACTTCTTGATAAGCGACTGTCCTGATTTTTTTTACTCAGTTCCTCATTTAGTACATGACAGTTTCAGGAGGTTTAAGATGCAGAAAGAAAACTGTATGCAAAGTTTCAGTATCACTCACATGTTCCTTATTAAAATGAAACAAGGTTACAAGATTGCTCTGAAACAGCAACAAAAGGAACGATTTCTTTCGGCCTGACCTGTTAACCTTTTCTGTTTCTGAAAAGCGTCATCAGCAGCGACTTTTGGGGGAACAAAAGGTAAGTTTAACTCAGTTGAAAATAAATCACCAATTAAGCTGCAATTTTAGGGTAATCTTGTTATGCAGTGTTGTTGTTGTGGTCTTCAGTCCAGAGACTGGTTTGATGCAGCTCTCCATGCTACTCTATCCAATGTGCAAGTTTCTTCATCTCCCAGTACCTACTGCAACCTACATCCTTCTGAATTTGCTTAGTGTATTCATCTCTTGGTCTCCCTCTACGATTTTTGCCCTCCACACTGCCCTCCAATACTAAATTGGTGATCCCTTGATGCCTCAGAACATGTCCTACCAACCGATCCCTTCTTCTGGTCAAGTTGTGCCACAAGCGTCTCTTCTCCCCAACCCTATTCAACACTTCCTCATTAGTTATGTGATCTACCCATCTAATCTTCACCATTCTTCTGTAGCACCACATTTCAAAAGCTTCTATTCTCTTCTTGTCCAAACTATTTATCGTCCATGTTTCACTTCCATACATGGCTACACTGCATACAAATACTTTCAGAAATGACTTCCTAACACTTAAATCTGTACTCGATGTTAACAAATTTTTCTTCTTCAGAAACACTTTCCTTGCCATTGCCAGTCTACATTTTATATCCTCTCTACTTCGACCATCATCAGTTATTTTACTCCCCAAATAGCAAAACTCCTTTACTATTTTAAGTGTCTCATTTCCTAACCTAATACCCTCAGCATCACCCAACTTAATTTGACTACATTCCATTATCCTCGTTTTGCTTTTGTTGATGTTCACGTTATATCCTCCTTTCAGGACACTGCCCATTCCATTCAACTGTTCTTCCAAGTCCTTTGCTGTCTCTGACAAAATTACAATGTCATCGGCGAACCTCAAAGTTTTTATTTCTTCTCCATGGATTTTAATACCTACTCCGACCTTTTCTTCTGTTGCCTTTACAGCTTGCTCAATATACAGATTGAGTAACATTGGGGAGAGGCTACAACCCTGTCTCACTCCCTTCCCAACCACTGCTTCCCTTTCATGTCCCTCGATTCTTATAACTGCCATCTGGTTTCTGAACAAATTGTAAATAACTGTTCGCTCCCTGTATTTTAGCCCTGCCACCTTTAAAATTTGAAAGAGAGTATTCCAGTCAACATTGTCAAAAGCTTTCTTTAAGTCTAGAAATGCTTGAAACGTAGGTTTGCTCTTCCTTAATCTAGCTTCTAAGATAAGTCGTAGGGTCAGTATTGCCTCACGTATTCCAATATTTCTACAGAATCCGAACTGATCTTCCCCAAGGTCGGCTTCAACTAGTTTTTCCATTCGTCTGTAAAGAATTCGTGTTAGTATTTTGCAGCTGTGACTTATTAAACTGATAGTTCGGTAATTTTCACATCTGTCAACACCTGCTTCCTTTGGGATTGGAATTATTATATTCTTCTTGAAGTCTGAGGGTATTTTGCCTGTCTCATACATCTTGCTCACCAGATGGTAGAGTTTTGTCAGGACTGGCTCTCCCAAGGCTGTCAGTAGTTCTAATGGAATGTTGTCTACTCCCGGGGCCTTGTTTCGACTTAGGTCTTTCAGTGCTCTGTCAAACTCTTCACGCAATATCGTATCTCCCATTTCATCTTCATCTGCATCCTCTACCATTTCCATAATATTGTCCTCAAGTACATCGCCCTTGTATAGACCCTCTATATACTCCTTCCACCTTTCTGCTTTCCCTTCTTTGCTTAGAAATGGGTTTCCATCTGAGCTCTTGATATTCATACAAGTGGTTCTCTTATCTCCAAAGGTCTCTTTAATTTTCCTGTAGGCAGTATCTATTTTACTCCTAGTGAGATAAGCCTCTACATCCTTACATTTGTCCTCTAGCCATCCCTGCTTAGCCATTTTGCATTTCCTGTCGATCTCATTTTTGAAACGTTTGTATTCCTTTTTGCCTGCTTCATTTTATATTTTCTCCTTTCATCAATTAAATTCAATATTTCTTCTGTTACCCAAGGATTTCTACTAGGCCTCGTCTTTTTACTTACTTGATCCTCTGCTGCCTTCACTACTTCATCTCTCAGAGCTATCCATCCTTCTTCTACTGTATTTCTTTCCCCCATTCCTGTCAATTGTTCCCTTATGCTCTCCTTGAAACTCTGTACAACCACTGGTTCTTTCAGTTTGTCCAGGTCCCATCTCCTTAAATTGCCACCTTTTTGCAGTTTCTTCAGTTTTAATCTACAGGTCATAACCAATAGATTGTGGTCAGAGTCCACATCTGCTCCTGGAAATGTCTTACAATTTAAAACCTGGTTCCTAAATCTCTGCCTTACCATTATATAATCTATCTGATACCTTTTAGTATCTCTAGGGTTCTTCCATGTATACAACCTTCTTTCATGGTTCTTAAACCAAGTGTTAGCTATGATGAAGTTGTGCTCTGTGCAAAATTCTAGGAGGCGGCTTCCTCTTTCATTTCTTAGCCCCAATCCATATTCACCTACTACGTTTCCTTCTCTCCCTTTTCCTACACTCGAATTCCAGTCGCCCATGACTATTAAATTTTCGTCTCCCTTCACTATCTGAATAATTTCTTTTATTTCATCATACATTTCTTCAATTTCTTCGTCATCTGCAGAGCTAGTTGGCATATAAACTTGTACTACTGTAGTAGGCATGGGCTTCGTATGTATCTTGGCCACAATAATGCATTCACTATGCTGTTTGTAGTAGCTTACCCGCAATCCTATTTTCCTATTTATTATTAAACCTACTCCTGCTTTACCCCTATTTGATTTTGTGTTTATAACCCTGTACTCACCTGACCAGAAGTGTTGTTCCTCCTGCCACCGAACTTCAATAATTCCCACTATAACTTTAACCTATCCATTTCCCTTTTTAAATTTTCTAACCTACCTGCCCGATTAAGGAATCTGACATTCCACGCTCCGATCCGTAAAACGCCAGTTTTCTTTCTGCTGATAACGACGTCGTCTTGAGTAGTCCCCGCCCGGAGATCCGAATGGGGGACTATTTTACCTCCGGAATATTTTACCCAAGAGGACGCCATCATCATTTAATCATACAGTAAAGCTGCATGCCCTCGGGAAAGATTACGGCCGTAGTTTCCCCTTGCTTTCAGCTGTTCACAGTACCAACACAGCAAGTCCGTTTTGGTTATTGTTACAAGGCCAGATCAGTCAATCATCCAGACTGTTGCCCTTGCAACTACTGAAAAGGCTTCTGTCCCTCTTCAGGAACCACACGTTTGTCTGGCCTCTCAACAGATACCCCTCCATTGTGGTTGTACCTACGGTACGGCTATCTGTATCGCTGAGGCACGCAAGCCTCCCCACCAACGGCAAGGTCCATGGTTCATGGGGGGGTTATGCAGTGTATCTTTAATAATGAACTACTGGGACTGAAACTTATCAAAGGATTTTCTTTCTACTCCTCAGTTATATTTGACATGAAATAGTAAAGCAAATACCATACAATCTATGCCTTCCTATCCCTGTGTAGAGTAAGGGAGTTGTTATTCTTACTGCAAAAAATTTTTTAATTCATCAGTGACATTGACTTTGACATGTAGTTTGCATGGTTTTGCAGGTTGCTGTGTGTTCACAGCTTCAGACATTCAAAAGAGGTTTATTGGGTCAGTTCTAATCTGCAGCAAAAATACAGCATTGCTGCATTTGAAATAACAAATTTGGTGCCTGTGTATCTTTAGATAACAATTTTACAAAAGCATGATAGTCATTACTTTATAAACGATTTGAGAATACTCATTAAGGTTGAAATATATTATAAATATGTATAATCTATCTTTAACACATTAAAAGAAGTTCACCACACCATTCTGAATGGTGATAGGAACAGAAATATGCTACACTATTTGTCACAATTTATTTTCATATTTCTCACATGAAAAAGAGGGGTAAAGTCCTTTGCTTAAGTTTCCAATCCAGTCATTCACTATTCAAAAGACGGCAGGTTACACGATTCAGCCAAATTTTTAACAGAACTGGCGACTGATTTATTTTTGTCTGGTTTCTTAACTATTTTCTATTTGAAGAAGCTTCATTAATAATGAGTAATGAATACATTTCTCTTGTTGACAGGTTTAATTTTGCTCTCTCTTTTTTTTTTTCCGAAGGACAGTAAAAATTGCACAAACTTATCTCGCAATAGGTATTGCGACAGAATCTTGAAACAGATTGTCTTATTATACAAGCAACAGGTGACCAGGTTTGTCAACATCTTATGGAAAGCCTCATTGTGTCAGTTTGCTACAATACGAGAAATTTCATGTTTGTTATAGTACTAGCAAATCCTTTTTTTCCAATAACGAAGATCTTTAAAAATTAAGCGAAGATTCTTAAAAATTGCACTACTGGATTGAAAAAGTAAAATAAAACTTTATCTCCTGCTATATCAGCGAAGATAATTAAGTCCTGTATGTAAACCGTGTAGCAAAATACTGTTCTCTTTATGTGCTATCACTTGCCAAAATCTCAAACTGATATTTCAAAAGGTTTATCACAGGCTGTTCCAGCTCGTCGGCTCCGTTGTGAGCTGCTCCCTGCTCCAGGAAGCCATGTTGCTCGCTGTGAGCATTCAATTGGGCCGGCACCTGGCACGGCTGGCTGAGGCAGGCGGCAAGGCAAGCGTTTTGATGTGCAACCTGCGTCTTACAAGTTCGACAAACTCATACTTTTAGCTGCTAAGACGTGGTGACATGCTACACCAGGAAATATAATGTTCAGGAAATAAATAAGAAACAACTGTTTTACAAGAAATTGCGTACTAAATTTATTGGGTCTCTGTAGCTTGACATTTTCTTTTCATTACAAAATCGGAAATATCAGGCGTCAAAGTGTTCGCAGCGTTAATGTGGATGATGGCCTTCATTGTTGCATATTGAAGGAACGACCGTTCCTTACTTTTTATTCTTTTCATTGCTGAGAAAAGCTGCTCACAACAATACGTAGATCCAAACATGCACATGATCTGAGCGGCATTGTTGTGAACCTTGGGAAATGTTTTTTGCTGTAATGAACGATACCATCGTGACAAATCGAACGTATTGTAGTACCTCTCTTTCAACAAAACTGAATTTTGCAAATCAGAAATCTCCAATTGAAGTGACGATGACAAGTGATCAGGGGAAACTGAAAAAGGAGTGCTGAACACCTTTTCCAAACTATTGAGGTCTCGGAATTGTGTTCCAAATGACATGATGAGCTGCTTTAATTTTGCTTGGTAATCGCCGAAAGTAGTACCTTCAGGTAGTTTTAAAGAAGCAGGACAATTGAAGAACATTAAATGTCCATTATTCATCTGCCTCTCAAATAAACGTGACTTCCGTGAACGCTTCGATCTGGTCGTGCATGTCAACGATTAGCTGCCCTTTGCTCTGCAATGACAGATTTAACTTTATTCAGATGCATAGTTATGTCAGTTAGGAGCGCCAGGTCTGATATCCGTTTTATATCTTTCAGACAATGCATTTTTTCCCCTTTCATTTACAGAAAAAGGGATATTTCCTCACGAATGGCAAAGAAAACATCAAGAACTTTTCCCCGACTCAGCCAATGAACTGTACTGTGGTAAGGTATATCCCCATACTCCGCTTCCATATCTTTCAGGAATCCTTCGAATTGGTGATGATTCATACCGTGACGCCGCACAAAATTTTTAAACTTATGTCTCGTGGTATGTCGTTCTTAAGCCTGGCTACCAGTTCTCTGCGTGCAACACCTTCGACCTGATCGTAGTGCGCTGTGTGAAGACGTGTATAACGTCGTTGTATATTGTACCTCTTCGCAGTATTAAATACTTTATGACATACAAGACACTGCGGACGACCATCCTCACAATGAAAAGAAAGGTACCTCCAATAGAGGTACAGGGCTCCCGCGGCTAGTCATAGCTGGCACAGATTCTTGCATCAGTTGCGGCTGCATGCAGGCAGGGGGCAGTGAGTTCTCTTTCCCCTCCACGCGGGCTCCGAGCTGCTGCAGTGAGCACTCCGGAGAGCTCCAGCTCCCTGGAGCTCGGTTGGAACAGCCTGGTTTATAAGATACAAGGTGTGTTACGAATATTTCATTCTCTCACACAAGCACTCAGAAGTATACAGGTTACATACATTCCATTTTCTCAAGGTTGGAGACAGCTAAAATAGTTCCTTCCAAGTCTAAACAAAAATTCAATATCTTATCAAATTTTCATTTATAGGAACATGTGGTATAATATGCACCAAACACAAAACCACAGAGACTCATTTTTTTGTCTTTCCTGCAATGTCTTACTTAAATTAAAATATCACAAAAAGTACGTCCATTATGGAAATCTGGGCACTTCATCATGAGGCTGACACATAAAGCTATATGTAATGCGCAAAACTAATCTTTTTACTGTTTATTTTTTGTAAAATCATTTGAGAAAGAATGCAGCGTGTGCACCTCAATTCCATCAGCACTGAGCATCACCAACCGATGCGCCAAGAGCAGGCAAAGAGTCTCGTTTATCGGGGCACGCCGGCAGGAGCAGAAGTGCACCAGCTGGCAACACCACCTAGCTGCCACTGTGTGAAGCCTCATTAGACAACAAGGGCATATTTTCCAAGCTGGTCCCCCCTGCACAGGTAGCCTGCTTTCTTTCTGTGCACAGATTAAATCAACCTATAACGAAATGTGCTGCTGTTTTAATCTTCCTTATTTCGTCAATCAATCCTACCTGGCCTGCATCACAGACTGCCAGGCAACATACAAGTATTGGTCAAATGAGGGCTTCTTCCTTTGTAGGTGGACTGTACTTCCAAAGGATTCTTCCAAATTATCTCAGTCTAGCATCTGCCTTACCTGAGATTAGTTTTATGTGATATTTCCACTTTAAATGATTCCGTATGTGCAATACCAAATACTTAATAGATGTGACTACTTTCAGTGACTGTTTTGTAATTGTGTTATCACAAAATAGTGAATTTTTCTACACATTTATGCGCAATATGTTATTCTTGTAATGATGTGGGCAACTGTCAATCCCTGTACCAAGTGCCGATTCTCTGAGGATATATGCTAAAGTTTTCCATCATTTTTCAACATGCACAAACAGGTTAATGGAACTTCCAACACTATCTGCCAGGTAATTTAGATTCAGGGTGCTTCAGATAACCTGTTTCTCCTCATAACAACAAAGTAATGAGTGAAAAGAACATTTATTTTGACACATAGACTTAACAAAGGTTACTATGAAGTGGACTTGCAAACACAGTTTATTTAGTTATTTACCAGATAGTTACAGCAGCAAGTTACAATCTTGTGAACAGAATACTGGTTTTCTGTTCTACAACTGAGTGCAAGTCAATTTAAACAAGATTTCTATCAATTTTTGTTAGGGACCTAGAAATGTTCAAAGCTTTATAGGCAGATTCACCATGCTGTATGTTACTAGCTGCATTCAGATAGATGTTTCGGTGGGAGACTGTTCATTTAAGCG
The DNA here is from genome assembly GCF_023897955.1 of Schistocerca gregaria. Classification (NCBI taxonomy): domain Eukaryota; kingdom Metazoa; phylum Arthropoda; class Insecta; order Orthoptera; family Acrididae; genus Schistocerca; species Schistocerca gregaria. The sequence continues at coordinate 67,051,897 of NC_064928.1, read as the reverse complement.
AAGCGTTCAAACTACACTCGTGCTCATAAATTAAGGATAGTGCTGATACATGGTGAAACAATGCTCTGGTGGGCTGTTTGTGGGTTTAAATCACCTTGGGGTATGACCATGCGGTGCATTTGACCTGCAGTCATCGCACGGTGACGCTGGCAGCAGTCCACATACACAGAGGTGTGTTGGTGCATGTCAGAGTACGGTGCAAGTGTGCAGATGTTTTCAGGCACGGTAATCATGACTGTGTGTTGAAAATGGCTCAAAGAACACATATTGATGGCGTTATGAGGGGTAGAATACTAGGACGACTGCAGGCTGGTCAAACACAGCAGATCACAGCACAGGCCCTCTGTGTGCCACAAAGTGTGATCTCAAGATTATTGCAACGATTCCAGCAGACATGGGATGTCCACAATGTACAACACCACAAGAAGACCGATATCTCACCATCAGCACCCGCACACGGCCACGGAGTACTGCAGGTAGCCTTGCTCGGGACCTTACCGCAGCCACTGAAACAGTTGTCTCCAGACACAGAGTCTACAAATGACTGAACAGACATGGTTCATTCGTACAGAGACCTGCAAGATGCATTCCACTGACCCCTGGTCACAGGAGAGCCCGTTAAGCCTGGTGTCAAGAACACAGTACATGGTCATTGGAACAGTGATCCCAGGTCATGTACAAGGATGACTCCAGGTATAGTCTGAACAGTGATTCTAGCCGGGTTTTCATCTGGCGTAACCAGGAACCAGTTACCAACCCCTTAATGTCCTTGAAAGGGACCTGTATAAAGAGGTCGTGGTTTGATGGTGTGGGGCGGGATTATGATTGGTGCACGTACACTCCTGTATGTCTTTGACAGAGGAACTTTTACAGGTATGCAGTATCAGGACATCATTTTGTACCAGTATGTCAACGTTTTCAAAGGTACAGTGGGTCCTACCTTCCTCCTGAGGGATAATAACGCACGGCCCCACCGAGCTGCCGTCGAGGAGGAGTAACTTGAAACAGAAGATATCAGGCGAATGGATTGGTCTGCCTGTTCTCCAGATCTAAGTCCCATCAAGCATGTCGGGGATAATCTCGGTCGACGTATCGCTGCACGTCTTCAAACCCCTAGGACACTTCAGGAGCCCCTACAGGCACTGGTGCAAGTATGGGAGGCTATACCCCAGCAGCCGCTCGACCATCTGATACAGAATATGCCAACCCATTGTGCGGCCTGTGTAAATGTGCATGGTGATCACATCCCATACTGGCGTCAGGGTACATGCGCAGGAAACATGGCATTTTGTAGCACGTGTTTTGGGACGGTTTTCTTAACTTATCACCAGTACTGTGGACTTACAGAGCTGTGCCGTGTGCGATCCCTATGTGCCTATGCTATTAGTGCCAGTTTTGTGTATCGCTACATTGTGTGGCACCACATTCTGCAATTATCCTTAATTTATGAGCACGAGTGTATTTGCCATTTCCCAGAATACACAACTCAACGTGCCTTCTCAAGGAACTGAGATTGAGATGTAAAGTTGCTGGTGTAACAGAATCTCACACTGGAAGAAAGCTTGGAAAAAGTTCATTAGGTCTGATATACACTATTTCAAAGGTGACACAATTTAAGACACTCAAGAAATTCTAAATATAATAACTGCCAGCTTTCTTCTTCCTTGTTAACTGCTCAAAATATCGGAATTGTCAGGGACTGGTGTAACAGGTGAGTGGATGGAGTCTGAATATTATAAATTAACTGTGATCTCAAATAGTCAACTTTAATTTATTGGGAGAATTCCAGAAACATGTAGTTCATCGATCAGGGTGATGAGGAAGAGAATAGTTTACGAAAGAAATACTTTTCACCACCATATCTTCAATGCATCCAGCAGTCATTATGAGGAAAAGAGTGTGACAATTTGTTCTTACGATACTATATACAAATTTGGTGTCCGCTTATCTTGCAGGAGCACAAAAGCAGTGGTTACTAGTATACACACAATTATAATTCATGAAACAATTATGTTTACCCAGAATGAGATGTTCACTCTGCAGCGGAGTGTGCGCTGATATGAAACTTCCTGGCAGATTAAAACTGTGTGCCAGACCGAGACTCTAAATCAGGACCTTTGCCTTTCGCGGGTAAGTGCTCTACTGGCAGGAGTAAAGCTGTGAGGACGGGATGTGCGTCATACTTGGGTAGATCAGTTGGTAGAGCACTTGCCCGCGAAAGGCAAAGGTCCCAAGTTCGAGTCTCAGTCCGGCACACAGTTTTAAACTGCCAGGAAGTTACTATGTTTACCATTTGTGGCAAGACTATAGACTCAAAATTTAATAATTCTTTCAGGAATTTAGTATGTTTAAAAACTATTATCTGAAATCATTGAGTAATGTGTATCTGATGTAGTAGCAGGAAGAAAGATGAGCACTTAACATACAATTAGTGACAGAGAATACCCTCGGAATGGACAATGAGAGGGTAAGAAAAAGGTCAGATGTATTTCAAGGAAACCATCTTGGCATTCGGATTAAACAATTTGGGAAAACTACAGTAAATCTAGTTGCAATTGAAATATCAACCTCACACATCTCTAACAATACTGAGGAATTTACAGGTTTTGTGAAGGATGTAGATTATCACAATAAATACAGAAATTTTACAAAGAGCAAACATCCTCATTTGAAGCTGGAAAGTCAGCCTGCGAGAAATAATTACAATACAGAAGCTACAGGCAGATATATAAACAATGATGAATGCCCAACATTATGTCATTTTGTTCATATACAAAGAGTCTATGTAAAATGTGCTCTGTTGCTGAGCCATTTAGATTAACTTCTTTCTGTAGTATCAACACGACATGCCCAGCACAAAAATTTCAGTTACTCCAAATTTAAGTTCTGTTAAACTTTTTGAATAAAAAACAGGACATTCTCTAGAGCCCGTTCACACTAAGCACAAATTTAAAAGATATTTAAGAAATGAATTGACAGTTACAAAAGTCACATACATCTGAAATCCAATTAAAAATTCCCATAATCGGAGTGAAGAAGAATTAATTGACCATCAAGGTGAAAAGTAGTGCAACCACTACAAAATTTCATTTCACTGATAATTTATTTTCTGCTTTGACTGATAAATGTTTTACACTTGCATTAATTTTCTTTCTAATAACAGATGTTGTAAGCCCAAGTGTGTGGTCTTGGATTCTTCACAGAACTCAAATTGCATAGCTCTAGCACCAACAAAGGAGTGGTGATGAGTTCGCCCAGGCACGTCACCATGACTGCCATTCTTAATATGAGGTTACTACTCATTAATGCATACAAGGTGAATTCTTGTTTGCTTTCAGGATGCACAAATGCTATAACCATTAGTGTCCACACAATTATAATTTATAAAACAAGTTTTTTTTTCTGTTTGTGACAAGGCTCTAAGAATTCTTTATGTAATATGTGAGTGTTTGCATGTGCAAGCACACAGTTATAAAAATTACATGAATATACAGGATGTCCCTGGAGAAATGGTCAGTATTCAGGGATATGACAGGAGCAACCACTCAAAGCAAAGAAATCTAGTAAACATGGGCTGTAAAATGTATACCTTAAGAGCTACGAGCACTTCATCTTCAATACTGTGAGACAAATCTCTTCTACTGCAAGCTCTTTGCTTTCCATATTTTACTAGGAGGTAGTATGGACCAAAACAGAAAACATATCCAGTAAACATGAGCTCCAAGTGCACACCTTAAGAGCTAGTAACACCAGCTCATCTTTGCTATTGTGAAACATCTCTTCTACTGAGCAAGTACTCATAGAGCTAAGGTATGCATTTTTGAGTCCATGACTTGTTTGCTTTGAATGGTTGCTTCTGTATTATCCCCGAATACTGACTGTTCCTCCTGGGGCATCCTGTATAGCAAATGTTGTAATATAAAACAAAATTGCATACAATGGCTTAACCTTTGTTGACCCTCTGGTTACAATTGTGTTCATTATCTTTTAATATGTCTTAGTTGCAACAGAAATATTTTTCCTCCAATGGAAGCCTCATGCACACATTTGTGAATGTTCAATCTTTTCATCATGCACAAGTTCTGCCAACTCTTGGGTGCCCCTATAAAAATATGAACAAGTCAATGTAGCAGTGCACAGCAGCTTGTGACTGCTAGAATAAATAGAATGTGGTGTTTAGCGTAATTTAATATTGTTATTGATATTTTGTGTGATAGATAGTGAATGATCAGTTGATTTATTACAACAGTGAATATTTAAAAATTAGTTATTCTGATCCATAAAAAGACAACAATTGCACAAAGTATAATCTTGAAATTGGTACATATTTTTGTACCAATCTTGAGTCTAAAATCATAAAAATATAACCTAAGAGCATTATAGCATAAAGGAAAAATTTCCTCCATATAGAAAAATTCAGGTCTGAAAGGATTAATGTAACAATAATTGTTCTTCGCGGCGTAACAAAACTATATGATGATTTCCTTTTTGGCTTTAAATGTGTGCAGATTTTCTACACAGAAAAAGGTTTATCTGTTTGTTTACTATGTGCATACAGATTCCTCAGATTATTCCTCTAGAACTACACCACTATATTTTTGACACAATACCTACCCATAATGTTTACTAATAAATATAGGAAAAATCTACTAATACAAGGAGAAGTGTATATCGGCCATTTGCTACACATAGGAATGAAGTGGGCCTTCATTGAATACATGTACAATATTAATCAATTGTTGATTTGGTATGCAAGCTAGCGTGAGGGAAGTTTTCAGGCAATTTCACCGAAAGTACTGAGACGGTTCCTAATCAACCTTTCAGAAAAAATTTTCCACGCCTGGCGGATAACGAGAAGAGAGGATATACTGAAGGGCAAGTTCCCATCTCCGGAGTTCTGGCAGGTTGGTGTTAGTGGGAAGTATCCAGATAACCCGGACGGTGTAACATTGTGCCAAGATGTGCTGGCCGTGCACCAAGGCATGTTTAGCCACAGGGTGATCCTCATTACCAACAAACACTGTCTGCCTGTGTCCATTCATGCGAATGGACAGTTTGTTGCTGGTCATTACCACATAGAAAGCTTCACAGTGTAGGCAGGTCAGTTGGTAAATCACATTGGTGCTTTCACATGTAGCTCTGCCTTTGATCATGTACACCTCCCGGGTTACAGGACTGGAGTAGGTGGTGGTGGGAGGGTGCATAAGACAGGTTTTAAACCGGGGGCGGTTACAAGGGTAGGAGCCAGAGGGTAGGGAAGGTGGTTTGGGGATTTCATAGGGATGAACTAAGAGGTTAAGAAGGTTAGGTGGAAAGCAAAAAGACACTCTTGGTGGAGTGGGGAAGATTTAATGAAGGATGGATCTCATTTCAGCGCACGATTTGAGGAAGTCGTATCCCTACTGAAGAGCCACATTCAGAGTCTCATCCAGTCCCGGAAAGTATCCTGTCACAAGTGGGACACTTTTGTGGTTCTTCTGTGGGAGGTTCTGGGTTTGAGGGGATGAGGAAGTGGCTCTGGTTATTTGCTTCTGTACCAGGTCGGGATGGTAGTTGCGGGATGCAAAAGCTGTTTTCAGGTTGTTGGTGTAATGGTTCAGGGATTCCGGACTGGAGCAGATTTGTTTGCCACAAAGACCTAGGCTGTAGGGAAGGGACAGTTTGATGTGGAATGGGTGGCAGCTGTCATAATGGAGGTACTGTTCCTTGTTGGTGGGTTTGATGTGGACGGACGTGTGAAGCTGGCCGTTGGACAGATGGAGGTCAACATCAAGGAAAGTGGCATGGGATTTGGAGTAGGACTAGGTGAATCTGATGGGACCAAAGGAGTTGCCATTGGAGAGGAAATTCTGGAGTTATTTTTCACTGTGAGTCCAGGTCATGAAGATGTCAGTCATCAATAAATCTGTACTAAACTTTGGGTTGGCAGGCCTGGGTAACCAAGAAGGCTTCCTCTAAGCGACCCATGAATAGGTTGGCGTACGAGGGGGCCATCCTGGTGCCCATGGCTGTTCCCTTTAATTGTTGGTATGTCTGGCCTTCAAAAGTGAAGAAGTTGTGGGTCAGGATGAAGCTGGCTAAGGTGATGAGGAAAGAGGTTTTAGGTAGGGTGGCAGGTGATGAGCGTGAAAGGAAGTGCTCCATCGCAGCGAGGCCCCAGACGTGTGGAATATTTGTGTACAAGGAAATGGCATCATTGGTTACAAGGATGGTTTCCAGGGTAACAGACAGGGTAAGGACTCCAGGTGTTCGAGAAAGCGGTTGGTGTCTTTGATGAAGGATGGGAGACTGTATGTAATGGGTTGAAGGTGTTGATCTACATAGGCAGAGATACTTTCTGTGGGGGCTTGGTAACCAGCTACAATGGGGCGGCCAGGATGATTGGGTTTTGCCGCCGCTCATACCTCACCTGTCTTTCAACAACATCTTTGCCTCTGTACTTCCGCCTCGACTGACATCTCTGCCCAAACTCTTTGCCTTTACAAATGTCTGCTTGTGTCTGTGTATGTGCGGATGGATATGTGTGTGTATGCGAGAGTATACCTGTCCTTTTTTCCCCCTAAGGTAAGTCTTTCCGATCCCGGGATTAGAATGACTCCTTGCCCTCCCCCTTAAAACCCACATCCTTTCATCTTTCCCTCTCCTTTCCTCTTTCCTGAAGAAGTAACTGTTGGTTGTGAAAGCTTGAATTTTGTGTGCATGTTTGTGTGTCTATCGACCTGCCAGCGCTTTTGTTTGGTAAATCACATCATCTTTGTTTTTAGATATATTTTTCCCACATGGAATACATATATTAGAAAGTCATTCCAATCCCGGAAGCAGAAAGACTTACCTTGGGGGGGGGGGGGGGGGGGTGGAGGGAAGGAGGGGGGACAAGTATACACTCGCATACACACACATATCCATCCGCACATGACTCCTTACGCTCTCCCTTAAAACCCACATCCTTTCATCTTTCCTTTTCCTTCCCTCTTTCCTGACGAAGCAGCCGCTGGTTGCGAAAGCTCGAAATTGTGTGTGTGTGTGTGTGTGTGTGTGTTATTTTATTGTGCCTGTCTACCGGCGCTTTCCCGCTTGGTAAGTCTTGGAATCTTTGTTTTTCATATATATATATATATATATATATATATATATATATATATATATATATCCATGAAAATCAATCTTTTGTAACTTCCCACTTACACACCCAGATGTTTTTCCTTGACTGTCAATAACGGGCAACTGCCTTACTGAATCATCAAGTTTTGTTTCCTGTAACACTTTCCTCTTGAAAAGTGAAGACACTTCTAGATCTAAAAGCAGAAGTTCTTGTGTCACTTGGTAAGCAGTGACCTTTTCACAAATGTATTCAGCTGCAGCTTCATTTCAATCACAATTTTACTTCACAAATATGTTAGAAGAGCAAGCAAGCAAAATTATTCAAGAGAGAACACTAGCTGTTAAATTGCAAGCAAAAAGAGAATGAAACACATATCAGATAGAACAAAATGATAGAACAGTTGTGACATCGCACAAACCTATACTGTCCCTGTCAAAACAGAAATATTTAAAATCAGTTCACATTAAATTTTGTCATTTAATATGTGATGATGCCACTGATTTTGATTAGGGGCTTGATGATTAAGTACTAGGGTGAATCAAATATAAACCAGTATATTTGATTTTTGCGCATTTTTGCAAACAGAGTGTGGCGGCATCTCTGCTCACAGTTGCTTTAGTTTCCAGTGATTCTGGAAAATTGTTGTTCCATCTCCTCAGTTAGAATCACAATGTCAGAGCTAGAGATATTGCCACCAGTTGTGCACTGCATTATAATCAAGTTTCTCACAACAGAGGGCATAAAATAGTCCAAAATTCTGAAAAGGCTCAGGGCAAAGTTTGAGGACAACATCCCACATAAGACTCAGGTGTATGCATGACACAAATAGTTTTTCCAAAGCCAAGAAAGAGTTGAGAATGGAGCTCACCAAAAAGCAGTGCAACTGAGGAGAACATTGGTATTGTTAGCCACCTTACAGAAGACGATTGCCAAATAGCACTTGCTGAAATCATTACTGACAACTTTGAATTTCAGAAAGCGTGCAATACATGGATGCCTTATCTCACTGCAGAGCACAAATTTCATTGTCTTGGGTATGCAAACAGATACTGACATGCTACCAAATTGAAGGGCAACATTTTTTGCAACAGATTGTGATGACATGTGTGCACCATTACATCCCGAATCAAAATACAGCAGTATGGAACAGTGCACAAAGGACAAATTTGCACGGGCCAAAGCCAAAAGTCTTATCTCCGTGGGGAAGGTTCTTGCAATAGTCTTCTTTGATTTTAAAGTAGTTGTTCTCATCATTTTTCTCCATAACCACTATATTGTGAATGCTGCATAGTAACGTGACAAAAAATAAAAACATCTACAGCAGTCCTTACAATTTTAATTTATTTTGTCACTACCATTTTCAATGCTTCAATGTGTCATCTTCAGGCTGTCTTTGATGTGGCACAGGTTGTTAAGAGCCCCACGCACAACCCATCAGCTGCCAGCATTACTGGATACACAGATAATGTGTCAGCACTCCAACCATCAACTGCCAACTGTAGTTGTATTAAACGAAGCAGTAGAAGGACACAGATCAGCTGACACTGGTCAGATCAGCTGTTGTCTCAGCCACATTCACTTTACAAAAATGGGAGCAAGAAACTGTTTACGCGATGGAAAAACTTTGTATCCTGTTCAGGAGACTGTACGGAAAAATAAATTCACATGTATGATTTTTTTCTGTAACTTAGCCTTTTCTGACCCACTGGCTACAATTGCGTACATTAACTTATACTGTGTCTTAGCTACAACAGAAATATTTTTCCACTGTGGAAACTTCATGTACAAATTTGTGAATGTTCAATCTTTTCGTCATGCACAAGTGCTACCAGCAGTTAGGCATCACTATAAGAACAATGTCAATGTAGCAGCATACAGCAGCTTGTGCAGAATACACAAAAGTGGTTCTTTATACTCCACTGTATAATTGAATATTATTATTTTGGGTGATAATTAATGAACTATCAGTTATTTATTCAAATAGTGAATATTTCAAAGCTAGTTATTATCGTCCATACAAAGAAGCCAAGCGTAAAAAATTCAGTTTTGAAAAAGGGTACATACTTTTGTATAAATCTCATGTTTAAAATCATTAAAAAATAATCTAATAGCATTACAGCATAAAAAATATTTTCCTTCATACAGAGAAAATTCAGGTCTGAAATTGTTAAATAAACTTTTAAAAAATTCCTGTTTATCTTTTATTCACCCTCATATAATCGTTGACAGTATTCTCTCTCAGAGATCACAGGTACACACACTGACCATTTTAATCAGTTCAAAAGCATAGTGTATCCAAAAGTTCTTGTATTCCTTGGTCAAAACATTCCTTTGCATTTTTATGTACTAACTTATACAAAAGTTATGCACCCAGTGGACCTTAAATCCACCACTGTGCCTTACATAAGCATCTACATGTCCTCTTTAGTGCCTTTCTGAGAGTTTAAAGGGCTTTGCTTTGAAAGGCTTCCTCAACATTTTTTCTACAATTCTACATTAGCCTTGCACTGATGCAGAGCCACATAGAAGTCTACCATTCCTCAATCACAAGTTTTCTGGTGTGTTAAGTTCCAAACCCTGTGGTGGCCATTTCAGTAAGACTGGAGATGTTGCTGAAACATGCCCTTGAAATTGTTTATCAGGGAACTTGCATGCTTGAATAGCAAAGTATGCTGGAGTTCCTACAGAGGTAGCTACACACTGCCTACAATTCCCTTCTTTTTGAGCTCTGATATTAATCGCATTTGCAACATGTCCAAATAAGAACCTCTTCTTGTATCTCTATGCAGCCTGAAAAAATATGGTCCAAACAGATGCTGGCACGACATCTGAGCTGCAATCATAACACAAAGAGGGGTTCCTTTTCAACATTCACACACAATGATTTTCCTCGGACAAAAAAAACACTTTTGTGTTGAGTAAACTGTGATATATTACACATTCATGAGGAAATAACACACTTGAGTAAGGCAAGACCTTCAAATATTTTGTTAACAAAGCTGTGCAGTCTTCAACTTGCTACTTCTTGTCAACAGGAAACACTGTGCAACAACAAAACTCTAAACTGGATGAAAATGGCTAATTCTCATAAATTCCATTGTGCTGATAATGAACACAGCTGTGGGTTTTGTTTTACAAACTTTCCCATGCACAAAGGAAGAAAGGAGAAATATATTGCCAGCATACTTTACTTCTCCATATTGGTAAAAAGTTTCCTTCAGTGCCAATTAGGTATGCTATTCTCATGAATGAATCATAAGCAAATATTAAATGTTTGCTTCAGGTCGTTTTGTATACTGAAATTCCATGGCAGCTTTATGGTGACCTTAAATTTGTCACACTTCCACTAAGTATGCAATTAGATTACACTACAACATTGTTTAATTTGTAAATGAGGCAGTACAGCTCATGTGTCTCAGTATACTAAAACTCACTAGCTTAGAAGAAATTCATGTCAGCTAAGAAGAATATCTTACCCGAGTTGACTGTACAAAGATGACAGTTCATGCTCCGCACACAATGTGCAGTGTCATGTAGATGTCGTTAAGAAAATGAATGACACATGCAAGGCATACAAGCACTTTAAGGAAGAACTGAATGAATTAGAAGTCAATAAGGATAGGTACCCCACTGGCACATTAAGATGAGAGCTTCGCAGAGAGGTAGTTTGATAAAATGTTACACGATTAAGAGAAGGCTGCCATGGAAAATATTAAAAATGTTTGTTGGCATTTCTTATTAAATGAAAGAGCGCAGAATTAAAAGGAGCTTGTGGGTGAATGTCCTACAGACTGGCAGCCCTTCTCCCAGCAATTGTACACCAAGTGGCCTAACCTCGAAGGAACTACATCCGCAGATGACACTGTGTACGTCAGCAGTGGCAGCACACCGGCCCCTAGAACCTGCGTGATTGCAAATAGTTTTTCTCATATCTCTATGCAGCCAGTTGCAGAGCCGCTCCAAGGCAGCTTCCGTCGAGCTCTGGGCCAGATGCTGACTGCACCCAGAGTTCAATCGAAGCCTTGAGCAGAATCTTCGCTACATACGATGGTGTGCAGCACTGGCCAATGCTGGCCAATGAAGCTGACGGCACATGCTTCCACTGTCGCAGGAATTCGACCTCTGCATTGGAGGCGCCCAGGAACTCTGTATTGGGTGTTGACCTTCATTACATTATTTTGTTCTACTTCCACGTGAACATTAAGTTTGACTGCTTCATCATTATGCCCTTCAGCAGAAGTTGGAATTTTATAAATCTAGTGCTAATTGTGAGTTATCAGAAACTTACAGTGATTAACTTTTCTCCCAAGAATGAGTATTCTGGTTTATGTACTTTTCAATAAAACTGTTATACATTGTTTACCTGGACCGTGTTCTCACTGTGCTTCAAGCATGCACAAGTAATCCATTAATTTATATTGGATAACAAAAACAACAGTGGGTACCAACTAATACAGTACGTTCTATTCAGTACCAGTATGGTATGTTCCATTCAGTGCCATTAACACTTTCTCCATTGTCTGTGTTCTGACTTTACATTGTGAAGAATTTTTGATTCAACTATAAACCGGCTGTGCATTTCTTCTTAGAATGTCAGTTATAAGTTCCATACAGTTATAGTCTGGCAAAATAGCAAGAGTCCAGTACCCTGCATACATCTTCTCTAGACCAGCAATATATTAACGAAATCTCTTACCGTGAACATCAGAAACTGCTCTACAATTTTCTGGGAAGAAGCTCCTAAGGTTAGTTGCCCGTATAGGAGGGCCTGGCCCACAGGGACAACATATCTGCAGTGATGGGAGCTCCCCTGGCCAGTAAGACGAAGGTCTCACGAATGCCTTCATCGAAAGCTACTACCCCCCAGGCTTGGTCCACAAACAATTTCCCGTGCCATATCCCCACACACGCCAAATCCTCCCACCGATCCCAAGAACCAGCTATAAAGGAGTACCCCTTTCGTCTCCCAATACCACCTCAGACTGGAACAACTGAATCACATCCTCTGTCATGGCTTTCGTTACCTCTCTTCGTGCCCGGAAGTTAGGGACTTCCTACCCGAGATCATTCCCATCCCTCTTAATAATGGTGTTATGTCACACACCCCAGACCTGCTCCATACACCCACCCACTTCACACACTTACCATACCCCATCAGAAGCCAGACCACATGTGAAAGCAGCCATGTCATATATCATCTCTGTTGCAATTGTTGCTCAGATTTTTATACAGTTAAGACTATTAATCAGCTGTACACCCAGGTGAATGGACACTTCCAAACTGTGGTTGAGAGCAAACTTTAGCAGAACATGCAGCTAACCATAACATGCTCGATTTTAATGGCTGCTTCACAACCTGAGACATCTGGATTCTCGCCTCCGACACCAGCTTTCCTAAACTGCACAGGTGGGAGTTATCCTCGCAACACATTCTCCGATCCCAAAATCATCTGAGCTTCAAACTACAGCAACCAATTTCCCCACACTCTCCACCCACCTGCTTCTGCTCCCGCTGCCCTGTCACTTCCTCACATTTCACCTCCCCTCATCCTCAACTGCATGATGCTCCCTGCCAGTGCACCCACCTGTCCTTTTCCTTCCATCGGTACCTTGCCATGTCTCCCAGTTTCCCTACCCACTCCAGATTGTTGTCCCTGTTTGAGGCATTTGAGTTGCACTCTGGCCGCAATGGCTGCAGATCGCGATGGTGCGTGTGACACGTCATCTGTACACTGATTACCAATCTATCCTTTTCATAATACTGTTGATACTTCAACCTGGGCTTTTCACTGATTTTGCTTATGTAATCACTTTTTTTCCCTTCAAAATCTGCTGGGGCAAATGACTCCATTTTTACGCTTCTCAATGAGGAAAAAATCTCTGTCACATTGTACATAGCTGTGATTGCTGACAAGAAATTTCTTCTAAATGGCTTCAAAAACTCAGAGGGAGATTAGAAATAGGTGCAGAAATATTATTTCTCTGTTTATAATTCGTTCTACACAGTTATTACTAAACACATATAGTTACTTTTGTTATGTAATACCAAGGTGATAAAACATAAGATAAATAAATCTATTTAGTTACCTCCTCTAATAGCAGTAACTTCATGCCATAAACATGTATAGAACTGTCGATGTCATCTAAGTTGATGCCACAGTTTAAATAGCTCAATTGACGGCAATAAAAAATCTCAGAAATTATTACGTTTAGGGACATACAGTACTTGCTGCAAATCCATACTAAATGCAAATAGTAGATATTCCACTTCCTGACATTTAAGCAAGAACAACTGTGGCTTTTATCTCGTCGGTAGCATTTTCTGCTTTGTATATTTGCAAATATAGTCCCTGCTTTGTAGATTTTGCCCTTGAACTTCTTATTGCAGTTTGTCACAGATCTTACCTGGGGTAACAGAATTTCATTCAGAGAAATTTTTCTTAAAGAGCTTAATGTATTTGTAACCAACTTTGTCACTTGGAAATACTTCATTAATTGCAACTGATGTTCTTTGGATATTCAAATATGGGCTTACAAATTGGGTGTTAGATTTAGCCCTAGAGCAATGGCTTTCACCCTTTCAAAACAAATTAATATGATTTTTCACTCTGCACTAACCATTATCTGTATTCTTATAGGCTGCCTTAGGTTTCTTATAGTCAATGTAACTTATACCACCCTGTTTCTTTTTAGAAATTACCACTTTTATTCCTTTGTGGGCCAAGTCATACATGTTCATGAATGTGGTTTTTCAAAGCACCTTTCCGTCTTTGCTGTGTGGGATATTATACAGTGCAGTACCTGCCACCTACTGGTACTTTCATTCTTGTTGTTATGTTTTTGGAGTTTCTGGACATCTCTATAGAAAAACGTTGCATAAGAAAGTTGTTCTGGTTTATCCAATTTAGCTTCCAGAATTAAATGAAGACAACCATTTTTTAAATCTTTACTAGGTTTTTCTGTATTGTAATTTGCATTTACATGTTTTCTGCAAGAATGACTTATAAAGATGTATGTTACCATGTTAACAACTGATATCTAACCTTGATAATGGTTTCAGTTTTAAATCACACATAACTAATTTTAATATGCACTTCACGTACCTGAAGTGCATGTGGTTTCTTAAGATTTTGTACTGGTAGGCACGATTACAACAATGAAATATCACTTTTTCACTTTAAATACCGGTAAAGGTAATGTATATGATTACATTTCACTAACACAAAACACACAGAATTCAGAACTGCTAACATTAACAATGCCAATTTGCATCCCATAAATGATAATATCAATGTAGTCCTTAACACTTTTCAAGAGCCCATGATAGTGATTGATGGTGATGGTGTAAGTTCTAGCTATCAGTCTCGACTTGAAAATGATGAATAGGAACATAGTGCTTTTGAGAGGAAAATGACTTCATGGCTTAAAGCACTTTCTGACCAAAAATATGGAGGACAGTATTTTGGCATGTAACACCTTTGACAATTCCAGTCTACAATTACTCACTAGAATGTTATATAGCTGTTAAGTTTCATAACTATCATTAAGAAAAGACAAATAAGTTTTCAAAAATCGTAACCATTGTTACTATCGGCGAATCAAACTGCAAACTCAATAGTGTGTGGAAATCAAAGAAGTAACTAAAAACAATATATTTAAAAAGGTAGTTAATGCATACCTGTATTAATCATACTATTTTCCGACTGTATCAGGCTTACATATATAATTCCATTCTAAAATTGGAGCTGGTTGAACAAACAAGTAACTTCCCAGAAAACCATTCATAAATAACTGTGTAATGGTATATTTTGTATGCAACAAAAATACAGTGTGATAACTCAGTCCTCAAAAACTGAAGTAGTATTTGGTACATTGTCAAAATTGTAATTTCTTATTCATAAGGAAATCACACCTCACCAAATCAAAGTCTATTCCCCATACTCCCAACTCATACTTCCATCTTTCAAGAGAATCAAATTACAGTGATGTGAACTGATTACTGTTTACCCACAAAAAATGGGAGACCAACCACTGTACACCCTTCACCACATACTACAAGATCAATGACAAATTCTAAAATGCACACAAAGAAACAAAATTAAAAAGAACTAGCTTTCCCTTGTAAACCAGCAACACAAAACAATAATAAAGCCTCCAAAGGTTTTTAATAAGGATCAGGCTACAATTCATATATAAGTGTAGGTTCTAAGTCCTGATATGTTTAGCAGCATGCAAGTGTAAATTCCTCAAAGAACCAATAAGAGATGTGGAGCAATGTGAAGTCAAATAAGTGTACTGTGCCACATGGAGGGCTTGAAGAAACACCAGGAAAAAATGGTAACTGGAAGGGGGGAGTTAAGCTCTAGGATATAGTGCTAGGAGAGTACGAGAAAATAGATCAAGAAAGTCTGAGAAATTACTAAGAAGCTACGAGGAAACATCTGCAAAATGGAGGAAGAAAAGGTCCCAGAATGAATTTCCACTCTACAGCAACGTGCGTGCTGATATGAACTTTCCTGACAAATTAAAACTGTGTGAACGGTGGATCTGGGAAATTTGGGAAGGTAGAAGATGAGGTAATAATAGAAGTAAAACTGTGAAGGTGGCTTGTGACTTGTGCTCTGATAGCTCAATCAGTAGAGGAAGGCAAAAGGACCAGGTTTTCGGCCCAGCCCAGCATACACTTTTAACCTGCTAGGAAATTTAAAAAAATTAATAGTTTAATATGGTGCATATGTATATTGAAAGCATGAACAATGCACCATGACTTCATGCATATTCTGAAAGTTGTATGTACCACTTCAAGAAATATTTGCTTTTATTAAAATACCAAATACTCCTACTTTTATTTAAATGACCTGGGCTCTTTAATCTCAACATGCTTTATTTATCTAACATTGTTCCATATTAAATAATAAGTTGTCAATTAAGCATATGATATTGTTAATACCTTTGTCCAACACAGCCAAACAAAATCTCAAATCAATTTTTTTTCTTGCTGAACCACCTTTTTTGCAATGCACGTATACTCGGGGCAATTGTTAAACAGTTGTTTCAAGTGTTATTACACAGCATTTCTCCACCGAAAATTATTTCTTGTTTAACACTTACAAATCTGTCGAATACCCAAATGCAATGAAATTTTCCAACATAGCAACGAAGTCAATCACTGGTGTACCGAACCATGATTAGAGAACTACAGGGTTTGAAGGCATGCATTTCCAATGCACGGAACATGTTAGCAGGGAGATCTTGAATCGAATATGGAGAGAAATGGAAATCTGACAAGACATTAACAGCACCAAGAATGGTGCAGACAATGATGTGTACGAATGAAGAAACAAAATGTTACAAGTTATTTTATCACATGTTGAAAATCATTTGTTAATATTTAATATAGCTTTCTTAAATTGTAAAAGATAATTTACATGCACCCTTTGCATTATTGGAGCTGTGGAGGATTCAAGTGGAGAACAGAACCAGAGAATAAATGACAGTAAAAAACACATTCTTTTTTATGGATTTTTAGTTATTTTCTGGTAGCAAATATGAAAAAAAGTGCAAAAATGTCTCAAATCACAAAACTATCTTTCCTACAAAAAGTTTAATGAGCCCATTCATCTTATGTCACTCTGGCAGAACACAATATATATTTATGGTTGACAAATTCTTAATTTTGGCATAATTATCAGGTAGTAATTCACAAATATGTGTCACAGCTGTCAACATTCTATAATGTTTTCATACCAGCAATACAACATCAGAAGTAATATAATTAGATCTTCCGCACAAAAACAATATTATGTTTACAACAAAATGTATAATTGATGAGGATATAACATCAATGCAGGTATAATTATTTTATTAAGTAGCAAGTTATATAGATATTGAGGAAAATTACTTTATATGCAATGAGACTGTCCAGTTTCCACATAAATTAGAGATGTACTCATAGCAGAAAAATTTATACAGGGATGAATTTATTCTAACGCAATTCACACATATACACTGCCACTGATGAGATAAAAGTCACAAAAAAGTCCTCACCGATTATCTGAAACTCATTCGACAACACTCTTCCCTTTCTCTGTGTTAAGTTGATATCATCACACATCAGCTTCAAAAATTGCTCACTTTTTCTGCACCCGACAACGGCGAGTAGCCACGTGTGTTTTTAAATTATCACTCTTAGCGCACCGATAGTCGCATCGAGGGCACTGATAACGCGGTTATTTACCACACTGTAGCCTCTTGTGCCTCTGGAGACCTGATGGATTCTTATAAGACTTTCCATAAGAATTACAACTAAACCGATTTCTAATACAGCCTGAGTCATTTTACCAAAAATATCAGCACCAAATGGTGAATTCTAATTGTGAATTCCTTGATATTGAAAATTCTCTTCATACATAAAGACTTTCACTAACTGTTCCGACTTCACCAATGCAAACTTCAGCACCGTTCCAATCATCACGATAATCATCGTCAACATCAAGAGTAAGGTCTTCTGCAATTTCCATGTTATTGTCAAGGCTCTCAGGTTTGGTTTCTAGTGATACCACTTCCTGCTGTGAACTCAGACTTGCTGACCTTTTGTCAGATAATACTGCTTCTGCTATTAAAAATTGCTCTTTAACAGCTATTTCTCCTCTGGAGCTCTGCAACTCACTACATGTAGACTAAAGAAGAACTGGGGTGTATGACGACAAACATACAGTGGTGTGGCTACCGGACAGTAACGTTTTTAGCACCCGAGATGAGCTATGAACTGGTCTACCAGTTGAGTTGGTGGTTGTGGGCAGTACTTGCCTTTGAGATGGAAGTTGCACACTATCAAAATCAGGAGTAATGACTTCTTAAAGTGCATTTTGGTGTGTTCCCTGTTCAGAACCAGAGTGATTAATATTTTTTCTCGACTTTCTAATTGCTTTAGAAATGGAGTCTACTTCCATAGAACCTCCTTCCTGAGATGACACACATGGAGAGCATTCTATAAATGACTGCACCATCCCTTCTGGCTCGTTCTGACCTGAGGTAAAGCGTGACACAGAAGCAAGATGGGATGGGATGGGATGGGATGGGATGGGATAGTTTCTACAGGTACTGACTGTGCATTTCTTCCACAGCCTTTCTGCATTTTGACATCATCCACAAGTCCACTGCCGGATAGTCCCCTCACCCGAAGGGACTCTGAGAGCTTAAGAACACCAGTAAGCTGCTCTTGCGGTACATTTAGTTCACCACGGTACATAAAATCCATGAAAGCCTTCAGCACATCGTATTTTACATCATGCAGAATAATAATTGGGTGCTTCTCATAGTTTTCAATGAACAGCTGCTTAAAATATGGACTACAAGCTGAAAGAATTATCTTGTGTGCTCTTAAATGTCGCCCCTCAGCACAACAGGGCATCAAAAACAGTTGCCAAAGTAACTTGATGTTCATTCCATCTCAGCTGAACCCTATTGCTCTCATCCATCCTATCTAGCTGTCCTCAAGAGACTTGGAACTCTCATATAACGCTGACTGAGATACCACAGTGATATCGCTTACAAGCGAAGTCTGATTTCTTTGGAACAACAGAGAAAAAAATTTTCTGCGAGTTGACTATCTTCAGCCACTAAAGTAATGATTCTCAAAAGTTCTGCACAGACAAATGTTCAATCATTTTTGAATTACAGATAATCCATGTCAGATATTTTCCTTCAAACTGCAGTTACAGTTGCTGTTCCAGAAATTTTGAGAACCTGACCTAATGTGCAAACAATCTTATGTTAATCCAATTATCTCCAGGATGAGTAGGTTAAAAAATGATTTATAATGCATGAATGTAGAGCACAATAACCATTAGAGTACCTAACCAGAAGTCATTATAAATTAACAACAATGCGTAACACACAAATGATGATGAAAATTGACTCAGAGATGTTGGATTACTATTGTCATGTCTTAATATCACTCTTTAGTTTGACAAAATGTCCATCAAGTGCCTTCTTACTAATTATATATTACTTTGCTTGATTACATTTGCCGTAACAGTGATGTTTTTTCTATCCGAGGGAGTAGCAATGAGGTTGTATGCAAATTCCACCAATTGTGCACATACAGTTGACTGTGTTACTATGTGCTAAGTAGCAACTATCCTTTTCATAATATTGCTACATTCCATCCTAAATTTTTCACTGTTGAATTAATACATACATTATTATACTGCAATCAACTTAATTCACATTTATATTAATAATATTTTGGTCCCAGAAATCAAAGGGAAATATTGCAAATGTAAATAATGGATTTTTTTTATTACAGAAAATGTTCCAGAATTTACTAAATATTTATGTTGTTACTGAAATGGCCATTCCACTTTGGAGAAGCTTTTGGACAATGTCATCATTGTAGATTTCCAAATCATCACTCAGCAATTTATTTCCATTTCTTATACCACTTATGAAGATTTTGAGTTCTTCGCATCAATCCATTTTAGGTCCCTTAACCATTTACAGAAGTATGTGAAGACAGTATCAAATATTTTGATGCAGGTGCCCAGAGAAATTAAAGTAGGTCACTGCTGCTGACTTGTAGTAATTGTTTGTGTGAAATGCTGATGTATTTCCTGTAGTACTCCTCACTGCCAATCAGGCAGGTCTGTGCACTGTAAGTGGCAGTTCTCCATTTCTGACAGTTTTATCAGTGACTCTGTATTCAGAAGTACAATGGTAGTTTCCATGATGGTGACAGTTCAAGGAAGTAGGAATTAATTACAAGAATGACACAAACTTGTGCTTACATACTGAAGAACAATACTAACAAACGCTTGGAGCATAACATGTGTAAATCTAGACATCTGATTTCTAGCAGAGTACAATTTTGTTACAGTATACTGGAGTGCAGATTTCAACAGGTCCCCCCATCTGACCTTTAAGCATTTGTTTTCTTTCAAGTTCATTCTCATAATTACTGTATAAAAAAATGCAACTTAATATACCTTATGGTTGACTCAAACTGTAAATGTTTTATCTCATTTACTACTCCAGTTGTTTTAATGAAACATCATCTATTCAGTTTGAAGTCACACTCTGTTTTGAAGAAACCCAGCTATTTCAGAAACTTATCACTCCCTTAAATTCTGCAAGTGTCAAACAGGCATTTGGTAACATAACCTATTCCCCAAAATAAATTTTGAAGAGATGGCAGCTGGACAATGGCGGCTACGTCTGCACATCTACACTACTCTCCTGCAGGAATCGCTCAACAATATCACGAGCCATATTGGGAAAGAAAAACTGGATCTGAAGTGTTGATATAATATTTTAAAAACATGAATAGAATTGCTTATGTATTCTTTTTCCTTGGTAAACTACTTTTTGTTGTTCATCCTAAAACTTATAACTCAGCAGTGTAACTGAGGCAGCATCTATAATTCTGATAAATAGTACTTCTTAGCTAAATGTAAATAATAGTGATGCTTTATAAACAACAAAAACACTTGGGTGATTTCTTGAACTTTTAAACTTTAGTAAATATTGTGTATTAACATGTAATATAATTTCCTGTGATTTCCATAATACAAATTTGCTCTGCGCCAATGTGTCTTAGTAAGATACGTATAATAATATTTGTGTTATGGTTACATCTAACAGCATAATTATCTTTTGACCGTCTCAATCACTCAAGTACCAATTAAGTTCATTGTAACTGTAGTATTTTAATTTTGTATAGTGTTCTGTACACCAAGTAAAATAAAATTTATTTCACTTACTACAAAAATGCAAAAAAGTATGAAACATAATTTGTATTAAAATGGTCTGGGATGCATCAAAAAAATTCCCCCACATAAACACCCTGACACACCTAACAATAACAAAACATCAAATTTGAGGCAAATGCAATCACGTAACAAAATTATACAAAAATTGGCAATGCCCACAAAGAAGATCTGTGCTCGCTCACTGTAAAACAGGTTATTGTCTAGCTCATTTTTTTTATTAACTGATTAGTTGTGATACACATGAACTATCCTCAGACCTGTAAGTAAAAGACCTGTAAATGACAGTTAAATAATAGCACACTCTTTAATATGCAACTTTCCTATTGTTCATCAAAAATCAAATGTACCAAAACATTACTCGTTATATCTGTTACAAGAATAACTCATCCAACTTGTGAACAAAATTTACATGCTACATCACAGAATAAAATAGTTATATATGAGACCACATTGCTGATATCGCTCACAAGGCAACTGTTAGTAGATTGTATCTGGTACATTTGCCGCATATGAGTGAGAATACATCTCCAAACTGAATTAATAATAATTTTTTTGTTTATTGACTAAATCTTGTAATTTTTCTGTGTGAAAAACTATAAAAAGTAATTTGAAAGGTAGGCAGCAGAAGGGATTGCTACAGGCCTGTTTCTGTAGCGGCATACTCCCTCTCGTGGTCGCTGCTTCACCGCCATGCTGCGAACTGAGCAGTCAAGTGCCGACCACTGCCAAAAAGAGACACGTGTGCAAGAGGGGCCCTTCGCCAATTTCAGACACAGAACACACGTTAGAGTTGTCCCACTGCACTCTCTCTCTCTCTCTCTCTCTCTCTCTCTCTCTCTCTCTCTCACTCAATCACTAACTCACTCACTCACTCACTCACTATCACCTTGGAGATCCATTAGCAGCAATTGCAACCTTATTACATCTACATAAATGGTAAAATAGGCATTATGACTGAATTCACTCAGCTTATAATGATCACACCATTTATGTCTCAATGACATAGGTAATCGGTTTCAGTTATTTGTACATAACCATCTTCAGATTAAAATCTTGTTTTTTGTGACTGTAAATTAGAAGTTCTTTTAAAATCTTAAGGAATTTCATCTTCTGAGTTCTGTGCGAGATATCCACATTATAGATCAAAGTTTGTGGTGAGTGCCTTAAAGTTGCCATAGTGCCCCAAATACGTTGAGAATGCATGTGCCCCCTGACCAGAGTTTCGAAGCTCCTTTCCATTGCTCTATGATACGTTTACTAAAGTTGTGCTTAATCCTATACATGCTCAAATCCTGAAACTTACCTCTGCTATTACAGACTACAGCAATGACCGTATTTTAACATGTTACTTGTTCGAAAACCTATTTTCACATGCGTTTCACAAAATCATTTCGCCGTTTTGCAGAAGTCTCTCTGTAGTGGGTCACAGCTACTTACTTTTATTGTTGTTATTCCTGACTGTGACATGACCCCTGCTCATTTGTTTTTGTTCTTTTTTCTTTATCCTATTATTGATTTTTTCACCTTTATATGCTGACTAAAGTTCAGTCTTGATCACACCATTTGTGTCTCAATGACATAGGTAATCGGTTTCAGTTATTTGTACATAACCATCTTCAGACCAATGGCTTCCTTGGAGGATGGTAGGCAGAGCTCTCCTCAGCTGCTACGAAGTCAACTGATCATCAGTTGACTTCGTAGCAGCTGTGGAGAGCTCCGCCTACCATCCTACAAGGAAGCCATGGGTCTGAAGATAGTTATGTAAAAATAACCGAAACCGGTTACCTATGTCATTGAGACATAAATGGTGTGATCAAGACTGAACTTTAGTCAAAATATAATAATCTATTGATCACTGTAATCCAAAAATGTTTACCAAAATTGTACCTTTATATGCACCCGTCATGACCACTTAAAATGTTCAGCTCTCTTTCAACTTCATGCTAATGGAGTGACAGTCTCAATATCCTTTACACATTGCATTAAAATATGCCCACTTAGGTGATGACTGTTTACTACAAATTTGCAAGGCAATAGGAGGGTGCGTGTGCGTGTGCGTGCAGCCCTCTGCGCCCAGCCACAATTAGCACACGCCTGTACAGTTCACAGCAGAACAGCAAAGCAGTGACCACGAGAGGGAGTGTGCCATGACACAGAAATGCTTGTGACAACACTACAGATACATTTCAGTCAGCCATTTGAATTACTTATTTTTTGTGGCTTTTTATCACTTTTTACCCTGGCAAATAAGTTTTAGCCAAGTATTTCCAAAACAGTGTTCTTAACAAGCAAAACATTATTTCTAACTGAATTTGGAAACATATTCTTTCACTCATAAATGACAAATGTACCAGACACCATGTGCTGGTAGCTGATTTATGGGCTATATGAAGAGCAGATTCCATCCTGTCAGTATTTTATCCTGCGATTTAGCACATATATATTGCAGTGAACTGTTTGGTTATTCTTATAACTGATTCAATCAGGTATCCTCTGGTACATTTGATTTTTGACACAGTACACTAGCAACAATGCTTATCATAGATAAATGCTGAACTGAAACCAGTCATTCAAAAACGTTGAAGCGAACTAGATGTGACAGTAACAAAATATATTAATATAATTCACAGAAGGGCACATAATGATGATATTTGCAGCTGAAACACATCATGTCTGACTAAATGTGAAGGCTAAAATGAGTTTTTTGTGTGCCATATGCAGACCTCATTCAGGTCCACAAAACACGAATAAAATTAAAATCGTGCTAAGTACTGGAAATCTGGATTTTATGCTACAAAGAAATGCGACCTTCCCTATCACCTACACATTCAATACTCTCAAAAAATCCAGTATTTATTACATAACAATGTAAATTAGAATAGATTGCAACTCACTGCACAGAGGGAGTGTGGAGCAGTGGACAGGTACACTTAAAAGTACACTGTTGAGGAAGCTATCACACAAAGTTCTCCATGAAGTGAACAAATCCACACATTCATACACGCACAACTCACAAATAACCGCTACGGCTGTCTCCAGGCACTGAGGTTCCACTTCAGTGAGTAGCGTTCTCAGCTGTGGTGAGTAACGGGGACACTGAAGCAGTGTGGGGTGGGAAAGGGGAGGGTAGGGGAAGGACAGCAGTTAGGGGTGAGGGAAGGTAAATGTGCCTGGCTATTGCTCAATGCCTCATCTATATGGTGAATAGCAATCTATCCTAATTTATATGGTTATTCTACCTTGGATTTTCAGCTGTTTGAGTATTAATTACATAATGACATTACTGCAAATGGAACGCAAGATGATCAACTTCAAAAAAAAAAAAAATTCCAGTGAAGTTATGTTGTATACAATCACTATTCGACAGCATTCATGAGATGATCAGCATGAAGCATACACAAATCTGCTCCAGCCAACTCACAAGCTAGCAAATGCAGCACAAATCTCGTGGCTATCTCCTCTATAGAGCAACGAGTGACACTCTTCTAAGATTGTGAATCTAAACTGATGAAGCATTAATTATACACCAGAATATTACATATTGTGAAAAATCAAATACAAAATGTGGTCTAAGGTACCTAACAAATAAAGAAAAAGAAGAAGAAGAAGAAGAAGAGAGGTAACTTAAGAGACATATTCAAAAAGGCAGCTAACGCTTATCTCGTTAATAATACATGCTATGCAGCGAAGGATATTTACCTTATGCAAAGTAGTCATTGAGAGAAAATGGTAAAGTGAAAAAATTATAACAAACACCTCCGTCATTCTACAATATACTTCTTCAACAGTATAGTGCATGTTACCAAGAAATCGTATGTTTAAGGTCCGTCACGAATAATGCCAACCTCCTTTAATTATACTGAGTTCAATATATTTTCAGACAGGCAAACGAGGTATCATGAGTAAGGTAATTGCAAGTTAAGGGTATAGGCATGGACGTGCTGTTAGCTGAGAGAGAGAGAGAGAGAGAGAGAGAGAGACAACTACCTTGTTTTAGAGAAAGTATATATAAAGAGCACTGTACAAGATGTGTAAATTCTTCTTTAATTAAGTGATTAGATGCCCGTATGTGTGAAGTAATTATATTTGACTGTCTATTAAGGTCATATACACTACTGGCCATTAAAACTGCTACACTATGGAAATGACATGCTACAGACACGAAATTTAACCAACAGGAAGAAGATGCTGTGATATACAAATTATTAGCTTTTCAGAGCATTCACACAAGGTTGGCGCCTGTGGCAGCACCTACAACGTGCTGACATGAGGAAAGTTTCCAACCGATTTCTCATACACAAACAGCAGTTGACCGGTGTTGCCTGGTGAAACGTTGTTGTGGTGCCTCGTGTAAGGCGGAGAAATGTGTACCATCACGTTTCCGACTTTGATAAAAAGTCAGATTGTAGCCTATCGCGATTGCGGTTCATCGTATTGCGACATTGCTGCTCGCGTTGGTCGAGATCCAATGACTGTTAGCAGAATATGGAATTGGTGGGTTCGGGAGGGTAATGTGGAACGCCGTGCTGGATCCCAACGGCCTCATATCACTAGCAGTCGAGATGATAGGCGTCTTATACGCACGGCTGTAACGGATTGTGCAGCCATGTCTCGATCCCTGAGTCAATAGATGGGGACATTTGCAAGACAACAACCAACTGCACGAACAGTTCGACGATGTTTGCAACAGCATGGACTATCAGACTGCGGTTACCTTTGACGCTGCATCACAGCCTGCGATGGTGTACTCAATGACGACCCTGGGTGCATGAATGGCAAAAAGTCATTTTTTTCAGATGAATCCAGGTTCTCTTTACAGCATCATGATGGTCGCATCCGTGTTTGGCGACATCGCAGTGAACGCACTTTGGAAGCGTGTATTTGTCATCGCCATACTGGCGTATCACCCGGCGTCATGGTATGTGGTGCCATTGGTTACACATCTCTGTCACCTCTTGTTCACATTGACGGCACTTGGAACAGTGGACATTACATTTCAGATGTGTTACAACCTGTGGCTCTACCCTTCATTTGATCCCTGCAAAACCCTACATTTCAGCAGGATAATGTATGACTGAATGTTGCAGGTCCTGTACGGGCCTTTCTGGATACAGAAAATGTTCGACTGCTGCCCTGGCCAGCACATTCTCCAGATCTCTCACCAATTGAAAACGTCTGGTCGATGGTGGCTGAGCAACTGACTTGTCACAATATGCCAGTCACTACTCTTGATGAACTGTGGTACCGTGTTGAAGCTGCATGGGCAGCTGTACCTGTACACGCCATCCCAGCTCTGTCTGGCTCAATGCCCGGGGGTATCAAGACCGTTATTACGGCCAGAGGTGGTTGTTCTGGGTACTGATTTCTCAGGATCTACGCACCCAAATTGCGTGAAAATGTAATCACATGTCAGTTGTAGTATAATATATTTGTACAATGAAAACCCATTTATGATCTGATTTTCTTCTTGGTGTAACAATTTTAATGACCAGTAGTGTGTTTGAAATTGTGGTTACATATAAAACTGTACACTGATTAAAAAGTAACTTACTTTATAGAAGCAAATCATAACTGTATGTTCATTCCCATTTATGATCTGATTTTCTTCTTGGTGTAACAATTTTAATGACCAGTAGTGTGTTTGAAATTGTGGTTACATATAAAACTGTACACTGATTAAAAAGTAACTTACTTTATAGAAGCAAATCATAACTGTATGTTCATTCCTTTTTCAAACATATATTTGCAAAATAGTGACACTCGCTTCCTGTTACTGCATCCAAATTTTATTTTACAACAAAAAAGTGTTTAAGAACTA
Source organism: Schistocerca gregaria (assembly GCF_023897955.1). Taxonomy (NCBI): domain Eukaryota; kingdom Metazoa; phylum Arthropoda; class Insecta; order Orthoptera; family Acrididae; genus Schistocerca; species Schistocerca gregaria. The sequence continues at coordinate 67,025,209 of NC_064928.1, read as the reverse complement.
AGAAATGAGTTGAGAAATAGTTGCAATCAACAAGGGTGGGTGTTTGGTTTAGTTGTACCAAAAGATAATTAAACATGGGAAATAAGCCCTCCACTCAACTAGTAGTCCCAATGTGATGAAGAAAGTATAATAGAAAAAGCCACAGACATCGCCAACAAAAAGGGTGCAGGTGCAGGAAAAGGTAAATTGGGCTACGTCAGTGCGAGATTACCACCACTTTAGGTTGAGAATACCAAGATTTAGTTCAGACATGCTGAAGCATAATTTCATATTTTTGGCATAACAAGTTAAACAAGGAGACTTAATGATTTATTAAGGCAACTAGAACCACAATTTGTTGAGAATATCTGGGATTTGGCTGCCAGTTTTGAGTCAAACACTCAACACCTAAAGAGAGAATTTTAACAGTATTTCAGAAGAGTAAAGATAAAGATTACAACTCAGAATGTTTGTTACTGGTAGACAGTGGAGCAGTTGTGTCTGTCCTGCTAGAACCAAAAAAATACAAAATAAAAGCAGTTGAATATAGACTGTTTCCAGAAAATGATTCTGAAATTCCAATAGGCGCTTCAAAATTGTTCAATGTTGATCACGAATAATGACACAGCTACCATGAGCATTTATTGTCGGAGTCGCTTCAGAAGGCATATTAGCTATTGCTTTTCTTCATTATTTTCACCTACTGGTTCATGATAGAAACAAAAGATTGCCTGATAAGAAAACTCAATTGAAAGTGAAAGGAAATGTGTCACGTAATTAAGCAACTACAAATTAATCTATTTCATATCACTCGTAAATTTTCTGAAATTTTCAAGAGATTTCCTGAGTTACCGAAACCCTGTGTCATATAAAAATAAATATAACATAATGTTAGGCATAACATCTCAATGGCCAGTGGCCCTCCAGTACTCTCCAAACCTCACAGATTAGACAAACAAACGAACTGTGTATAATTTCTGTATATGTTAAACCAAACCATTATTCAACTGTCTAAATAACTGTGGGCCACTCCTCTAGACAAGGTTACATAGCACTAGCATGTTTGTGGAGATTAGAGCCATGTAAATGACTGCGTCCTCATTGTCCACTTCCATGAATAGTTAACATTGACTTCATCCTTCATACTAACGAAGTACTTTTTGAAGCTAGATGCCTTAAAAGTTTCTTATCAAATCAAATTTCCGGAAGAAGACAAACAAAAAAATGATAACTATGGCTCCATTAGTCCATTAAAAATTTAAATACATGCCATTTAGATTAAGGAATGCACCTGCCATTATTTAATGAGTTTATTAATGAATTTTTGTAAGGATCAGGTTTCTGTTTGCCTGCCTAGAACACATTTAGGTTCCATCTAGTTCAGAAGAACGCAACTTGCAACATTTTCCACCATCTTGATAATTATGGTCTAAGGATTAAACTATGAAAATCTATGTTTCACACTCAGAAGATAATTTTCTTTAGATGCATCATTAAGCTACAAGGCACCAATCCAGACTTGGGGAGAGTAACAGCCAATAGAAAAGCAAGCGAACAGTGAAACAGTTTTGTTTCTCTGCACACTCAACATCCATCGCCATGTGCTGCACAAAACCAATTTCCACAAAATGACTGTCCAAACAAAAGGAACACAGACTAGACTCCAGAAGCAACAGCAGAATTTGAAAGCTGCAACAAATTTTTTTCCTTGTTTTATTTGTCTCATCAAATATTATTTAGAAACTTTCAAACTAGTCTTTTGTTTACATAAGCCCAATTGGTCTTCTTCCTGGTACCTCCATCTCCAAATACCAGTGTGGGAATGGAGGTACCAAGACAGAAGACCAATTGGGCAGACTAGAAACAGATGGACAGACCAGGTTTAGGAAGATCTCATGAGAAGAGGAGTAAAATGGGATGTAGTGCAGAGGGAAAAGCTTACCATGACAGAAGCCAATGGAGGCTTACTTCACCAAAATATTAGAGGATTGAGTGTGAGTGTGCAAAAAAAGATGCTATAACTTACCAAACAAAAGCATTGGTATATTGATAGAGACAATAAAAAACACACAAACACACACACAAATTTCAAGCTTCAGCAACCCAAGGTTGCTTCATCAGGAATAAGGGAAGGAGAGGGAAAGACGAAAGGATGCATGTTTTAAGGGAGAGGGTAAGGAGTCATTCAAATCCTGGGACCCATCCACATACATACAGACACAGGCAGACTGAGAAATGTGTAAATGCAAAGAGGCTGGGCAGAGATGTCAGTCGAGGCGAAAGTACAGAGGCAAAGATGTTGTTAAATGACATGTGAGGTACGAGCAGCGGCAACTTGAAATTATCTGAGGGTGAGGCCTGGTGGGTAACGGGAAGAGAAAATATATTGAAGGACAAGTTCCTATCTCTGGAGTTCTGATAAGTTGGTATCAGTGGGAAGTATCCAGATAACCCAGACAGTGTAACACTGTGCCAAGATGTGCTGACTGTGCACCAAGGCATGTTTTAGCCACAGGGTGATACTCATTACCAACAAACACTGCCTGTGTCCGTTCGTGCGAATGGACAGTTTGTTGCTGGTCATTCCCACATAGAAGGCTTCAGAGTGTAGGCATGTCAGTTGGTAAATCACATGGGTGCTTTCACACGTGGCTCTGACTTTGATCGTGTACACCTTGCAGGTTACAGGACTGGAGTAGGCGGTGGTGGGAGGGTGCATGGGACAGGTATTACACCGGGGGCATACAAGGGTAGGAGCCAGAGGGTAGGGAAGGTGGTTTGGGGATTTCATAGGGATGAACCAAGAGGTTACGAAGGTTAGGTGGCTGGCGGAAAGACACACTTGGTGGATGGGGAGGATTTCATGAAGGATGGATCTCATTTCAGGGCACGATTTGAGGAAGTTGTATCCCTGCTGGAGAGCCACATTCAGAGTCTGATCCAGTCCTGGAAAGTATCCTGTCACAAGTGGGGAACTTTTGGGGTTCCTCTGTGGGAGGTTCTGGGTTTGAGGAAGTGGCTCTGGCTATTTGTTTCTGTACCAGGTGAGGAGGGTAGTTGCGGGATGCGAAATCTGTTTTCAGGGTATTGGTGTAATGGTTAAGGGATGCAGGACTGGAGCAGATTCATTTGCCATGAAGACCTAAGCTGTAGGGAAGGGACTGTTTGAGATGGAATGGGGGGCATCTGTCAAAATGGAGGTAGTGTTGCTTTGTAGTGGGTCTGATGTGGATGGATGTGTGAAGATGGCCGTTGGACAGATGGAAGCCAGCTTCGGTCTTCATGGCAAATGAATCTGCTCCAGTACTGAATCCCTGAACCGTTACACCACTAACCTGAAAACAGCTTTCGGATCCCGCAACTACCCTCCCGACCTGGTACAGAAGTAAATAGCGAGACCCACTTCCTCAAACCAAGAACCTCCCATAGAAGAACCCCAAAAGTGCCCCACTTGTGACAGGATACTTTCCGGGACTGGATCAGACTCTGAATGTGGCTCTCCAGCAGCGTTACGACTTCCTCAAATCCTGCCCTGAAATGAGATCCATCCTTCATGAAATCCTCCCCACTCCACCAAGAGTGTCTTTGTGCCGTCCACCTAACCTTCTTAATCTCTTGGTTCATCCCTATGAAAACCCCAAACCACCTTCCCTACCCTCTGGCTCCTACCATTTTGACTGCCCCAGGTGTAAGACCTGTCCCATGCATCCTCCCACCCCCACCTACGTGTGAAAGCACCCACTTGATTTACCAACCGACATGCCTACGCTGTGAAGCCTTTTATGTGGGAAAGACCAGCAACAAACTGTCCATTCGCATGAACAGACACAGGCAGACAGTGTTTGTTGGTAATGAGGATCACCCTGTGGCTAAACATGCCTTGGTGCACAGCCAGCACATCTTGGCACAGTGTTATACCGTCCGGGTTATCTGGATACTTCCCACTGACACCAACCTATCTGAGCTCCAGAGATGGGAACTTGCCCTTCAATATATTCTCTCTTCCCATTACCCACCAGGCCTCAACCTCGACTAATTTCAAGTTGCCGCCACTCGTACCTCACCTGTCATTCAACAACAACTTTCCCTCTGTACTTCCGCCTCGACTGACATCTCTGCCCAACCTCTTTGCATTTACGTGTGTGTGTGTGTGTGTGTGTGTGTGTGTGTGTGTGTGTGTGTGTGTGTGTGTGTGTGTGTGTGTGTGTGTGTGTGTGTGTGTGTGCGTGCGTGCGTGCGTGCGTGCGTGCGTGCGTGCGTGCGCGCGCGCGCGCGCACGTGAATGTATACCTGTCCCTTTTCCCCCCCTAAGTTAAGTCTTTCTGCTCCCGGGATTGGAATGACTCCTTACCCTCTCCTTCCCTCTTTCTTGATGAAGCAACCATGGGTTGCGAAAGCTTTAATTTTGCCAAAAAACAGTTCACTTTTAATTGTAACAGAATAGAGATCCCCACTGGGAAATCTTGAATTATTTATGAGAAACTTGGATTCCTTACTGTGCTGTCTGTCAGACATCAGCAAACAGTTAATAGTCTGTGGGGACTACAATGGTGATTTTCTAAGGGATTCTGATAGGAAAAATTATCTGGAAAGCTTATTTGGATCCTATAATTTGCTCTCAGTAGTTAACTTTCCAACATGGGTGGATAGAGACAATAGGTCCCTAATTGATAATGTTTTCTTTGACGAGGCACAAAGCCAGAAAATAATTGTTTACCCAGTAATAAAAGATCTCTCTTATCATGATGCACAATTATTCAAAATAAATGACATAGTGCCTTACATTGTGGATACACCTCAGTAGACGTCAGTCAGAATCATTATTGACTACAGGGCAAATGTTGTTAAAAATAGTTTACAAGAACAATCTGGGATGAAATTTATAAAGAACCAAACGCTAATATAAAATTTTATCTATTCCATTATACATTCATATCAGTATTTGAAAATAGCTTTCCTCATAAGTTAATCAGAAAGAACATTAAACAGCCATGAAAATAACCAGGGATCACTAAGGGGATTAAAGTATCTTGTGAAAGGAAAAGGGAAATGTATCTTTTAGCATGAACAAGCAGAGACCCTGCAGCAGTTGTGATAACAAAAACTACTCAAAATATTTAAAAAATCAAGAAACGCGCACATAATGTCTGAAATCAGTACATCTAACAACAGAGTTAAGGCAATACGGAATATAGTGAAGCAAGAGACAGGACAACCAACCACACAAGAGGGTAACATTACTATTGAATTGAATGGAAGGGTTACAAATGACGTGTCACAGGTAGCAACTGTATTTAATAATCATTTCTTAAACATAGTAGAGAACATAGGAAGCGACAGTTCAAGAGAAATATCACAGCAATATGTTGAAGAAGTATCTCTCATAAACTACATCATAGGAATGTACCACCAAATTCTACTCCTGAAATTAAGAGGGCCATACATTCTCTCAAGAATAGAAGCTCTTCTGGTTTTGATAGTGTTTCCAATAGAGTACTAAAGATTTGCTCCCATATAATAAGTCTGGTATGGTTCAAAATATGTAATCCATCACTAACTCAAGCCACTTTTCCAGAGAGACTAAAATATGGTGATGTTTAGAGTTCAAATAGAGATACGAATTAATTTGCAATATGAATGTAAAATAGCTAGTTCCACATCATGACGATTTATCATGCAAAATGATCCATGGAACTAGCCCAGCTGCACTGCTAACTATCCCAAGTGTGGAATACAAACTTGTGTTTTTTTGTGCATGCAGCAAATTTCACTGCTGGAGCAGCCCTACAACAGAAACAGGATATAACTTGGAAACTTGTGAGTTTCGTTTCAAATTCTCCCTTATTCATCTTATGACCAAGAACTTCTCAACATTTATTTAACGATAAAATATTTCAGATATATACTTGAAGGAAAAACATTTTCTGTTGATGCATATGGTGTCCCTCTAACTGACACATTCAAAATGATGAATGAGAAGGCTTAACTATGGCAGCTCCATTATCTCCAGAATATTTATCAGTTCACAACTAATTTGTGTCATTTGCCTTGAAGAACTTCAAGATGTTAGAAAATAAAGGACTTTAACATTTATATTCTTTGTTAATATTATCATGCCACAGAATCACAGTTGGATACACCATGATTTGCTATCTGATTAAAATTACAGTAGTATCTGCTAAATAGCCAAATCCTCAAAAAGGGTGTTTCGTCCATAAACAAAACCGTCAGCAACCAACCAATGTCAATGCTAAATACTCAACTGCTTGAAATTAAGCACCAATACAGAATACTGTCAACATATTTTGCGTCAATGCTAAATACTCAATTGATTGAAATTAAGTGCCACTATAGAATATTGTCGACATATTTTGCCCCTAAGAATTATAACAACCTAATTCAGCAGTAAAACACAGGGAAATTCATGTCAAAGCATTTTTTCCTTACTGTGGCAGTCTTTATTTGTTACCTGCGTGAGTGTCCTCAATAATATCATTAGACTGCTTTTTGATTATTTGAAATCAACTTTTCCCCAACATAAAAGAACTTCTTATACAATATTTTTGATTACTACTACATCAGAAAATTCATAATAAAAAGAATAAAATTCATGTATTTCTATAGTAACAACAGGTGTTCAGTTTTAGCCATGACCGTGGATGTGTGAGGAGATAGGGTACACTCGACAATAAGGAGGTATTAAATTACAAACTTTCTTGTGTTAACATACTCATTTCAGAGTTATTCAATTATCTTCCATTAAACATGCATTTCCATAATTAATTTTATGGGGCCTTTTCACTTTGCATCAACCCTGCTGCATACTGCAAAATATTTAGTAGTTGTCACTGTTCCCAGTGATTGATCCACATCAGCTTGGGCAAAGAAAACTGCTCCTATCCACCTATTTATGCCCAATACAAAATACTTGTACGTTTTGGAGTCAAAGTCTTCCTACAAATCAGTCAAGTGTTCCAACATCACAGTGAATAAAATAGGCTCTGTTGTTACTGAGTATAATCCCTAAACCATATGCCTGTCCTGAATATATATGTATCATAACACACGCACTTTCTGTTAACACGTTAACACATACATAATAATCACATCTGTTGGCACCTTCTTGACTCATCTCAGTCCAAAGTTAGCTTGCACAACGAATCTATTATGTAAATACTGTTTGAGTTGCCTGGCGCATTTCTAAGTCCATCAATTTGGACAGCCAAATGGACGTGTGACATAGTCTGCAACTACAAAATAGGTAACATAATGCACACATAATCATCATAAATAAAAGCATCTGAGCATTCAGGAGATCCATTCAGAAAAGAAGATCACAAAAAGGTGTAACATTTTTTGAAAGCTATTTTCCTTAAAAGAGATGGGAAACTTTCTGTATTGGCACACTTTCCCTATCCCTAGCCAGAACCAAGTGTCACATACTGCTCCTACATTGTTGCCTACCTTGTGGCATACTCCCCAAATGGTGTCATAAAATTATCCATCTCTGGCTGCAACCCTTACTACAACAATGACCTCGATCTGCTCAAATTCCATCAATTGATAATCCCTCACTAACGTCCTGCAAGACCATATAAATCAGGCACAAAACATCTTCAAACACCTACCCTCCATCCATGAAATCCTCCTACTCTGCAATCCACAATTCCTGCATCCCATCTCTCAGGCTGAAACTCTTGCCCTCCTGGAACTAGAGCAGCATGCAAAGTGCCACCTCAAAAAAACTCTCCAACCTGTTCATCTCGTACTCCTGCCTTGGACTACAGCCATCCATCTCCACTACAACAGCCTTCAAATCTCCCCTCCACATCCTCATAGCCAACAACATTTACCATACCCTCAAAACTCCTTGCCACCACCATCCAGAGCCCAGAACCTAAACAGACCCACAACACAGTAATGGCTCTGCCCTCAAAAAGCTGAAGTCCTAAGAAGTATCGATCATCTCCAAATGCCTTACCTTTTGCCATACTTCCAAATTCAATCTTGATGGACTTGTTAAACGATCTCTCTCCCCCTACTGGTCCCTACAGTGGAAATACTTTCACCACCAACTGTACCAATCCAACTCAACGACACCAATACTGAACCATGCCACTCCTCCACCAAATTATGATCCAACCCACAACCCGCAAATTACCCCATGTTAACTTCACAGAATTTCCTAACCAGAATTTCCTAACTTTGAATCTTGCCTCATCATCATTTCCTGTAAATGGAACTCAACCTTACAGCCTCAGAAAGAGCTGCAATCCGCCAAGTAAAACTGATTCCAATCTTACACTCCACCACTGGGGTTATGAACTGTAGTGATTTCCTAGTGGAAGGACTCCACCAACTGTCCTGTCACAGTGACATTTCAGAAACCCATCAAGATCTTCAGTCCCTCCTCAAATTCGTAGGTCAATTCCAGAATTTCTCCCTTGAGTCTATTTCTCTCCTCACTCTTACCACTGCCCACACTCCTACTTTCTACATACCTCCTGAAGTCCATAACCTCAACCACAAAGGACACTCCAATGTTGCCCGTTACTGTGCCCCACTGAGAGAATCTCTGCTCTCAGGGACCAACACCTTTAGCTGTACTCTCCCCTTCTATACAAAAGACACCACTCATTTCCTCCACTGACTTTCCACCGTTACTGCATCTTTACCACCCAGTGCCCTGCTTGTCACTGTTGATGCTAACAAGTCCTTTCCGTAAAGCCTAGCCAACTATGGTCATTGCATTTGTAGTGACAAGCAGTTCCTCTCAAAAAATGTCAAGATCAATCCCTTTCATAAATGCAAAGATCCTTATTGAGGCTTTCACAGACCGAATTACCCTCTACACAAACATCTCCTATGCTCATGGCCTTGATGCTACTAAATTCACCTTTCCCAATGCCTGACAGACTCCAAACCTACAACCACTTTCCTAGTGAATGTGGCCAATTATATCCACAAACATGATTACTTCTCCTTTAAGACCTCACCTGCAAACATTCCCACAGTATAATAATGGGGAACTGCCTGGCACCATCCTATGCCAACCTATTCACACGACATCTAGACAAACCCTTCCTAATCACCCAGAAACCCAAAACCCTCACCTAGTTCTGATTCACTGATGACCTCTTTGTGATATGAGCCGAGGGTGAGGACATCCGATTCACATTCCTCCAGAAACTCAAATCTTCTCCCCGATTCGCTTCACCTGGTCCTTCTCAATGCAGCAAGCCACCTTCCTAGATGTTGATCTCCACCTCCAGGGTGGTTACATCACATGGATCCACATGAAACCTGCAAACCTTCAACAATGCCTCCACTTCGACAGCAGCTACCCACTCCATACTAACAAGTCCTTTCCGTAAAGCCTAGCCAACTATGGTCATTGCATTTGTAGTGACAAGCAGTTCCTCTCAAAAAATGTCAAGATCAATCCCTTTCATAAATGCAAAGATCCTTATTGAGGCTTTCACAGACCGAATTACCCTCCTCCCAATTGTTCAGAAACAGATCTCCCATGCCCTGTCTCTCCAGGAACCTACCACTACCCACGCACCAACCATCCGGCCACAAAGGAGCTCTCCTCTCACGACTCAGTATCATCCAGGACTGGAGCAACTGAGTCACGTCCTCGACCGGGGTTTCGACCACTTCTCATTCCCTGAAATGAGGAATATTCTCCAGTGCTCCCACAGTGGTATTCTGCTGCCCTATGAACCAATGCAATAGCTCTGACCATTCTTACCACACACTCACTCCCAACACATTTCCTCCTGGCTCATATCCCTACCATGGACCTAGATGTAAGACCTGTCTCATACATCCTCCCACCACCACCTACTCCATCCAAGTAACAGTCATCTCCTATCCTATCAAAGCCACAACTGTCACCCATATAATCTACAAACTAACCTGCAACCACAGTGCTGTTTTCTACATGGGAATGGTAACTAACAAGCAGTCTATCTGTGTAAATGGTGACCACCAACCTGTGGCCAAGAGACAGCTGGACAACCCAGTTTCTGATCACACTGCCCAACATAATGTTCTTCACTTCAATGATTGCTTCACAGCCTGTACCATCTGGATGCTTCCTACCAACACCAGCTTTTGTGAACTGTGTGAGTGGGAACTCTCCTATCATATATCCTTTGTTCTTATAATAGTCCCATTAGTCTCTGTACCCCACCTACCTATCACCTTCCCTGCTCCCACTCCAATATTACAAATGCCTTCCATTCTACCAATGCCCCCACTAATCTTTTCCCCTTTTCTTCTTCTCTCCTCTCCCCTCCCCCCTCCTACCACAGCCCCCTCACTCTGCACCTTGCAACTCTATCCTTTCACCTTCACTTCCACAGGCAGTTCATTACCTGCCTGCACACATATCCTGCTACATCATCTCCCCCCCCCCCCCCCCCCCTCCCAGCCCAACTCATTCTTTCTTGCACCACTCTAGATTGCTGCTCATGTCGAATGCAGTTGCAGTCTGCAGCCACAGTGGCCAGAGTCAATGGCCATGTGCGTGCGAGATGTGCTTGTGTGTGTGTGTGTGTGTGTGTGTGTGTGTGTGTGTGTGTGTGTGTGTGTGTGTTTTCTATTTCTGAACAAGGCCTTTTGGCCAAAATCTTTCGTTTAGCTGTCTTCGACTTAATGCCTCTTCTATGAGGAGGATAGCAAACTATCCTCCTCATAATATTGTTGTTATTCCTACTTCAATTTTCCACTTTCTGTTAACGTCTCATTCATTTTTTTTTTAGTTATCACTATATCTAAAAAAAAATTAATAGATCACTTGTATGTAACACTTTGAATTTCTACAGTAATAAATTTTTTCCTATCTGGTGTGAAATGTAATGCATGGAAAAATGAGAAGCACTGATGTGTTTACATCTAAACAAATATTACGAAAACTATGAGGAAGCACATGTATAGTTAAATGAGAGAACAAAACAATAGTAATCCATACATATTTCCTCCAAGAGCAAACATTAAATTTAACGTTTCTGTGTAAAACTTCACATTTCTGCAATTTTAAGAAAAGGATACTCGATGAGAATACAGTACTACTAATTACATGCCCATTAGATAACAAGTACCACTTTTATCATATAAAAATAAATCCACATGCAGTTTCAAGTGTCACTAGATTTTTAAGTCCTGGTTTACTAACCAAACTAATTTTCTGTGTGTTTTAGTACCCACCCGGTCTCCTCCCTCAGCAAAATAAACAAGAACCCATTGTTGTACCAATGGGTATGTTTCATTGGTACAATGAGTGGGGCCAAGGCTGATCATTATACAGACTTGCCTCAACTGCTTTCTCAAGTGTCTATGTACGCATGTTGTTTACATGCCTTAGGTGCTTGGGGTTTGTCTTTTGCTTTGTCTTGAATTCTATTTTTCTGTGTATCGTATCAGGTGTTTAACCATGTCTGAGCCGCCACAGAAAATGTCTCTGAACAAAGTAGTTGTTTCAGAGGCTGCAGACGAAACACCTGGTGCTCAGTGTCCAACAAATGGTCGCCATCCTCTTCCAGCAAGCAGCTGCAACTAGGTTTCAAATGTTCAGTAGCACAGAAGAGGAATGGTCAGAGTATCATGGTCAGTTGCGAGACCCACTTTGCTACATTCAGTTTTACTGGGTTGCCTGATTTACATGGTTCTGCAGGACTATGTTGGTGAGGGTTAAGGGTGGGAGGAATCTTAACAGATGGAAGTCATTGTGGAACAAGGAATTGCAGTCAGAGATGGGTAACTTGATGATAAGGCCATTTCAGGGGATTCCACGAGGCAAGCAACACCCCAGGAACAGGGTTGGGGTTTTTAGCTAGGGATAAGTAAACTTCTCTGTATTAGTGCAGATGGAAGGAGCAAGAATCTTTGATGGAGGATGCTTTTCGAATCATGACTAAAATGCTTGTCCTTGTTGTGATGCAAAATGTTTTCAGTGTGGAAAGCAACATCATATTCCAACACTGTGTTTACACAAGGCAACCCAGCCTCAAGCTATGGCTGATGCCACAGACAAAGCTACCAACAAGTGCATTCTATATCGGAGGGACCATTAAAGCTAGCGTGAGTGGAACTGGTCTAAGCTCTGAGTGGTAGTCGTCATGTGTGCCAAAGAAGGGTTTGGCTGAAGCTATAATATGAACAGCTTTTCGTTTGCATGTCTGCAACTCAATGGGTAATTTTTACGGTAAGTAGCAATCAACCCTTTTCCAGACATTGTTGATATTCCAAACATATTTGGATTAGGCTAATTTAATTTGTTCAACCTGTGCATGCAAGATAGTGTGTTACAAATTAGTGTTTCCGTGTGTCAAACTATAGTCTGATTTGAACTAGTTGTCACTTGACAGATAACGGGCTGTACCTGGCACTGTCGGCTTCTCCTTCGTTGCCACTTCTGCTGCTCTGGGGTGTCTTGCATATAGTATTGAGCCAGCCACTCCCCAGCCACTCCTTCAGCTTCATGTGCCTTACAATGTGTGATGAAATTAGTCAAGAGGGGCAGACCAAGGCTGCACACTTAGGAAACTTTCAGGAAGTGTCAGATAGTAGCTGCTCTACAAATCAATGAACAATCAGTGATAAGTATTTGCACAGGGAAATTTGTGAGGGTCACAAATCTCAAACCTTTTAGCCCTTGGATGCATGTTAGGGGCCTTTCAGGCCAGGGAGTGAATTAATCACACACTTAATTATATTAAAATCACATATAATTGGACCTTACTTTACGTAGTCCTTAAAAACACATTTACAATTAAGAAATACAATAAAGTTGTATCCAATGTTACAAAGATTTTATGAAATCAGTGTTTTCTTACTGCTATGTGCATAATGCATGAAGAGGGTCTCTCAAGGCCTGTTTTTCTCCCAGTTTATGAATGTTGGTACCTGGGATATTTTTATACTGGAAATTGTTGCACGGATCGGAATCCAGCAACAACAACAATGAACTTACTACTCATTGTAGAAGTTGACCTCAGGCGTGAAAGAAGTCACTCTGATAGCTGATGTAAGTAATTGTGTTTGTTATTCTCTCTGTTCCCTTTTCTTCACTCTTTCTCTGACAAAGTAATCAAGCAATGTTCGTTTCTTACAGTATGGAATCATCCAGTACATATCGAAAGAGGGAATGTAATTCTGTAGTAAATTCAGACGCTCCAAATGTTTCCGAAGATGAAACTGATCCTGCATATACATCTTTGTTGGACAGCTCAGACTCTAAAGAAAAGTAGTACCAAATATTCTGATGTAAATGAAGTAGTCTTACCAACAAAAGTCTGGTCCAATAACAGACCGCTACCAGCAGATTCAAATAATGTAGCAAGTACACAACAGCCTACAAACTTTTTTATTGGGTGCGATGGGGCTCAGTGGAACAGAACATCACCTCCTCCTAGCAGAATGCTTACGCATAATATAATCAAAATTTCTCCAGGTCCTGTTAGGGGAAGTTGCACACAAATACCAAAAGATGCTTGGAGTTACTTCATCACAATTAAGATTGTGAATGAAATAGTTCGCTGCCCAAATCGGGAAGAACAACGCTCAGTAGCTATAAAAGGTCAAACAGGGTGTAAGGAGGTCAAACACGGTGTAAGGAGGTCAAACAGGGTGTAAGGAGGTCAAACAGGGTGTAAGGAGGTCAAACAGGGTTTAAGGAGGTCAAACAGGGTTTAAGGAGGTCAAACAGGGTTTAAGGAGGTCAAACAGGGTTTAAGGAGGTCAAACAGGGTTTAAGGAGGTCAAACAGGGTGTACGGTCACAGATGAGGAAATGAATGCTTCTTTTGGAATTCTCATATCAGCTGGCAGTTACAGAAGATGGGCTGTTCCTATAAGGGAATTATTTCAAGACTCTTCTGGTAACCCTGTGTATATGGCACCTTTTCTATAAACATGTTTGAAGAAATAAGGGGAGCCATAAGGTTTGACGATAGACGCACCGACAAGCTAGGAGTCAAGATGATCAAATGCCATCTTTTCACCATATGTGGGAACTATTCCTAAGCAACTGCTGGCAAAGGTTTCAGCCAGGAGGGAGCTGCACAATAGATGAACAGCTAGTGTCTTTCAAAGGGCGTCATGAATTTATACAGTTTATTCCAAGCATACCAGGAAAATATGGAATAAAGATATTCTGGCTCTGCCATTCTTTGACAGACAACTGCTTTACCAGTGTTTCCCTGTTTCAAGATTTATTGAAGGATAAAATTACAGCAGTCAGCACTCTTCGCAATAACAAACCACAAATTTCACCCAAAATGAAACCACGTACGACACAAGAGGTTTTATCTTCAACATCAATTCATCGCAGCACCACAGTTGATGAGACTCATAAAAAGGAAAAAACCAGAAATGATTCTATTTTACAACAAAGCAAAATTGGGTATCAATTCTCTCGACCAAACGGTACGTACATACACTAGCAAAAGACAGACAAGGGGATAACCATTTGTATTATGGGCTAATGTAATGGATGTAGCAGCTATAAATGCTTTCTGTTTATTCACAAAACAACATCATGAATATCAAAATGGAAAATCACATAAAAGGAGGCTTTTCTTGAAAGACTTGGCTCTACAACTAAAGCGTCCAAATATGGAGTCCAGAGCCAAAATTCGAAATTTGCAAAGAAATATCATACATGCATTGGCTAGATGTGGCATCAAAATGTGCCAGGAAATGGATATCAACCACAAAAGAAAAAGTTCCAGAAGAAGATGCCTTTTGTGCCCACGTGAACTGGAAAGCTATATTCTATCCGTGTAGCAGTGGACCTATTTCAGGGTAGTGAATGATCCTCATTAAGAGTCGTGAAAAGTTAGGATTCCGCTATAAAGCCATTTCTGGCCGCAAGTTATTAACGGAACTCCAAGATATTGCAATCCAGAAAAGCTCCAATCTTAGAGAATTAGTAGGGAACAAATTTTGATAATATCATTTGGCTTGATGAAGTATGGTCGAACGCGGGACACAGTTTAAAAAGAGACTGGATATATGATACCATCAGTGGTACTACGGCAGCTCCCATCAGGAGAGAAAAAGGAATAGGAATGATTGTAGAGCTTGCCAGAAATTCTAAGGTGTTTATTTCTAATTGTCTGCTGTTATTCACTTCAATCAAGACTTCCGACTACCATGAAGAGATCAACCACAATACTTTTGTGAAACGGTTTGAAGTCACTGTGCTTCAAAACTTAATGAAAAACTCTATAATTGTCAAGGATAACAGTTCCATATCATTTGGTTATACAAGACAAGGCACCCACAAAGGCAATGAAGGGAAATGACATTGTTTGCTAGCTAGAGAAACATTCAGATACGTTCTGCCAGTAACTTGACAAGGGCAGAATTACTGAGGCTTGTGTTGCAACACAAGTCAAAGAACCCAGTTTACATTGTGGATGAAACAGTAAATAAATAAATAAATAAATATGGGCATAAATTGCTCAGATTGTGCACATACTTAAACACAAAAGAACTAATGTGTGTTCAGATTAAACATCATTTTGTAACAGAAAATAAAAAATTTACATTGACCAAAGTGGGACAGATATTGAAGGAGGCAGCTGAGAAAGTGACACTAGAAGGCTGCCAAAGGTAATGAATCATGTGAAGGAAGTAATACAGCAAGCATTGAACAATGAGGGTTTGTTTTGACAATGTGTCAGACTTTTTTTGATAGTATCTGTCACTAAGAGCAGCAGCACCGATAGTTCCATTGACTATGCCCATGAACTAAGCGATGTCTTCCCACTGTCCCAATAGTATGTAGTGTATAATGTAATTTAATGAACATCTTACTTCCATTTGATCTTTTTTTTGTAACTTTATTTTGGTCAGTTTCTTCTTGCTGTTGTGAGACTAAGGAATACTGTTCAGCCATTTCCCATCAACTCCTTATGATAAGTTAAACTGTATTTTAAATATTTTTCACTTTGTGTGGACACGAAGACGTTATTTCATATGTGTAATAGTTTTCAAGATATGCAATGATAAGAAGGAAAGTTTTCCAGGAGCAAAAAGGTCTCCTGTTTCAATAACCAATGCAACACCAGCCCTAATTAAAATTAACAAAAAAATTTTGACAAGCTTAGAGATACCACTGAGAGCAATACTACACACAAAATTTCAAAACTTGTCTTGAAGGAGACAGAGACTTTAAACTTCATACTTGCTATGAGTTAAATACAAGCATAACTGCATAAAAATGTCATTTTCAGAAGCATACATCTATAGCAAACAAACTGCAGTATGAACATATTAAAAGCTTTGTTGCCAATCGAGATATTTTAGGACATGACAAAAAAAAAAAAAATTACTCCCATTAGAACACGACATGAAAGGTTTGAAGCTGTTTAGGAACAGAAAAATTTAATGTTCCAAACAAATTATCATAACTCTTTCCCTAATTAAAATTAAGTACAAATTTTTGACATGCTGAGAGACACTATGGGAGGTCTACATCATGTGTGAGTTTCAGACTTTTTACTTTATTTTTGTGGAAGATAGACGCTTTAAAGGGATTTTCCATCACTGTGGAAAGCGGTGCACTGTGAAGGCTCCCTGCAGACACAACATGCAACAATGTCAAATGACAAGTAGTTTAAATCAGACTTTAATGTTTATGACTTGTACACAAGTACAATGAACTGTTTCCTCCAGGTTTAGGAAGGGATAATGATTTAGCACAAATTAACAGTAAAGACAATGCACTACTGTGATTTTTTCATGGAATGCCTGTCTGCCATGCTCAGGAGCTGCAGAGATGGAAAGACAATTACGTTAGTTATCCAATCCATTTCTGCAAGCCAATGGACATTGCCCTTCATAATTCTCAAGAAGCCATCAGGTGGGTTACATCTGTGTGCTAGCTTTAAGGCAACAGTAAACCCACAAATAGTCATGAGTTTTTTCGTCTCCCACAACCGGAGGAATTAATGTATAGACTGGGAGAGGGAAGATTCTTTACCAAGATCGATTTATATGAGGCATACTTACAGTTACCTCTGAACAAGGAGGGTAACCAATATTTTGTTATAAACACTCACCTTTGCTTGTTACAGTTTCAGAGGCTACCCTTCGGTAGGACTTCAGCTCCTGCTATTTTTTATCGATTCCTGAAACCATTAACGGTTATAGTCTCTTCCTGTACAAATTATTTGGAGGATATTGTTCTCACAGGTCATACACCTGGGAAATCTAGATTGCTTGTTTCAAGCTATTTCTCTGGTGGACTTAGAAGTGCAACAAGGGAAAGTATTCCTATTTAGGACATGTAATAAACGCACAGGGAATTCATCCTGCTACTTCGCACTTGTCTGCGATAAAAGATCTGCCGGTGCCCTGTAACGTTATGGATCTCTATGCTGCCATGGGGAAGCTTACTTATTACATTGAATTCATTAAGAAAGCTGCGAAAATTGAGGCTGCTATGAATCGACAACACTGGAAAAATGTCCCTTTTGTGTGGTTCCAAGACTGTCAGGACGCACTTCACTTCAGTAATTAAAGGATGTATTATTAAGTCTGTTGTGATAGCACATGATTGGAAGAAGAGGAGATTAGTGTTTAATGTCTCATCAACGACGTTATTAGAGACATGGCACAAGCTTGGTTTAGGGAAGAATGGGAAAGGAAATCAGCTATGCCCTTTCAAAAGAACCATCCCAGCATTTGAATGAAGCGATTTACGGAAATTCCAGAAAACAAATCAGGATGACTGGACGCAGGTTTGAACAATCTTGGTCCCAAATGTGAGTCCAGTGTGCTAACCAGTGTGCCACCTCACTCGGTTTACGGTATTGGAGTTGTACTCCTCCACAGAATTGGTTCTTCTGATAGACCTAACTCTTAACAAAGCACACCTTAATTAGTCAGTTTGGAAAAGAGGCGCTCACCATTATCTATGGTGTAACCAAGTTCCACCAACACTTATACAGCTGAAAGTACTCTTTGATTAAAGATCACCAGGCTCTGAAGGCCTTGTTCAATCCTTCCAAGCCTGTCCCACTAGAGACACTGCCCCAGATCTAGAGGGCGGGGGGCCAACCTGGGCAGCAATTTCAGGAGTGCCAAATTCATGTATGTGTGTAAAGAATCAAAAAACTTGTATTACAAAGCACCTAGCTCTATCAATTACTCATTTCATTTTGAAAAGCATCCCAGTTGAATTTTGAACATATCCTGAAGCTGATTTCCAAATGTATCCTAAATTGATTTATGAACACGTGCATAATGCATGTGATGTCTCTGCCAGGGGAATCCATGCTGCATTAAGAGAAAATCTTTCTAGCAGACAAAAGGGAAAAGGTCTACATGAACTGAGAAGAAGTAGACCGAAACAGAAATTCTTTTACGCACTGGTTTGCACAGCATTTAAATTTAGTTTTGCAGCAGAGTTGTTCTTGTATAATACTGGTAAGGATTTTTTTCTCCATGCTTCATAGGTATTCCTGTCTTTCAAATGCACAGCAATTCTCAACAATATTATTGGTAAACGCATTCCTTCAGGCAATGAAACTGGATGGAACTGTCATGCCAGAATAATATCTGTCATTCACGAAAACCGTCCGGGGCTAAATGATGTTTTAAATAAAATAATTGATAGCCCAGACTCCAGTAGTATGACTAAAAGAGAAGTCTGTGGTTTCAAGTAGCTTCCTACACTGATTTTTTTCTTGCATAGCTTACATGAAAAATTTAAGAAATGAAGATAAACTGATCGACATTTTAAATTCCATGAAATTCCCAACTAATTCGTAACCTAAAACTTTCACGAATCAAGTTGAAATAATGGATGAATGCACTGGCAATCCACTGATGTCAAAAACAAATAACACTGTAACACAGCAAGAACGAGATTTTTCACATCATGATAAACTACTACTCTTGAAATCAAGCAATGCTACTCAGTTTGCCAGTCATGCTCATAATTTCCCTGCAGACACTTCGGGTTCATTACAGTGCGACCTGCAATCGCTCGTACAAATGGGGGCTGTATTTGCTTTGCAGCATAAAGAAGTATTTCATTGTGTCACTTTGCAAGATGCTATCAGAAGAATGACTGCGCATGAAACGGACCAAATTTTTCCACAAGCTATTTTGTCATTCCTGCTATTCCTGCAACAAGCCTTCAATTGAAAGGAGTTGTCCTCGACTTAAATGCGTAAAAACATAATTGAGGAACAGTGTAGGCCAGACTCGCTTATCAAACCTTGCTTGAGCCTAAGTTGAAAAACCAGTACTGCGAATAATTGAAAACCGAGATACACGGCACGCCGATGTCATCAGAAGATTCACGAAGGAGGAGGATCACTGAGTTATCTTGTTTTACAAGTAACAACGCTCAAACAGCCAACCAAATAGTTCGTCTGTAAACAAAAGTGATTGTCATTATTATTGTTAGCAGCAGCAGCAGCAGCAGTAGTAGTAGTAGTAGTAGTAGTAGTCAGAAACGCTAGGTACACGTACATTAAAAGGGAAGGAGAGAGGATTTTCCCACGTTTCCCGGCTTCCCCAGGATTCAGGCCCATGATGTGCCACTGCCTCAATCTAGCCAAGGAAATTTTCTTAAACTACGCTCGATAAATACAATCCTACTCTCAAGTACCAGTTAGACCTATAAAACAAGGACAGTTGAATACAGTACGGAATCATCAATATAATGGCAAACGAAGTTCAAAATACCATTATCAATGAGCTCAATGAGACCAACTATTTTCACCATCCTGTCTATCTCCATTCCAGATTTATCTCACACAGAATAAATGAGCAAAGTCATTTGTTATACAAAAATAACAGAAGCTGAAATGAGAAATAATGGAAAGTTTTTTGACTTCACAGAAGTTGATGGAAAGACTGCAAAATATATCACACAGTGAATACAAGAAAACCTAGATGCTGATAGTTTGGACGGCAAAAATGTCATGGACAACCTTACGATAATGGTTCTAATATGGTCGGCACGTAGAGAGGAGTCCGATCCAGAGTTATGGGAACAAATGACCTGGCAATGACTGTACCGTGTCTAGCAAACTCTAAATTTCGTGGGTGTGCATTCAGAATCATAATATCCAGAAGCAGTTAGTGTATTTTGACTGGCACTAAACTTTGGTTCTTAGCTGGATCCAACACATGGTGAAAAATAGGGCAAAAGTGTTAAAAAAAAAAAAAAAAAAAAAAAGAAAGGAAATAGTCAAAAAATGTGGTTGGCTAAACACCTAGCTTTCACAGCTTTATCACATAATTTACTACAAGTTGTTAAAGCTCTAGAAGAAACTGAAGAATCCTGTCTTGCTACAGAATCAAAGTACGAGGCTTGTCGTCTACTAATGCACAGACAGATTTTAAATTTATCCTCAACTTAACAATTTGGGCTAGTATTCTTCGGGAGACGAAAATAAACCTGCCTATGAGACAAACTTTGATGAGCTAATAGATTCTTGCACAGAAACGAAAGCTGTAGCAAATAGCAAGAGCAGAGAGAAAAAATGCTGGGACTAAGGATTGAAGAAATGTGTACTGTCTTGTATGTCTGTCATCTTTACTGGCTGTGTGTTTCCTATGTATAGTTTTATGTCATATAAAGGAGAAAGTTATTAGCTAATAGATAAATAAAGAGTGCAAATATGTATAAGGATTCTTATTCTACCAATCACAAAACATATAGCTCTTGAGTATTTCTAACGAGTTCCTTCCCAGATTCGAAAAAATCTTAAGGACCGTGGCTGCTCTGACAGCGGAAAAATTGCAACACTGGTCTCCAATATTGTCTAATTATTAGTATGATTTTTTGTACAGCCCCAATGCCCAAATCTGAATGACAACTTCTTGTCTCTCAGTCATTGGTCGGTTACCAATACCGCAATTGATTCGTCTGAGGAATTATGTTTTCAAATTGATAGTCAGGAATGGGTAGATCACATAACTAATAGGTATTGAACAGTACTGGGGAGAAGAGGAGTTTGTGGCACAACTTGACAAGAAGAAGGGATCGGTTGGTAGGACATGCTCTGACGCATCAAGGGATCACCAATTTAGTACTGGAGGGCAGCGTGAGGGTAAAAATCATAGAGGGAGACCAAGAGATGAATACACTAAGCAGATTCAGAAGGGTGTAGGCTGCAGTAGGTACTGGGAGATGAAGAAGCTTGCACAGGATAGAGTAGCATGGAGAGCTGCATCAAACCAGTCTCAGTACTGAAGATAACAACAACAACAAATACTACTACTACTACTACTACTACTACTACTACGGAATTTGAAAGTCTTCCAAATTCTCCTCTCAATTTTCAGCATGTGGTCACAGCAAATGCTGTTGACCCTGCAGGGTCGGGTTGTTTTTGGATACATGCGCCATGGGTGGTTGTGCAGTTTGAAAGAGATTCCCTACCCAGTGGTGCGTCACTATTTTTCCCATTGCCATGTGCTATCCATGTGGTCAGGTGTTCTGCTGTTGCACAAGGAGAAAAATGATGTGCGTGTTCTGATTCCTCACTCTCTGTAGTGGGAAGTTGTGTCTTTATTGCATCATGGTCAGTGGGGTGTAGTTCACATAAAGCAACTCTCCCGTCGTCATTGTACTTGACAGAACATTGATGCCCAGATTGAGCAAGTGACCTCTAGTTGCGAAGTGTGTGCGGAACATCAATCAAATCCACTACAATGACTTTTTGAAAGGCCACACACATCCGGACCATGGCAACGCATCCATCCATGTCGATTTTGTGGGTCCATTCTGGAACACAGAATGGTTCTTGGTGCTAGATGCATTTGTTTAATTTCCTTGTGTTGTCTCCATGACCTCTACCATTACTGCGAATAAGGTATCTGATTCAGCTTCTATTTTGTGTGTAGAAGGTAGTCCTGAGGTTAGTGTCTCTAACAGTGGACCACAATTTACATCATTCCATCTTCAACAGTTTTGTGATGCCAAAGGCATACACCATTTGACTACTGTATCTTTTCTCTCTCGGTCTAAAGATGAAGCAAAACGGTTCATTCGAATGTTCAAAAGTCATATGGAGAAACTCCATTTCTCTAAAACACAGGATAAACTTTAAAAAAATTCTGTACTCCTAGCACTTCCTGCCACAGTACACGAAGATGCCAGCAGAATTATTACATTGCGCTGGTTTGGAGTGAAAGGGACTAAACTGCAAGGCCATCAGTCCCTTCATCTGTTAAGTGGCAAACCAGTAGTAGTATTCACACAAAGAAGGTGGAAGGCAAATCACGGAAAGCCTTAGTAACTAACACAAAAAACAGGGATAAAATCGCAGATAAAGAAGAGAGCACAGACAAGTCATTAAAAGGCCAGTCAAGACAAGGTGTTAATCCCAAGAAATTTAAAAGAGAGAGAGAGAGAGAGAGAGAGAGAGAGAAAGAGAGAGAGAGAGAGAGAGAGAGAAAGAAGGTCAAAAGGCTAGAGGACATGCTGAGCTACAGGGCGAGGAAAGGTGGGTGGGTGGGTGGGTGGGTGGGTGGGTGGGTGGGTGTGTGCGTTGATGGGTGTGTGCGTAGGTAGGTGGGGGGGGTTGGGGGTGTGGCGTTTGGGGGTGTTGGGGTGTGGGGGGTTGGGGGGCCGGAGAGGGGTGCCCTACCAACCCCACAGGTGCCCAATGGGGCCAAAAAGCTCTACCTTGTAGGGACAAATTGAAACCACCTTTGTGGGCAAAACGTAACACCAAGTCAACCAGAGGTAGCACATCAGGAAGATTAAGATGTCACCTCGAAGGAGCCAAATTAGAGCAGTCTAGGAGTAAGTGGGCCACCATCAGGAGGGCTCCGTATTGGCAGTGAGGGAGATACTCACATCTGAGAATGTGGCCGTGGTACGAGCAGGGAACTGCCATCAAATACAGCTACACTCCTACTCTCCCCATCGGCATTTTCATTCAGTCCCCCACCCTAAACGAAAAAGGTGTGTAGGGGTGTGTGTGTGTGTGTGTGTGTGTGTGTGTGTGTGTGTGTGTGGGGAGGGGGGGGGGGCAGAATGTGGTGTCGTCCAAAGGGGAAGGTGCCAAAACAAAGTTGGTACTTTACAATGCAACCACAAGAGACAATAGTCATTACCAGCCACATCAACAAATGAGCAACACCCAAAACTCTTTGCTGCGCCACTGCAACGGCTCTTATATTTACAGCCAGGTACAGTACTGCTCACCTCAGTCTGCAATCAAGTAAGATGACATCATCATCATCATCATCATCATCATCATCATCATCTAGTAAGCCAGCTGTGTGATTGATGTATTAGGCAGAACACTATGTCAAACTTAATGTTAAATGTACTCTGAGTGAGACACTTTTATCTTGTCCGTATTGTGTGACAGTTAATGTTGAGAGACAGTTTTAAATATTCATGACATTCCTGTTGACCTGGACTGTACAAAGTTAAGAAATTCTTCTTACCTACATTACAGTAAAGTGAACTAATATTTTGTGTGTTACAGTATCCACTTGGTCTCCTCCCAGAGTAAAGCAAAAAGAACACACTGTTGTACCAATGAGTGCATTTCTGTCCCGTACAACACCAATGGTATACCTTCTATATATGCACTAATATTTGTCAGCTTCTGATGAGATAATAGTGTGCTGGAGTTGGAAACCGTTCCTTTTCTGCAACATTTGAGTGAAAATACAATGTTGCACCAGAGATCTGCAAATGACTGCACACATATTGATGAGTGGTTACACTGAAAGCGAATCTACCAGATTGGTCACTTGATGTATGCAGTACTTGCTGATGAGCTTTGAGGTTAACTATCACTGTATAAGGAGTAACGACATCTTCAATTGCATTTTACCCTACTCTATCATCAGAATTAGTGTGATTAATAATTTTCCTGTGGTTTGAAACTGATTTTGGAACCAAAGAAAATCACATGGAACCTACTTACTCAGATAACCCATTTAGAGAGCATCCTCTAAATAACTTCATCTTTCTTTCTGGGCCATTTTGATCTCAGGTAAAGCAGGGCACAGAAATAAGTTCAGATTACAGAATTTCTGGAGGTACTGATGGCACCTTGCTCCCACTACCGCTCTGCATGTCAACATCATCTACACATCTATTGCGTGACGCCTCCCTTATATGAAGAGACTCCAACAGGTAACGTCACCGCTAAGCTCCTATTGTGGTATATTTAATTCACAATGATACATTCAATCCATCAAAGCTTTAACCATATCATATGCAGAATAATAATTGAATTATTCTCATAGTTGTCAATGAACAAATCCTCAAATTGTGGACTTCAGGCTAAGAGATTTATTTTATCTGCTCTTAAATGATTCCTCTAAGCACTTATTGTGCTGTCCATTAACTTTTCACTGTCCAAAAACAGACACCAAAGTAGCTCGATGTTTATTCCACCTCAAACAAACAATGTTGTTCTCATATATCCTGACTATCTTTCTTCACAAGACTTCACATTCTTTTATAAAGCTAGCTTTATTATTACAATAACGACTAAGAATGTTCAGTTTCCTTGGAGCAAAAGGGAAATAATTATCTCCAAGTTGATCATCTGTACACACTGAATTAATCTTTTTCCAAGTTCTGCAACATGGAATCTTCACTTGTTTGAACAACAGATAATCCATGGCACGATTCTCCTCCTAATAGCAAGTACAGTTGTTCCTGACTTAGTGTCTAAACCATTTTATGTCACCTCTTGACAGATGGAAACTGATGGGCAAGTGCTCTACCAACTGCTACCCGAGCATGACTCACGACCCCGTCTCTCAGGTGTACTTCTGCCAGTACCTCGTCTCCTACCTTCCAAACTTCACAGAAGTTCTCCCACGAAACTTGTGGGAATAGCACTCGTGGATGAAAGGATGATGATCTCAAGAAATGGCTTACCTACAGCCTGGGGGACTGTTTCCAGAATCTGTTTTCACTCTAAAACAGAGTGTGTGATGTCTTGGCAATATCGTTTCCTCCAGGATTTAGTCCAACAAGTTCCCCAGGGAGTACTTCTATGAAATTTGGAAGGCACAAGGTCATGTACTGGCAGAAGTAAAGCTGTGAGGACAGGTTGTGAGTCGCGCTTTGGTAGCTCTAGCAGTAGAGCAACTGCCCACAAAAGGAAAAGGTCCCGAGTCTGAGTCTTTGGCTAGCACACAATTTTTTAATTTGCCAGGTAGTTTCATATCTGTGCACACTACAAAGCGAAAATTCATTTTGGTATCTTACATTACTCCAGTTTTATCTTCAAGCCAATATATATTTCTAACACACAAGTGCAGGGTACAGCAGGGTAATTATAAAAAGAAAAATTCCATGAGAAATTATTACAAATTACGAAGCACACAGAATTGTAGGGTCATTTTACCTAAATGTCACTGTTAATTGACCCAAGTTGTAGTTTATAGAATTATCTGTTATATGATATATATGGTAAGTGCCCTTCTTTATCAACTGCATATCTGACACTATCATTCAGGAAACCAGAAATTTTCATGAACCTCAGGAACTGTGATATCAGTATGCACATACACAAAAAATGTATAATTAATTACATTGCTGAATATTACTACAAATGGAACACATGTAGATTTGCAGCGCATTATCAGTGAATTTATTTTACACACTTGTGCTAACCCCTTGCAGAAAAGTATTATAACATTATCAGTGCATTACTCAACATTAGTTACACAAGAAAACTGCTCAGTTCAACTGACATACAAGAAGATGCACCACAGACATCATGGATTTCCATAAATGTGTAATGAATGATGTTATTCTTGAATTTTGAAGCTACATTGATAGGGCAATAATTATTCACCAGAATGTTATCTTGCTATTATGTACAACAGCTACAGTTAAGAAAAGACAAAAGAAGAGGGAATAAGATTTTTTAAAATCATAAAAGTACTTTTTACCAGGGAATCAAACTATATACTGAACAGTGCAAGGAAATGAAACAGACAACTAAAAACAGTGTATTTAAAAAGGCAATTAATGCATTTCCTTAACGAACCATACTATGTTGTTGTTATATTAAGCTCATATGTACAAATACAATTTTAAATTGTAATGGGTTCAATAAATAACTCTCTCTCTCTCTCTCTCTCTCTCTCTCTCTCTCTCTCTCTCTCTCCAAAAAACCAAAGAATTCTCACATTATTAAATATACTCCTTATTGGTGTATTTTATGCACAACAAAAATACAGTGTGGTGTGCTAACTTGTCAAAAATTGAAGTAATGTTTGCTACATAACCAAAAGTTGAACAAATTTATTTTATTAATCGAAGGAAAACACGCATCACTAAATCAAAGCCTATTTTTCATGCTCCCAACCCTCTACTTCCACCTTTCCAAAGAATCAGATCACAGTAATTGTGGCAACAAAAAGACAGTAGACCAATCCCTGTGCTGACTCCACCCAATAATATAATGTCAATGT
Organism: Schistocerca gregaria; assembly: GCF_023897955.1. Classification (NCBI taxonomy): domain Eukaryota; kingdom Metazoa; phylum Arthropoda; class Insecta; order Orthoptera; family Acrididae; genus Schistocerca; species Schistocerca gregaria. The sequence continues at coordinate 66,998,789 of NC_064928.1, read as the reverse complement.
GCTTGTATTTAATTGTATTTTCGAATTTCTAATATGTGTAGCAGCATCGAGGCATAAATTTCTGTAAAGTGAAAAAGAGGGGTGGGCAACATGATGTCACAAACAGGAGGAAAAACTGAAGGAGTGTACTGGACTACATGGAGAACTTTAAGAAACACCACGAAAAATTGGTAAATGGAGAGGAGGCGGGAACTGAGAGGGTTAATCTCTAAGATTCGTGAGAAGAGCATGAGAAAATACATCAAGAAAGTCTGATAAAGTACTGAGAGGCTGTGAGGAAACATCTGTAAATGCAGGAAGAAAAAGTTCCACAATGGATTTCCACTCTACAGCACGGAGCGTGCTGATCTGAACCTTCACGGCAGATTAAACTGCCACGAATCTGGGAAGTCTTCATGGTAAGAAATGAAGTAACGATAGGAGTCAAGCAGAGAGCATTTCGTGATCTGTACTCAGATAGCTCATTCGGTAGTGCACGTGCCAGTGAGAGGAAGAGGTCTCAAGTTCAAGCCCTGGTCCGGTACAATAAACAGGTCTAATCTGGCAGGACAATTTGCTCGAGTGCATTTGCAAGATGAAATTATGAGTAATGTAGTACGAGTTGACTTTATACATATTTCGAAAGTAGTTGTATATACGAGTCTTAGCAAATGTTCGATTTTATTAAAATACCACATTACTCCTGCTTTTATTTTATGCAACAGGTCACGTTAACACTATGGAGACTGGCCCACTCAGAAGAATGTCAGGTCTGGAAAACTGGCCATTTATACCATTATTTAAAGTGTTACTGGTACATACATAATTGATATACCTTCAAGACCAATACATACAAAAAATGCCACACTTCAAGATTTATTGTTCATATTTCCTTTATTTCTTTGATAGATTACAAATTGCTTGAGCAACTTCATCCTCTTGAGCTTCCAAAATTTCTCGTTCATTCAGCAAATGTGATATATTTCTAGCAGAATTACAGTGAAATTCAAAACCTCATGAAATTAAGTTATTGCCATTAGTTTGGCTCAGAAATCTGCAAGAGCAGCTGTTACATTAGCTAATATTTATTTCTAAATATTTCAATAAATTGACAGAAGGCAGCACCTGCCAAGGAATAGGTAGCAAGACGTCTGTATACTGCCCTCATATGAAGTGAGTCCAGTTTTCGAGTGGCAGGTGCCTAACTCGCAAAGTTGTGGCTTGTGATATACTCAGGTTCGGTGTTTTGAACACAGCATTCTCGCCTCAGCTACATTTGCACTTCATCTTCAACATGTTGATCCAGCATACATCATTTATCTATATTGGAGGTCCACAAGAACATAATTTGTGGACCCCATCTCGCTGTTTCTAGTGTTGTCCCACGTGAAAACAAGGGAAATTGGCTAAAATCAAATCCAGGCTGGCAAGCACACTGGCCCCCGTCATTAATCCACAATCAGTTTTATGTGGTACATCTATTATAAACTGCTCCACACATCCTGAGGTGATTTATAGCTGTCTCCATTATATCTGTCCCCAGTGTTCATCGCCAATAGTGTAGCCAGACATAAAAAGTTTGTTTATCTGTTTACTTGAAATACAGGACTCTTGTTAAAATAAAATATCACTTGTATTTTATTTTTGGTATAATGACCACAACGTTAAGGTTTTCACAATACATTATTTCTGAAAAAATCTTTAAAATACTGTAGGGTTCTCTAAAACTGAAATTTAGGCATATGTCAACATACTGTGAAATAAATAGTAATAAAGCAGAATGAGATTTTCACTCTGCAGTGGAGTGTGCGCTGATATGAAACTTACTGGCAGATTAAAACTATGTGCCCGACCGAGACTCGAACTCGGGACCTTTGCCTTTCGCAGGTAAGGTAGGAGACGGATACTGGCAGAAGTAAAGCTGTGAGTACCGGACGTGAGTCGTGCTTCGGTAGCTCAGTTGGTAGAGTACTTGCCCGCGAAAGGCAAAGGTCCCGAGTTCGAGTCTCAGTCGGGCACACAGTTTTAATCTGCCAGGAAGTTTCAGTAATAAAGCAGCTAATCACACAGTGCAACACATACAAATACAAACTGAGATCATTATCTTTCACAACACTGATAGATGCATACACAGCACGATGAGTCCTGTTCGGACATTCACGAGGGATATGCTGAGAGAGACCACAATGAAACAAGGAAGATAAGGAGGATTATGAACATGACTATTGAGTGATGAACACTGTTACAAGTGGGAAAGTTGGAGAAGTTTAAGGAGGAAATGAGAAGAAACAGAGTGGACAGTCAGAATTAATCTGGAGGAATATGTCAAGAAATTATAGGTGTTGGTATAATTATCAGCTGGTACTTCAAGGGGATATTACAACTGTTAGAATTCTGTAATACATTCATATCAACAATTCTTGATGTGCACTCACATAATTAAGGTCTTCACTGCACAAACAATTTTCTGTTCATGACAAACAACATAACTGATGACAATAGGTGACCTTCACTGACGCAATTACTACATCACATCACATCACATCACAAGTCATCTGTTTCGCAAAGCAAACCAGGACTTCAATGACATTGACATTGACATTGCCAAATTTCCACATAAATTTAAAATATACTCATACCAACTACAATTTACACAAGTATAATTTCTGCCCACACAGTGCAAAGTAATCACTGCTTCATGCAACTTACACAACATACTTCCACGGATGACACAAATCCCTCACAAAAAGTCCTCACTAAAGACTAGGAAGTCACTTGACACCATTTGCCCCTTTCTTTGTGTTAGGCTCTTATTACACATCCCCTCCAAAAAGAGCATATTTTTTCTGCAGCTGGCAACGAAGAGAAGCCATATGTTTTTTTAAATGATCACTCCTAGCACAGCGATAATTGCAGCGAGGACACTGAAACTGCGGTTCTTTGCCACACTGAAACTTCGCATGTCTCCACAGCCCTGATTGATGCTGGTAAGACTTCCCACAAGAATGACAAATAAACCGATTACGTAATACTATCTGAGATGCTGACAGAGACACGTTACTCAAATCAACACTGCCAAACGGTGAACACGTATTATTAACTTCCTGAGCGCAAAAAATCTCTTCGTATGTAAGATCTTCACTCGGTCTCGTGACTTCCCCAATGTCAACTTCAACACTGTTACAAACATCACGATAATCACCGGCACCAGCATAATCATCATCCTCATCGAGAGTAAGGTCTTCTACAATTTCCACATTAGTCTCAAGGGCCTCTGCTTTTGTTTCTAGAGATACCTCTACCTGGTGTGCACTCAGACTTTCTGACGTTTCATCAGGTAATACTGCTTCCGGTATCAGAAACCGTTCATTTTTCGCAATGGTCATTTCCCCACTAGAGTTTTTCAACTCACTACATGAAGACTGATGAGGAATCAGAGTGTATGGTGACGAACATACAGTGGTGTTGCTTACAGGCAGCAAGGTTTTTAGCACCTGAGATGAGCTGGCAACTGGTCCACCAGTTGAGTTAGGGGTTGTGGCCAGTAATTGCTTTTGAGATGGAAGTTTATCCACACTATCAACATCAGGGGTAATGACTTCAAACGCATTTTGAGCTGTTCTCTCATCAGCACCAGTGTGATTGATATTTTTTCTGGCCTTTTGAACAGCTTTAGAAATGGAGTCCACTTCCACAGAACCTCCTCCTTGGGACGACACACATGGAGGGCTTTCTCTAAATGACTGCATGTGTTCTCCTCGCTCATTCTGAACCGAGGTAAAGCATGACACAGATGCAGGTTGCGATGAGTGTGATCCTGGAGACACTGATCTTGCATTTCTTTCACTTCTTTTCTGCATGTCGACATTGTTCACACACCCACTGCCAGACAGTCCCCTTACCCGAAGGGAATCCGAGAGTTTAAGAATATCACTAAGCTGCTCTTGCGGAACATTTAGTTCACCACGGTACATAAAGTCCAGCAAAGCCTTAAGCACATTGTATTTTACATCATGCAGAATAATAATTGGGTGCTTTTCACAGTTTTCAGAGAACAGTTCATCAAAATATGGACTACAGGCCGAGAGAATTATCTTATGTGCTCTTAAATGATGCCCCTCAGCACTGACTGTGCAGTCTGTTAACTTCTCACTGTCCAACAGACCATCAAAAACAGACACCAAAGTAGCTTGATGTTTACTCCACCTCAAATAAACATTGTTGCTCTCATGCATCCTGCCTAGCTGTCTTCACAAGACCTCAAACTCATGTACAAAGCTGGTCGAGCTACTTCAGTGATATAATTTACTAGAAAAATTCAGTTTCCTTGGAACAAACGGGAAATAATTATCTCCAAGTTGATCATCTTCAAGCAGTGAAGTAATCCAGGTCTGCACAGCGGAATCTTCACTCGTTTTTGAGTAACAGATAATCCGTGGTAAAGAATCTCCTCCAAATTGCAGACAGAGTTGTTGTTCCAGAAATTCTGAGCGCCTGACCTAGTGTGTAAACAATCTTATGTTAATCCAGATATCTTCAAGAAGAAAAAGTTATACAAATATTTACAATGTATGAGTGTAGGGTACAATGTCCATTAAGACGATTGACCAGAAATGATGAGAAATTAAGAAGAATTTAGATTCATTTCACGCAAATGTTGTTGAGAACTGACCCACATACAGATACAGGATGACTGCTGTAGAATTTTTTAGCACATATGTTTAAATTCCATTTTAATGTCAGTATTTAGTTTGGCACAATGTGTTGGCAGAACATTGCCACAATCAGGTGCCTTCCTACTACATAGAGATTACTTTGTTTGATTATATTTGGTGTAACCAGTTAGGGTTTTGTTGTCAATGGGTGTGACAAAGTTGGGTAACAAATTTTCACTGATTCTGCCCCGAAAATTTACTGCACTCCAATACATTTTGTGCATTCATCTATCTTATACTAAGTGAAATAAACTTCAACTTACACATTCTTTTTTGGAACAGAGCAATACACAAAACAAAAAATACCACTTACTGGAATTAGCATAGAAATAACACTTTAATACACACATTACTATACTTTAATCATTTCATTTACATTATGATACATGTAAATAAAGAGGATTTTTCTTACAGAAATCACAGGAAAATACACAAGAGATTCATAATGATTTTATTCATTAAAACAAAAAATAAAAAAAGGGGGCTCGTGAATTTACCAAGCATTTATATTGTTAATGAAACAGGTATTCCACTATAGGGAATCTTTAGGATGAAGTCTTCAAAGCTGCTTTGTAATTCATAATTCAGCAATTTATTTCCACTTTTGTGCCGTTTTTATGAAGAATTTGAGTTCCTTGAATCAATATATTTTATATGTATCATGGTTTACAATACTGTTACAGTATAGCAAAGGGCAGAATTCAACAGCTTCCAATTTCTGAACTTTAAGCTTTCATTTTCTTTCACTTTCATTCTCAAAATCAGTGTACAAATAACCTGTAGATGATTTTAACTAATGGTGGACCCAAACTGCAGACACTCTGAAGAAAACCAAACCAGCTATTTCAGAAGCTTGTCAGTGCCGTAACTTGTGTGGCTGTCAGCTGCCATTTTGCAACATAATCTATTCCTCCAAAATAAATTTTTAAACAATCACAGTTAGGCAAAAGGTGGCAAAGTGTGCAAATATCTACTTTACCCAACTGGCAGAAATCACTTGACAGTGTACGAGCCCTATCTGGAAAGGAGTGATGCAATGATATTTTCAGGAAAGAATTAAATTGTTCATCTACCATCTCTCTCTTTGGTCAGTGGCTGTGCCGGCAGTAGCACAGCTACTGGCAAGGTCGTCAAAACTGGGGTGGTTTTGACAGAGGAACCAGACAAATTGTGTCCCACAACATAGGAGGGCTCTAGAGGCATGGTGAAACCAGCTTCCCTAAAAGGGTAAACCTGATACAAATCCTGGTACTTCAGACTAGGTGCTGGTCACTGGTTCAATAACCCCATACAATAAAAAATGCCAATCACGAAAATTCAACAGAAGCCTTGGGTACTGGATGGAAAGTAAATATCACAACCCTTACAAAGAAAAAGAATGAAGGAATTGAAAATAGCAACTGGAATCTGAGGGCAACACTTCAGCCTGGAAAAAGGAAATAATTAGGCAATGAACTCTTAAAATTTAATTATAATGATGTAGGGCTACTGGAAATAAGATGGAGAGGAAATGGACAGACTGACGAACAAGAGTACTCATTTATACATAGTGGGCAAGAGGAAAGCACAGGCCAATTTGGAACAATGTTTGAAATAAGCAAGGAAGCTAGGGAAATCTTATTAGAATTTGAATCCATTAATGAAAGAATGTGCAGACTTAGAATAGGAGAGAAATTTAGGAACATATCAATAGCAAATCCACATACACCAACAGAGGAAAAGGAGGATATAGTGTAAGAACAGTTCTACGGAGATACTGAAAATACATAATTATGATTTAATGTTAGTTGTAGAAAATTTTAACATAAAAATTGCGAGGACCGAGTATAAACATAAATGCCGACTCCAACCTGATTAATGATCAGGTCACTATGGAAAATGACTGTTCTGGGAACAGTTGGAAACTTATTGCTAGGAAAAGGTGTAAGGTTTGACTCATGGGGAACAAAGGGGTTCCTAAAATCTTGCCAATATGTAGCAACCATTAACATAATACTGTAGGAGTGCGATGATTATAACATTGAACATACAGAACTTTCTCCATGGTATGTTAGTTTAGATGCATGTACATAGTTAATAACAGCAATTCAGAATATTGGTTTTATTGTATTTATAATTAAATATCTGAAGTGACACAGAGACTAGTACTCTCTACATCTGTAATAGAATGCCAAGTTGCACCAACTATCCATCTTGCTGATATTTGCCACCATTTATGAACTATTCCGTGAATGAGAGGATCAACATACCCGTCATGATGTTTAAATAAAGAGAAAAACAGTACGAAAGATTAAAATATTTAAATCAAATCAATTCCAATAGTTGCAGCATGCAGCATGTGCCTCCTTGTGTCTTCTAAATACATTTAAAAAATGTTTTACCCATCTGATGTTACATATGTGTTTTAAAGAATAACAAACCAACTGACTCACAAGGAGTTAACCTGTAATTTTTTTATATTTTCTGTGTTTACTGGCAAATGTGGAAATAAGTCGGACAGCAACGTAAATAATTTTACTTATATTTTATTTTATGTAATTCCTATGGTAAATTTGAAGTTTTTTTACTGGAGACCATAACTGCTTTCCGTAAGTGTGATATATTACGTAGTTCATATACAGGGTGCCATACAGCCAACTGTGTGTTCCCTACATAGCCTCCCACCATTATACAGTAGTATTCAAAGAACTGTGACTGATGCCCGAACAACAGGGAACTGACATGCATTGAGACTAGAAAATAGTGGTATGTAATCTAATGTATAAGCCATTAAGGTTATGCATCGAGTATTTATAGTATCGCCTGACCACGTACACTCATGCTCATAAATTAAGGATAATGCTTATACATGGTAAAACAACGCTCTAGTGGGCGGTTTGCGGGTTTAAATCACCTCGGAGTACAACCGTGCAGTGCATTTGACATGCAGTCGTCGCACAGTGGCACTGGCAGCAGTCCACATACGCAGAGGTGTGACGGTGCATGTCACAGTACGGAGCAGCGAGTAAGTGCACAGACTTCTTCAGATGTGCTAATGGTGACCGTGTGTTGAAAATGGCTCAAAGAACACATATTGATGACGTTATGAGGGGTAGAATACTAGGGCAACTGGAGGCTGGGCAAACACAGCAGGTTATACCACAGGCCCTCCGTGCTCCACTAAGTGTGATCTCAAGATTATGGAAACAACTCCAGCAGACAGGAAACGTGTGCAGGCGCTACAGTACGGAACGTCCACAGTGTACAACACCATAAGAAGACCGATATCTCACCCATCAGTTCCTGAAGACGGCCACGGAGTACTGCAAGTAGTCTTGCTCGGGACCTTACCGCAGCCACTGGAACAGTTGTCTCCAGACGACTGAACAAACATGGTTTATTCGCCCAGAGACCTGCAAGGTGCAGTCCACTGACCCCTGGTCACAAGAGAGCCCGTTAAGCCTGGTGTCAAGAACACAGTACATGGTGATTGGAACAATGGTCCCAGATTATGTTCTTGGACGAGTCCAGGTATAGTCTGATCAGTGATTCTCGTCGAGTTTTCATTTGGCGTGATCCAGGAACCAGATACCAACCCATTAAGTCCTTGAAAGGGACCTGTATGGAGGTCGTGGTTTGATAGTGTGGGGTGGTATTATGATTAGTGCATGTCTTTGACAGAAGAACTGTAACAGGTCAGGTGTATCGGAACATCTTTTTGCACATGTATGTCCGCCTTTTCAGGGATGCAGTGGGTCCCCCACCTTCCTGCTGATGGATGACAATGCACGGCCCCACTGAGCTGCCATCGTGGAGGAGTACCTTGAAATAAAAGATATCAGGTGAATGGAGTGGCCTGCCTGTTCTCCAGACCTAAACCCCATCGTGCACGTCTGGGATGCTTTCAGTCGATGTATCACTGAACTTCTCCAAACCCCTATGGCACTTCAGTAGCGCCGAGATGCACTGGTGCAAGAATGGGAGGCTATACCCCCGCAGCTGCTCGACCACCCGATCCAGAGTATGCCAACCCGTTGTGCAGCCTGTGTACATGTGCGTGGTGATCTTATCCCATACTGATGTTGGGGTACATGCGCAGGAAACAGTAGCGTTTTGTACCACATGTGTTTCGGGACGGTTTTCTCAACTTATCACCAATACCGTGGACTTAAGTGTCTGTGTCATGTGTGTTCCCTACGTGCCTATGCTATTAGCGCCAGTTTTGTGTGGTGCCACGTTGTAGCCAAAATCTGGGTTTGCAAAATAAAACCTGCAAAAAAGAATGACCAATTGCTATGCTCTATCATTTGCGTAACATAAACAGAGACTCTCCGGAAAATACTCATTGCACAAAGAAAAGAACAAGAATGGAAATATACTATGCCAATTTGCAGCAGGGAGTAATATTATAATTGAGTGTACATACTTCCCACATATAAGGATTCATCCTGGTACATGGAAGTCGGCAGTCAGTGGAATAGCCAACCATATTAACCTTATTTTAGCAAATGCCCACCACTCCACTGTGCCTATAGAGGCACAAAGCCACACAGGATCAAATTATGACTCAGATCACTATATGATAAAATCAGTCTCAAGAGAGAAACTGTCGATAGTGAATTACCAGATACCACATGACCTACTGCCATTGACAGCAATCTCGTGAATGTGGTAAACAAAAGAATTCCACATTCCTGAACTTATCACGTTCACAATGTTTTACTGTCTGGTATGACAATCTATATCAGTGGGTAAGTGACCAGAAAATTTAGTTGTAGCATTAGTCACTCTTTCTGTGCCGACCTTAATGTGGAGTAATGAATGTCACTCTTCCTTCTTCTATTGTAATTATGAACGAGGGTCACCCAGAAAGTGATGCACCACCTTTTTTTTCTTCAACAATTCTTTATTGAACATAATAAGACTTACACACATGAAATAATGGTGTTTTATCTACACACCCTACTTTCCCACGTAATCTCCATCCCATTTTGCGGCCTTCCTCCAGAACAAAACAAGGGCATGTGTGCCCTGTCGGTACCAATTCTTTTCCTGGTGGCGGAGCCAGTGCTTCACTGTGTGAATCACCATCTCATCGTCCTCAAAATGTCTTCCACAAATGGAATCCTTTAATGGCCCAAACAATCGGAAGTCCGAGGGGGCTGGGTCAAGGCTGTAAGGTGGATGGGGTAACACTGTCCAATCCCGTTTTGCGATGTGTTCAGTAGTCCTCAGACTTGTGTGGGGCCAAGCTTTATCATGTTGCAGCAGAATATCTCGTGGGTTGCTGTAACACCAAAGTCGCCGGAAGCGCGTCTTGCGTTTTGTTAACATGTTGAAATATGCTTCTGAATTAATGGTACTACCTCTTGAGCATCACATCAATGAAAATCACACCTTAACAGTCCCAGGACACGGTGATCAAGACCTTACCAGTGGAAGCAGTTGCTTCGAATTTTTTCTTCTGTGGGGAGTAGGAATGGCACCATTCCATCACCTGTCACAATCAGGAACAAAAATGCGTCCCCCCTCAGCTTCAAAACGTTGCAACAAATCAAGACAAATGTCTTTTCTGTGGGTTTTGTGATCCACCGTCAAAGGCACAGTGCGACCCATCCTGCACACACTTTTGAATATCCAAGAGTGTGGATAATTGCATCCGCACTTCTGTTGCTGGTTGACAGATGCAGCACCAACTGCTGAGTCATAATGCGTCTATCCTCACAAATGACATCAGCTTGCTGCGACATGTCAGGTGTGACAGCCATGGACAGCCTCACCGATTGCTGCAAATTGTGGAGCTCCACAAACTGCCTTCTGATGACCTCACCCTTCATGCCCAGTGACTAACTGTACTTCTGTCGACAGCAGATTCTCCGTAGACTTTGTACAAGTATCTGTGAATATTCCCCACAGTTTTTTTCTCTACAATGAGAGATTCAATGACGGCACGTTGCTTGTAACGCACATCACTTACAAATGCAACTTTGAAACTGTCCTGCAAGTATGCTATCTGTCGGAAGTGACATAAATTTGGCACGCTCACTCATGAAACTTCAAATAATACATACATATCGTTTCATTTCGTAGCATCGTTTTTGGTTGAGGAAAAAAAAATGTGGTGCATTACTTTCTGGGCAGCCCCTGTACATTATTGTTCCTTTGAACTGTAGTGGATTATTTACAACAAACTTCATGAGAGAATAAATATACTGTGAAGCAATAGTCAGAATGCCCAACCCCTCAAACAGATGATTGTTGGTAAGCCCTACATACTATTCTTACAGCCCAGTTTTAAGCTTTGTTACCCCAGTATGTTTTCCCATATGACATTGTTGAATGAAAATAGACAAAATACACCAACTTATTAATTTGTCTCTCCCCAAAATTTGCTGATTCGAAGTGCAAATATGGCTCAACTGATTTACTTCATGGGTTCTAAAATGGTCTTTTTCCAGTTTAAATTCCCATCAATATGGACAACTAAGCACTTTGAAATTCGTATTTATTATTTCCTCAAATGTTTTACACTCACCACTGATGTGGTATCCCTAGTTGTGCAGAACTGAATATGTTGCGTGTCTATAAAATTGAGGGCAAAACCATTCCAGAAAACCAGTCAATCATGCTTTTTAAAACATTGTTTACCATTTGTATGTTTCCTAAGATATGCTTGGACTGATAAACAATACTAGTGTCATCTGCAAAAAGAACTAATTCCACCTGTTATATATTAGATGGAAAACTGCTTACATATATGACGAACAGCATAGGACCCAAGACTGAGCCTTGGGGGAACACCCTATGCGATTTCTCCCCAGTCAGAATAACAGTATAAGTTTCTGTACTGTTCTGGCTACATACAATATCACGCATTGGTTGGCTACGCCATCAATCCTATAAAATTTCAATTTATCTAGGAGAAAACTGTGATTCATACAGTCAAATGCTTTAGACAGGTTGAGGAAAATACCAACTGGCACTACTTTATTACTTAATGCTTGTAAAATTTGGTTAACAAACATGTAAACGATTTTCTCAAGAGAGCAACTCTTCTGAAACCCAGTTGCCAAGGTGAGATACTATACTAGAATCACCTCAAAAATTTTGGAACATGATGGGAACAATCAAGAGTTCTGTAGGCAACTTCAAACATTTTTCCATGATGGTACTGATTGTCTTGTCTCACAGTGGGATAAACTTATTAACAGTTTACTTACTTTTTCCATTTGTCTACTTTTTATTTGGCTGCCCCTTATATAGCATCAAAGGAACAAAAAAATTGTATGGTATGAGGTCAGGTGAGCATGGAGGCCAGTGGGACAACTATGACCAATCCAATGGTCAGGTATATCAACATTCAACCAATCTCATACAGAGATATTCCAATGGGGAGGGGCTCCATCCTGTTGCCAAATGAAGTTCTCAGGTTCACCTTCTAAACAGGAAGAGAGACTTTCTTTTAACATATCCAGATATGCCACCCAAGTTACGGTAGCTTCAGTGAAAAAAAACACACTCTTCATAAGGAGACACAGTGCAGAAAATATTTAATTTTAGGAAACCTCTTTGACAATGTATACCATCAGATATGAACAAACTGGTATGGATACATGTTTAAATATATTCTTAAAACCTTCCACACTGTTGTCTTTGCCACAGGAAGTCCAAGACTTGTTTTCCAAACAGATTTCTTAGGACTGAAGAGAAAATGTCAACATCCTCTTCAGACACTTTTGGTCGTCCCACACTTTTCCCTTTACACCCACAAAACCAGCCATTCCAAATTGACTATACCCTCAGCAGATGTTTTCGCAACATGGGGGATCACAAATTTTGAACAAATGAGCTTTGAATTAAAATTACAGATTAACTTTAAGCAAGTTGTAGAATGTTTTACACTCAAAAGTGGCCATTTTGCATATGCGGCACTGCAAATAGAAGCTTAACAAAGCTGTACTAATGCAGGCACTTATATAAGACTGTTTGATTTACTGTATTGTGACCTTGAACCAACACACTACAATGCTTACAGTTGGTACTCTTATATTTTATAAATGGGACATTCTTTTATGGTCACCCTGAATTATGGAAACTATGAGGGATGCAACTAGACCAACAGGATCAATCAGATAACCAAATGACAGTGAAAAACAACACATTCTTTTTGGGAATACTGAATTACATTCTGCTCACACGTATGATAAAAAAAACTTAAGAAAAAATCTGTCACAAAACTACTGTTCCTAAAGAAAGTTTTATGAGTCTGTTCACCTTTTATCACTCTGGTACTACACAGATATTTTATGGTTGATTAATTCTTGGTACTGTCATAATAATCAACTAGTAATTCAAGGTGATATTCCAGCTGTCACGTTTATGGAAGGTTTTCAACATTACTTGATTTGCACTAATATAGCTAAGGTCTTCATCACAAGAAAAATATTCTGTTTACAATGAAGTGTATAACCGATCACAACACAACACCATTACTGACATAATTACTTCATTTAATATGAAATAATCTCTCTTTCAAGAAAAATTACTTCACATGCAATGAGATTACTAAGCTTCGTCACAAATTTAAAATATGCTCACAGCAAACACAATTTACACAAGAATGAATTTGGAGCCACACATCAACTTACACATATACATTGCCACTAAAGGGTCACACAAATAAATCCTCACTAATGATAAAGAACTCACTTGACTACACTCAATCCTTTTTTTGTTAGGTCCATATCATCACACATTCCCTTCAAAAAGTGCACACTTCTCCTGCATCATACAACGGCGAGTAGCCATGTGCACTTTCAAATTATCCTTTCTAGCACACCGATAATTGCAGCGGGGACACTGAAACTGTGGGTCTTTACCACACTGATGCTTCATGTGTCTCCACAGCCCTTGTGGATGCCGGTAAGACTTCCCACAAGAATGACAACTATACCTTTTACGTAATACTGTCTGTGGTGTTGTCAAAGACATGTTTCTCATATAATCACTGCCAAATGCTGCATGCATATTGTTAACCCCTTGAGTACAAAAATTCTCTTTGTATGTAAGGCTTTCACTCATACTCCTAACTTCCCTAATGTCAATTTCAGCACTGTTACAAACATCACTATAATCATCGGCACTAGGATAATCGTCGTAGTCATCGAAAGTAAGGTCTTCTACAATTTCCGTGTGATTCTCGAGGACCTCAGGTTCAGTTTCTAGTGATACATCTTCCTTGTGTACACTCAGGCTTGCTGACTTTTTGTCAGGTAATACCACTTCAGGTATCAAAAATCGTTCATTTTTTACAATGGTCATTTCCCCACTGTCACTCTGCAACTCACTACATGCAGACTGATGAAGGACTGGGGTGTATGACAATGAACATACAGTGGTGTGGCTACCAGACAGCAAGGTCTTTAGCATCTGAGTTGAGCTGTCACCTGGTCTACCAGTTGAGTTAGGTGTTGTGGCCAGTACTTGCTTTTGATGCACACTATGAAGATCAGGAGTAATAACTTCAAATGCATTTTGACCTGTTCCCTTATCAGAATCAGAGTAACTGATATTTTTTCTGGACTTTCGAGAAACTGGGTCTACTCCCACAGAACCTCCTCCCTGAGACAACACACACAGATGCCTGTCTCTAATTGACTGCATGTTTTCTTCTGGCTCATTCTGGCCTGAGGTAAAGCACGACACAGAAGCAGGCTGGGTTGGGAGAGTTTCTAGAGATACTGATCGAACATTTCTTCCACTGCCTTTCTGTGTGTTGGCGTCATCCACACATCCACTGCCAGACAGTCCCCTAACCTGAAGGGACTCTGATAGCTTAAGAACGGCACTAAGCAGCTCTTGCGGTACATTTAGCTCACCACGGTACATAAAGTCCAGCAAAGCCTTAAACACATCGTATTTTACATCGTGCAGAATAATAATTGGGTGCTTCTCATAGTTTTCAGAGAACAGCTCCTCAAAATATGGACTACATGCTGAAAGAATTATCTTATGTGCTCTTAAATGATGCCCCTCAGCACTAACTGTGCAGTCCGTTAACTTCTCACTGCCCAACAGACCATCAAAAACAGACACCAAAGTAGCTTGATGCTTACTCCACCTCAAATAAACATTGTTGCTCTCATTCATCCTGTCCAACTGTTTTCACAAGACTTGACACTCTTGTATAAAACTGGCCGAGCTGCTTCAGTAATACTGTTGACTAGGAAAGTTCACTTTCCCTCGAACAACTGGGAAATATTTATCTCTGAGTCGCTCATCTTCATGCAGTAAAGTAAAGTTCCTCCATGTTCTGCAGAGTGGGATCTTCACTTGTTTGGAAATAACAGATAATCCACAGGATAATTTCTCCTCCAAATTGCAGATAGAGCTGCTGTTCCAGAAATTTTGAGCTCCTGACCTAGTGTGTAAACAATCTTATGTTAATTCAATTATCTCCAGGAAGAATGAGTTGAATAAGTTATACAATTAGGTACAATGCATGAGTGAGGCTACTATATTCATTAAGGTAACTGACCAGAAATGATGAGAAATTGAGAAGAATGCACAATTACATAGGTTGTAATTTAAATAGTGGCAATACTGCTGGGGTAACACTATGCAATGGAATCTACTATTGTCGCTGATAGCACATGTTGTTGACAAACCTACCTTACCTCCGAGCAAATGGACTTGCCCGTCCCGTGTCACTGGCCTGCACACAATCGTGGGAAAAACAGTCACTTGTGAGTGAGCAGTCTAATGTAACGGCGTCACTATGTTTACTAAACAGTAACAATGGAGTTGGATCAAGATTGAATGTGCCAGAGGTCATACAGCATAATAGGGTCATCAAGGTCTTCAAGAGGCATGCGAGGAATCGGCATTTCAGTACAGAACAGTGGCACAGTGGATAAAAGCCTTCAACAAAGGTCGGCAAACTGTGGCAGACATGCATCGGGCAGGTCGTCCTAGCATCTCTGAAGAGGTATTGCATGCTGTTGCCGCATTAGTAGACAGTGATCGACGCCATACGATTCGTGAGCTTGCCCACGAAAACTGCTTAGCGCATACGACTGTGCTTTGCATCCTGAAGGAACGCCTGGACATGCAAAAAATTGCATCACGATGGGTTCTGCATGACTTGACAGGAATGCAGAAATGGATGCATTACAACACTGCTCAGACGTGCTATGAGCACAAAGGAGAGGCTTTCTTACACCAATTTTAACACTGAATGAGACACGGGCCACATTGTACGAGCCAAAGCTGAAATGCCAATCCAATAAATGGAGTAATTATGGGTCGCCGTGAAAGTGTAAAGTGCGTCAGAGCCCCAGTATGGTGAAAGTTACAGTGATACTCGTGTACGACTGTGATGGTGTTATCCTAACACATTCCACGGCAGACCAACAATGCACAGAATTACTGTTCCTTTTTGGAGCATCACCTGCGACAAGTTTTCCATCATTTTGCACGACAATGCATGGGCACATACACCGCAAGCTGTGGCTGCTCTGTTCGGTCGATGGGACTGGGAAGCACTGCACCAACAACCATACTCACTGGACTTATGTCTCTGCGACTATTTTGATTCCGAAGATGAAGTAACCACTTTGTGGCATTCGGTTCAAAACTCTTCCAGAAATTTCACAGGCAGTAGACCACTCCATTCGCACCATCAACAGAACAGGCTCTGCGAACGGTATACTATGTCTTCCTCATCGCTGGCAACGTGTTCTACACAACACTGGTGACTACTTTGAAGGACAGTAACAGATGTAAACATTTAACTCGCCCCCATATTTCATATAAATGTTGTTGAAAACTGACCCCACACAGGCATGTGATTGATGTAGAAATTATATGTTTGTTTAGTTCCTGTTTTAACATCAATGTCTAGTTTGGCAAAATGTGCTGATAGAACATTGCCATCATCAGGTGTGTTCCTACAAATCATGGATTAAATTTGCAGTAACAGTGATGGTTTTGTTGTCAATGGCAGTGGCATTGAGTTGGGTAGCAAAATTCCACTGGTTATGCCAGCCCAGACAATTTACAGTATTACAATACATTTTGTACATTTACCTGTCTTATATTAAGTGACATATTCTCCAGCTTATACATTATTTTGTGGAACAGCACAATACACAGAACGAAAAATGCCACCTATTGGAACTCACACAGATAATGACACTATTAAGATATTAAACTTTAACAGTATATTAATGGCCTTGCAGACAATATTGATCATAAAATTGGGCATTTTTCAGCTGATGCAGGTAGGTATAATGAAGTACTATGTAAGAGAAGCTGCATAAATATCTGGTCAGATCTCAATCAGATTTCAACGTTGTGCAAAGATTGGCAACTTACTGTAAATGTTCGGAAATGTGAAATTTTGCACTTCAGAAAACCAAAAAGATGTAGTGTCCAATGATTATTATACCAGTGAGATGGACCAATGACAGTAAGTTGCCAATCTCTGCACAACGTTGAAATCTTATCGAGATCTGGCCATATATTTATGTAGCTTCTCTCACATAGTACTTCATTACACATACCAGCATCAGCTGAAAAATGGCCAATTTTATGATCAATATTGTCTGCAAGGCCATTAATACACAACAGGAACAGCATGGGTCCCAACACACTTACATGTGGCACGCCCAAAGTTACTTCACATCTGATGATGAGTCTACACCCGGTAACATGCTGTGTCCTCCTACCAAAAAGTCCTCAATCAAGTCACAAATTTTACTGATATGCCATACGACCATATTTTTGACAATAAGTGTAAGGCCAATACTGAATCAAATGCTTTTTGGAAATCAAGCAACTCTGCATCTGCATGGTTGCCTTGATCCAAACTTTCAGTATGTCTTGTGAGAAAAGTTCAAGTTGTGTTCAATACGATCAATGTTTTTGAAATCCATGCCCGTTGGCACAGAGGCGGTCATTCTCTTCGAGATACTTCATTATGTTTGAGCTCGGAATATACTGTAAGATTTCCAACAAATTGATGTCAAGGATATTGTATGGTAGTTTTTGGATCACTTCTACTACTCTTCTTATAGACAGGTGACACTTGAGCTTTTCGCCAAGAACTGAGTGCGGTTTTTTGTTTGATGGATTTACAATAGATTGTAGTTAGAAGAGGTGCTAACTCAGCTGCAAAATCAGTGTAGAATCTGACAAGGATTCCACTGGACCCTGGAGATTTGTTCAACTTTAACAATTTTAGCTTTTCCTCAACACCACTGACATTAACACTTATTTCATTCACCTGTTCAGTAATGTGAGGATTAAAGGGGGGGGTGGGGGGGGGGGGGGGACAATTCTCATGGGTTTTCTTTTGTGAAGCAACAATTGAAAACTGAGCTGAGCTTTCAAGCTTTTACTTTGCTACTCACAATTTCAGATCGTGTTTCATTCTATAGGGGCAGGACGCTAATTTTTGTGCCACTAACAACCGACCTTCACATATGACCAAAATTTCTTTTGGTTCTGTTAAAGATCATTTGAACATATTTCCCTATAGTGATCACTGAAGGCATCGCGCACTGTTCACTTGTCGGCCAAACGCCTTTCATTCGGCATCTCCCCTACCACTAACAAAACTGTAATTTTCCCAATTAATTGTTGGATGATTAAAGTCTCCATCAATGATTACAGTACGAATGGGGAACTTACGTACAAGTGAACTGAGGTTTTGTATAAAGTATTTGATTACATCAGGAGGTAAGTCCGCTGGGCGATAGAAGGATCCAATTATCATTTTATGCCCACCCCTGAGACTGAATCTTGCCTAAAGAATCTCACATATAGCTTCAATTTCTATCTCTGTGGACTGCTTTCTGTACATAGTATTATATGAACGCCACTGTTTTTCACGAGTGCTTCAAACTCTGGAACTTTGTTGTGAATGCTTCGGCAGTTTACCATTTTATTTTAATACTCTCACCTGTGGGAGGTATTTCTTTCGATCTTACACTGATACTTCTTGGCTTCCTGAACGTATCATATCTGGACTGGATGCAGAGTCGCCTAATCTTTTTTTTTAAAAAAAAAAGAACTTGTGTGCATCCCACACACAGTCAGCTACCTGAGTAACAGCCTCTGATGTGTAGTGCACACCTGACCTATTTAGGGGGACCCTAAAGTTCTCAACACTATAGCAAAAGTTCAGGAAGTCGCAGCCTAACTTGTCACAGAGCCTTCGACATCCGTGTTTCAGTCCTTCCACTCGACTCAGAACCAAAGGGCCACAATCAGTTCTGGAGACAAGGCTGTAAATTTTGAGCTTTGCTGAAACTCAATGCGTAATGCTGGTTTTCTTAACCTTCTCTGCCAATCACTGAAATGACCCAAGGATGACACTGGAGTCCAAATGACGCATCATTTGTTCCAATGTGTGCCATTCCCTTAATGTCGGCAGGAATATCCTCTTCAACAAGCTGAATGAGGCCTCCAGGCATACGCACCAAGTTCACCTGGTGTCCTTTCGTGTCCCTTGGTGTTCTTTCCTGTCCCTTGCTGCCATTTCCCTAAGGAGTATCACCATTCACCACGCATTTACACTGCCAACGATTAACAGACCCCTCCTGACACCGGACAAAACAGTTTTCCACAAAACAGGTCAAGTAAGTCCCACTGGCTCAGCTTCCATTTCAGTGAAAGACAGAAGCTAAAACTTTTTGGTTAGGGGGCCCCAATATTCCACTCTCATCCAGCAAGAAGAAGCTATTTCATTGCAGTTTTATATGTATTTTGCATAAGATAAAATATTGGGGTATATAAATAAAAGCAAATATTCATCAAAAGAATGACAGAAACTTGTGCTTACATATTGAGGAACAATACAAATGAATGAGTGAAGCAAAACTGTGGAAATCTATGGAACTGATTTCCGAAGGTTTACTGTATACAACGATCAGCCGGTACATTACGACCACCTACCTAATAACTGGTATGTCTACCTTAAGCGTAAATAACAGGGGCAACGAACCATGATGTAGTAGCAATGAGGCCTCTGTAT
Organism: Schistocerca gregaria; assembly: GCF_023897955.1. NCBI lineage: Eukaryota > Metazoa > Arthropoda > Insecta > Orthoptera > Acrididae > Schistocerca > Schistocerca gregaria. The sequence continues at coordinate 66,979,079 of NC_064928.1, read as the reverse complement.
CTCCCTGGAACTAACTGGCTCCAAAAACTGCACACACAAGTCACCCAATTTCTGTAAATTCTGGTTAGGGGAAGGGGGTTGGTCATGATGATCTCTGATCCCAAATTCAAACGCATCTCACATGTTTTCAATCGGGTTCAGATCTGGCGAACTGGGGGCCAGCACATCAATTGGAGTCCACCGATGTGTTCCTTGAACCATTCCATCACACCCCTGTCCTCTTGACAAGGTGCATTATCTTGTTGAAAAATGCCACTCCCATAGGGAAACATGATCGTGATGAAGCAGTGTACACGGTCTGCAACCAGTGTACTACACTCCTTGTCCATCATGGTGTCCTGCACGAGCTCCACTGGACTCATGGATGCCCATGTGAAATATTCCCTGTGCGAAATTCAGCAGCCACCAGCTTGTCTTCAGTCCGCAGTACATGTGTCAAGGAG